>NC_091246.1:1815000-2129545 GCF_042477335.2 Ovis canadensis | reverse complement strand
CAGTGCGTGTACAGTAAGTCAGACAGAAAAAGATGAAAATTTCATGATATATTTATAAGTCAAATCTGAAAAAACTACAAGTGAATCTATATACAGAACAGAAACAGACTCACAGACATAACAAGCAAACTTATGGTTACCAACAGAGAAAGTGGGGGATAAATGAGGAGATGGGGATTAACCAGTGCAAGCTGCTACACGTACAATAGATAAGCAACAAGGATTTACCATATAACACAGGGAACAATATCCATTCCTTGTAATAATCTATAATAAAATATAATCTTAAAATATGCATAACCAAATCACTTTTTCAATCACACTTGAAACTAACACATTATTGTATTTCAAATACAAATACAAATAAAAATATATATATTAGGCAAAAAAAAAGTTTTAAAAAAAAGGAGTGCATTGACATAGGTTTGCTCGAGATACCAGTAACACAAAGTGAGTGAACGCATTGTCCAGTGCTCAGAAAGCACCTGAAGTTCAGAGCTAAGGGCCCGGGCCACAGCAGCGGATCTTATTTGTCTTGTTGCCCTGAAGTCCCTTCTCTCCGCGGCCCCATCCTGCTCCGACAACCCTCCGTGAACACCCTGACAGCCTTCTTCATGCCAAACATCAAACAAAAAGCCCCATGGGTGACCCATGGTCACGCTCCCCTGGAGGACGAACTTCAGCTCAGCTCAGCTCAGCTCAGCTCAGTTCAGTTCAGTTCAGTTGCTCAGTCATGTCCAACTCTTTGCAACCTCATGGACTATAGCATGCCAGGCCTCCCTGTCCATCACCAACTCCTGGAGTTTACACAAACTCATGTCCATTGAGTCAGTGATGCCATCCAGCCATTTCATCCTCTGTTGTCCCCTTCTCCTTCCGCCTTCAATCTTTCCCAGCATCAGGGTCTTTTCCCTGAGTCAATTCTTCTGAGTCAATTCCCATGAGTCAATTCTTCTCATCAGGTGGCCAAAGTATTGGAGTTTCAGCTTCAGTGTCAGTCCTTCCAAAGAATATTCAGGACTGATTTTCTTTAGGATGTACTGGTTGGATCTTTTTGCAGTCCAAGGGACTCTCAAGAGTCTTCTGCAACACCACAGTTAAAAAGCATCAATCTTCGGCACTCAGCTTTCTTTATAGTCCAATACTCGCATTCATACACGGCTACTGGAAAAACCATAGCCTTGACTAGACGGATCTTTGTTGGCAAAGTAATGTCTCTGCTTTTTAATATGCTGTCAAGGTTGGTCATAGCTTTTCTTCCAAGGAGTAAGCGTCTTTTAATTTCATGGCTGCAGTCACCATCTGCAATGATTCTGGAGCTCCCCAAAAATAAAGTCTGTCACTGTTTCCCCATCTATTTGCCATGAAGTGATGGGACCAGATGCCATGATCTGAGTTTTCTGAACATTGAGCTTTAAGCCAGCTTTCACTCTCCTCTTTCACTTTCCTGAAGAGGCTCTTTAGTTCTTCACTTTCTGCCGTAAGGGTGGTGTCATCTGCGTATCTGAGGACTTCGGCTGCCCGCTGACAAATGGACTTACCAGCTGGAACTGGGGCCCTGAATGACTCCAGATTTGCTGAGTCCGCAATCAGAGAAAGCATCAGAAAGCATGAGGTGGCTACTGACTCAGGCAGCCTGCTTGCTGGCCATCCCTGAAGTCTTTACTCAGAAGCGGGGCCTCAAGTAAAACCGACCCAGGGACAGTACCTGGTCCAAATTCTGCTGGGCTGCAGACTCTGCAAGGCCCTCGGCCATGGCTCCCTTCATTTACTTAAGCCCTATTTGTGGAGGACGCACCACAGGAGGAACTGTGCTAAGTGATAGAGATGCAAGCGCGAGCATCACCCCTGCCTGGGAAGTGCTGGGCGCGTGGGGACCCAGGCCACTGAAGGGGCAGTCTGGCAACAAGGGGACCAGCACACGCAGCTCTGTGGTGAGGGCTCCGTGGGGGCCAGCATGGGGCACAGACGGGTGCACCCCCTCCTCACAGCGACACAAAGCAGGCTTCCTGGAGAAAGCAGCATCCAGGCTGAGAGCCAAACTACAGGAAGGAGCCAGTCCGTCGAGGGTGGGAAGAAATGTTGAATGAGGCTGGGGGAGCAGCATGTATGCAGCACCCTGGCTAGAGGACTCTGGACACACCCTCGTGGGTACAAGGTCTCTGGGAGACAGAAAGTGCTAGACGAGATCCTGGACTCAGAGGGAGGGGTGGTGAGAGGCGGGGCTGATAAGAGAAAGCAAGGGCCAGGTCACGGTTAGCAGAGTAGACACCACCCCCCGGGAGCAAGGAGGCAGGCCTGAAAGTGTCTGCACCAGGGAACTGAGGTGATCAAGTTGGAAAGGGAAGCGCAGCCTGCCGGAAGGCCAGCGGAAGGCACGGGACTCCCAGGAGCAGCTCCGGGCCGTCAGCAAGACTCGGAGGACTAACTGAACGGGCTTGAGGGGCGAGGGGAGGGATGGGGCCTGGGCAGCTGGGAGATGGGAAAACTAAGAACAGCGCCTAAGTCTCTGGTTTCAGGAAGTGGGTGTACAACTCCGTTCTTTGAAAAAGGGAACACAAAATAACAACGGGGTTTGGAGGAAGATGTACAGCTATGGAGGCCAAGCTCTGGAGCCGGCGAACTACAGTTCGTGAAGCCTGTGGGCCCCAGAGCGGGCAGTGCACAGCAAGAGACGCCCTCGCCCCAACACTAGGGAGCAGCCCACCGGGCACAGCTGGGGAAAGCCCGCTCAGCCACGAAGGCCCCGCGGAGCCAAAACACACCAATGACAGTATTTTTAATGTTTATTTAAAAAGTCTTTTTAAAAATCGGACACCGATGACATTCTCATTAAATAAACGACATCATCATCGAAAACTCACGATCCCAAGAGCACTATTTGGAGTCTAATTTTCCTCGCGCCTCCACTGAATGAAATGCAATTCCAGACTCAGCACACTGAAGCACACGCCATTTCTATGGTTATAGGAAATGTACTACTGTGATATTCTAATTAATTTTAAGCAAATTTTTTTGCTAAACTAAGATCTCTTAAGAAGCTTCTGCAATTTTCACACTAATTTAATATTTTGACCAGAATGTAAATTCTGTGAAAGAATACTCTACAAAAAGCTAGGCACTCCTACTCTGGGTTACTGTATCACAAAATAAGGCAGAGTAATTTAGTAAAACATATAAACCCTGAATATTTGGATTTGGCCAAAACTTACAGCATAGTATACTTAGTGTTTTTAACAGTTTGCACTGGTGTTCAAATTGGTAGACATTCATGGGTTTCAAATTCAGATAGGGTGAGCTATTCCAGCTTAAAGATATCATGAGTAGTAATTTCAATGATTTCCTGAGTGCTTACAATAGGCCCATCACTGTCTCAATCCCCACAACACTCTAAGAGGTATTATTTCAGATCCATACCTATAGATCTAATCCTAGTATGATGTCATAAAGCATTCAACCACTTCTCTATTGACGGACATTCACGTGGTTCCCAGGTTTTTGAAATTACAAAAATAATAATAATCAATGCTGCCATAAACATGCTTAAGGCCCAGCGTGTGCACTGAGTGAGCTGGCTGGAGTGGGCACAGGAGGGGAGCCCAGGGCCTCGACTTCTGACCAGGTGTGGGGAGCTTTCGACACCACGTTCACTTGCAAAGCTACCTCACAGAGGCTGTGAAAACACTACAGTCCCACCAAGACAAGGATTTACACAGCAAACAGCAATAATCACGAGCCACTTTCAGGGGGTGATGTCTTCCACTGAAGGAGCGGGGGCCGGGGGTGACCGTCAAGCACCTCCAGGCCTCCCCACTGCACAGGACACGGCTCAGCCCCGCAGCACCCCAGGGCGGGGGTGGCATTCTCATGGGAATACCGTCACATGTGCCCTGGAACCAGCATGTGCTCTTAGAGACGTGCCGGAAGTCAACATTAAAGAGGCTAAAATTGTGCGCGTAACTCCTCCTCCTTACAAACAATCATGACGGCTCTGTCGGGGGCCATCCCAGAGCCAGGTTACAATAATGGAAACGCAAAAGGATGGGAGGTCGGTTGACAGGGGGTGGGTTAGATAATTATGACAGACTCACATGATGGAACATTTTGCAGCCACTAAAACCCATGTTGCAGGAGATCCTTTACCAAGGCAAACTATCACGATACCTAACTAGTAAAAAGAAAACAGTGTGTGCTGGCGGACTGCATCTCTTTAAATACACACACACACATATTGTACACACACGTGTCTGTGAGGGTAGACAGCTAGGTATTTGCTACTCGTGCAGAGAAAGGCCGCTGGAAACAAACATGGTGAAACACACACAGTGCTGATCTCTGGGAGGTGGGATCATGGGTGGTTTCCGCTTTCCTCATTGAGCCTTTCTGCACGGCAATTTTGACACTTTTCTCAGCAAGAATGATTTTAAAATCAGATTTTTTTAAAAAATGAAAGAGTGCAAATTTCAAAAGAACAATTACAAAGCTCCTTGGGCAGCCACAACCTTGGTGTGAGGGCCCTGGGAATCTAGGCCCAACCTGGAGAAGACGGGGCAGTACCCACATTTCACACAGGCTTGTCCGAACGTCTCCCATCACAGCGTCCTCAGTCAGAAAACAGGGAGCTTTGATGAGATACTCTAGGAATTCTCCTTCCTGTCCTAAAATGCTAAATGTTGCCTGTAATCAAGTCTAATGTTTTTAAATCATTGCAGTGTACAATGGATAAACATAGACTCAAATTTGAACAGTTACCGTCGAGGGGTCCTCTTCAGAACTGGTGTTTAATCCTACTCCCTGCAGCCTGGAGAGGGAGATGCAGGGACCTAGGGGTTAAAGATGACCATACACATTTCCTCTCTCTTTACTAAGGCAGCTCTGAAATTCGGTGACTGCCAATTGCTTTGGGGAAGGCAATGGCACCCCACTCCAGTACTCTTGCCTGGAAAATCCCATGGACGGGGGAGCCTGGTAGGCTGCAGGCTGTGGGGTCGCTAAGAGTCGGACACGACTGAGAGCTTTCACTTCCACTTTTCACTGTCATGCATTGGAGAAGGAAATGGCAACCCACTCCAGTGTTCTTGCCTGGAGAATCCCAGGGACGGGGGAGCCTGGTAGGCTGCCGTCTATGGGGTCGCAGAGGCGGACACGACTGAGGCGACTTAGCAGCAGCAGCAGCTAATTGCTTTCTGGTCAGGAACTTTTCCTCCTGTCCCTGGCAAGAGACAGTCTAAGGTGGGCAAGTAATGCTAAACATGTCTGCAGGCTGGTGCCTGGGGGCAAACCGAGCACCGCTGGACTGTCCTTGACTGGAGCCCTGGCTGGGGTTCAAGGACATTTAGAGGACATGGAGGATGAGAACCGACACATTTAGTGCTGGTACGCTACATATATTTCATCATGCAATCTTCGTGTTACACATTGTCTAACACACTCTCATCTCCTTTCTACAGAGGAGAGGACTTAATAGCAAAATTACCATGTGTAGAAGCAGATACTCAAAAAACAGCTCACCTGTGAAATACTCCACGAAAGCCCATTCATAAGATAAAAAAGTAAAAATCATCTTGCACTCTAAAAAGCATCGGGCTATCTTGCTCAAAGTTGGTGATTTTTGTCGCTCACTAAAAAGATGGATCTCTTTTAACTTACTCTTTTAAAATACGGTTTGTTTTTCTGTTTGCTAAGACCCAAGTGATGTGAATAGAGTGATGGATGGTTCCATCTTGTAGACCTTTCAAATGTCTTTCAAGCACAAAAATGTTGGGAACATAGAGCAAATCTTTAAATTTAAGATTATAATGAGCTTCAACATCGTGCGACTCGAAATAACTTTTCCTGACACCTGTCTCTCCAAATCCCCGAAACAAAAGAGGAGTTAAAAGGCTTAATGAATGGCAGCACATTGCATCTCATTAACTGGGTGGACGGACCCGCTCTCTGCCTAAGGGCGGTCTTAGAACATTCTCGCCCACGTCCACCACCTTAGTGACTGAGGTGCTCGGACAAACAGAACAAGCTCGCCCAGTGACTTCTGGCTTAAAGAGCAGCCTGCCTTTGTAGGCATTCCCTACAAAAGGCTGTTTCTATGAAACTTCAATTACTCCATACTGACGTTTCCATTTTCACCAAGTCATCCGCTTTATCCCATCTTTAGTAGCTGGCAGTGAGTACTTACTTCCTTCAACTTCCTCATCTTTGCAGGTTTTCTGGGAACTATATTAATATAACTGCAAAAGAAGAAAGAAAAACCTAGTTAGAAGGTAGATATTTAGATTGAAAATTTGAGCCTCTTTGGAGGTGTCTTGCCTTCGGCATCACAATATCCCACTGCATACCAACTTAAAACTAAAATCTAGAGCACCGTACACGCCCATGTCAACATACAACAGCAATGTCATAGCAGGAAAACGTCCACAGTTGGTGATGCCATCATTGGCACCACTCGGGAAAACTGTCCTCAAGTGGCATTGATTTCCCTCACACGACATGATTAATCACAGAGGAACCTTGGGAAGGACTCAAAGAGGGAAACTTTACAGGGTCACTCGTGGCTCGTCCAGGGTCCACTACCGGCCAAAGTCAGGGCGGAGATCCAGACGCCCCGCCCAGCTCCCTCACGCCTGCACTGTCCCGCATGTCTCACGGAATGTCGTCCTGGACCCCATCCTGCCAAAACCTGAGCACTGGAAAGAGCCACAGGAATCAAACGTGTACGAGCCCCACAGGTACAACTGTTAACAACCTGAGGACTTTTGAAGAGTCTTCCATATGCCTCATAGATAGAACAGACGTTCTTAATGATAAAAAAAGAAAACATTAAAATGTATATGTTAGTTAAGGCTTCCTTCTGATTTAAAAAATTCTTTATGTATTTGAGATTGTTTTTGATAATGGTTTTAGCCAGTCAGAGAAAGATTGACTAAGAGTTGGTGGATGGAAGGAAAAGACATTTTTAAGCACTTACTATACAGTCAGGAGTCACAAGCTCAGACGCCTATGGAGGCAAGTGAAAGGTGATGCTTGCAAAGGGTGGTGTTAGGGAATGGTGGGGGCTAGAGGAGTGAGAGTCCCTCTGAGATGGATGGGGTGCGTAACTCCTGGCAATGTTTTCCTATGGAAATGCAGGCAACTAAAAACTCAGTCCTTTTAAACAATAAAATCCTCTGTTTTTAAATGGAAACCAAAATTTCATATTACATGAACACCTCCATTATAAAATGTTGCAGTCAGTTCAAACCTTTGAAAACTGTGAACTGAAGAGACTGTACATCTTCAACTCACCACCCTTGGCTTGTAGGTCCCTTCCACGTACACTTGTATTTGGACTTCTACTTGTCTCCAAATAGGCATTTTAGGGCTGAATCCCCAAATTACATATTTGATGATGAACATTAATCCCCCAAATGGCACAACTTATTATCATGAAATGGAAAACAAAAGGTAAAAATAAATATGGGAAAATCAAGGCATAAAAAGATTGCACAGCCACAGAATGCTATTTATTGTCTCCACATTATCTGCTGAAGAGCATCGAGACAGAATGGAAAGAGGGGACAAGTGATTCCTCGGAGAGCCGGCGGGCCCGGGCCATTAAGCCAGGCGCCTGGAGGAGGCTTCTGGAAGGACCTGGGTTTCCCTGGGGGTGTGGGGGGTTGGGGAGCAGGAGCCTGAAGCAGAGCCTAGATGCTCGTGTGCAAGGCGCCCCGCTGCTGCTTCTGGAGCACAAGAGCGAGGCAGAAGCCCACCATGAGGCCCACGCCAGGCACTTCCAAGTGCTGTCTCCACTGCGTCCTCACGACCCGCCCTGGAGCAGACATCAGTGAGCCCTGTTCCGATGAGGAGGCTGAGTCTCAGCGAGGCTGTTCAACCGGCTAAGTGCCACCACACGGGGAGAGCCAGGACCCTGTCCAGCCCAGGTCTCCCAGCCCGGAGACCACGCTCCTCCTCCCCTGGCAGGCTGGCCTCTGCACACGCTCTTCCCCCCTCCCCATCCCCTGCGAGTGCTCAGGAGCAAGTTGGGGTTAGGAGACTCGCGGAGACGGGGTACCACGGAGCTGCCCGAGTTTAACAGCACGTTCACTTTTTATCTCAACGACAGACTCCTAAGGGAAACAGGAAAAACTCCTACCATAATTCAGATTCTTTGGGGTCTCCCCAAACACACACACACACACATGCGTTCACACATACGTATGCAGACACACATACATGCACAGAGACACGCACACACACACGCATGCATGTGTTCACACATACGTGTTCAGACACACATACATGCACACAGAGACACGCACACACACATGCATGCGTTCACACATACGTATGCAGACACATACATGCACAGACACACACGTGCATACATACACGTGTGCACATATGTGTGCCACATGCACACATACATATACAAACACACACACACACACGCCGTGATCTACATTTTATTGTGAATACAACTTTCTCCACAAACCATTAATTCCAGGCTTTATGGGACATTTATCTTTTAAGTAATTATTAGCCTACAATATTTTGTTTTATAGAGAAAAAATTCTATTTCTCATCTCAAATTAATTTATTCCAGAAAGTGTAGGAACTGTTTGAATGATGACTGGATTTGGGTAGATTTTACGCTGCTTGTCTTCTCAATGTACCGTTTCACAGCCGTTATTATGAGAAGACCTCCGGGGCGGTTCATATATCATCAGGTTGCACTTCAAAGTTCATCCCCTGGCGGCACAATTAGAAGCTTATTTGCTGGTGGAAATTAATTTTAACCACTCAATGGCTCAGTAAGTTCAGAATATACATTCCGACAAGTGCTAGCTCACTGATACCAACGTAAATTAAGCCCAAACAGTTTTCAGAGCTTTATTCACCAACATCTGGGTTCCGATTTCATACTTCATTGATCTAAAAGGTAGTGAAGAAGCGAAATCCAAATGCCTCTCCGTGTTGAACTCTGTATGCAAACCCCTCCCATCCATTCGGTAGCAGTGACGGTACACGGACAATGCAAAATAACAGAGGGTCTCCACCACGTGGGAACCCCTCCTCCCCTTCCTGCTCAGTGAACTGGATCACCTTCCCTTCCCTACAGAACATAATCATCGACCTTAAGAAATCCAGGAAGAGAAACACCTCAGCGTCTTCCTCAATATTTCTGCCATGAATCCGAAACATTTTCAATAAGCCCTGAAAGTCTCTCCACCAAATGAGAGGCCTCCTGCGTCTCCTGAATGAGCAGGTGGGTTCTTTACCACTGCACCACCTGGGAAGCTTCAACCCAAATGCTACCTCTTAGCAACTATGATGTCTGTGATTTTTCTTCAAAAGCAACAGGATGTCAAGTCTGCCCATCTGCAGATGCCACTAAGAACTCAGATTGCAAGCCAGCTAACTCACAAAATACCTCTATCTGGGTGGCCCTGAAAAACTCAAGACACTGACAATTTGGAGGGCCCTTTGTATAGGGAGCATCCCGGGCATTTGGGAGGAGAAAACGGAAATCCGCTCCGGAACATCTCACTTTTATCTCGGGCCTCAAAGGATCTCCTCAAAACACAAATTCCGTGGAAAAGGAGTCATTTGCACTCAAAACGTAAGTAAACTAACAAGGCTAGCAAGGACCACAAGAATAAACCCGATGAAATAAGAGAAGACAGAGGCAAGTTTCAAATACTGGGATTGCAGGTGCAGATCACAGGACAAGACCTCAACAAAAGGCAAACCTGAAAACTCACGCAGGACTGAGAGACCCAAGAGAATGAAATGGAAGCTCTGAGGAAAAACCAGATAGCGTGTTTGGAAATGAAAAATTAGAGATTTAAAATTCAATGAACAGGTTTGATAGGATAGGACACAGAGGCAGAAAAATTAATCAGAAGATCTATGTGAAGAGAGTGCCTAGATTACAGCACAAAGTTGAAAGAGAGAGAGAGATGAGAAAGAGGAGGTCTGAGGCAATGAAACAGGCCCGCCCACACCCACTCGGATACCGGAAGCAGAGCAGGAAGACAAGGCAGAGAGCCGTCCAAAGAGGCTGGCTAAGAACTCCCCCCAGCCGGCGCCGCCGCCATCCCGGACGCGGGGAGAGCCAGGAAAGCCGCACGTAGACACACCGTTTAAAGCATAGCACCCGGACTCAAGCCGCGCATCTCAAAAAGCTAGAAAGGATAAAACATCACTTTCCGGAAGCGAAAGATGATGGCTGATTTCTCATCAGCAACCGCTGAGTTAGAAGACAATGAAAAGTGCCTTCCATGGGCTGAACGACACCGCCACCCACAGATTCACAACAAACACACACCAAGAAAAAGGGTGAGAAGACCTCGGCGCTGGGAACCGTGGACTAAAGGAACCCTGATCAGCGTGTCCTCTTAAAAACAAGGAAAACTTGACAAGCTGAAAAACACACCTCCGCAACATAACAAGATGGTGAGGGGTTAGCACAGTCCAGGAAAGAAAGGAAATAGACAAGAGCCCGATGTCTGGGGCCACTTTGGTTTAGGGGTGGTGGCTGCTGGGAGCAGAGAGGACGAACCACAGACAAAAGCGCTGGCTCAGGGCCCGCCAGCCACGGGGTCATCATGACCCACTCTCCTAGAGACCCCTGGGTGGTCCGAACCATCCCACACTCTGAAGCTGTGTTAAAGTGACCTTGACCTGGAAAGACACTGTTCCAATTATTTCTGCAAATAAGTTTTTAAAGTAAAAATGTGCAGCACAGAGAGATAATGAGGCAGAGGGAGAGAGAAGACAGCCTAACAGAGATGTAGCTGTAACAAGAGCTACGGTGGCTTCGGGCTGGACCACTCCTGCCCAGCAGACCCAGCAGCTAGATCTCCCGTGGATGCCTCACAACACGGATGAAGCTTCCTGCCATGGGCGTGAGCCTGCAAGCACCTGCCCCGGTCAGGCCTTCAGACATGACTGCACCAGCGTCTTGACTGCAAACACACGAGAGTCTCTGAAGCAGAACCACTTGGCTAAGTTGCTCCGGACTTCCTGGTCAGAGGGACTGTGAGACAATAAACACTGTTTCCCACCAGTGAGCTTGCATGAATAGGGCACGCAGCAATAGATAACCCACATGCTCTCCAGGAGGAAGTCTCACCCACGTGCACCAGGAGATGGGTGGGGGAATGTGCAAAGTAGTGTGCTGCCTTAGCGTGAGATTTAAAACAACCCCAATTATCCACCAACGGATTGAATAAATAAACGGGTGTATCAGTCAACAAAATAATACCTAACAGTGAAAACAAATGACCTATAGTTACATGCTGGTAACATGGATGAGCCTCAGAAGCTTATTATTCTGTGAAAAAGCAAGTAACAAAATACACAGAGCATCATTGCATTTCCATAAAGTACATAAAACACTGGGAAAAAAATGTGTCCTTCAGGGATAGATTATTATGAAAGGATGATTATCACAAAAGCCAAAATAGTATTTCCATGTGGGCAAGGGATGAGTGGAGATAGGCGGTTTTGAAAATACTGGACATTCTCTTTTCCTGAATCCAGACTGTGGTTCACACAGAGGCTTGCTTTATCACTATTCTTTAAACTACACATAAAATTCCACAGACTCCTCTGTATACGGGGCTTCCCAGGAAGCTCAGTGGTAAAGAATCTGCCTGACAACACAGGAGATTCAGGAGGCACGGGATATGCAGATTTGATCCCTGGGTTGGGAAGATCCCCTGGAGGAAGAAACAGCAACACGCTCCAGTATCTTTGCCTGGAGAATCCCACGAACAGAAGAGCCTGGAGGGCTACAGTGCATGAGGTCGAAAGAGCTGAACATGACTCAGCAACTGAGCATGCACAGGCTCCTCTGTGTACATGATACATTTCACAATAAAAGAAACGGCGTCAACAACACGTAAGGAACAGAAATGATGTCTCTAGAGGAAGACACGAGACGTGAGTGACGCCAGGGCAGCCCAGGAATTCACGGAGGACGAACGAACAAGTGATTTTCTCCCTTCCGCTCTGTTGTGTAATGCAAGTCCTCAGCATTGCGTCTGACTCTTTGCTACCCCATGGAATTCTCCAGGCCAGAATACTGGAGTGGGCAGTCTTCCCCTTCTCCAAGGGATCTTCCCAACTCAGGGATCGAACCCAGGTCTCCCACATTGCAGGCGAATTCTTTACCAGCAGAGCCACAAGGCAAGCCTAAGAAGACTGGAGTGGGTAGCCTATCCCTTCTCCAGCAGATCTCCCCGACCTAGGAATCAAACCAGGGTCTCCTGCATTGCAGGCGGATTCTGCTCTCTAAAGGAAGCCTTTACTGAGGTCCTGCACCTCGACAGAATCACACCTGTGCCTGTCCACGCAGTCTCTGCTTTCTCTTCTGCAGTTACTTCTGTTTGCGTCTTATCTCCCCGAAACACAGACTGAAAGGCCCTCGCAGCCTCCCCAGTTCTCCCAGGCCGCCCTCCAGGAAGACGCACACAACAGCTTTTGTTAAGGAGCTTAAGAAAGCGCTGCATTGATATGACATTTGTATAACGAGGCACCCAGAGCTTAGAGAAATGAAGGAGACTGTCAGAGCAGAGACGGATGTGCTCCTGGAAAGAAAAGCAAGGGTCTGAACAGAGGTGTGGTGACCCCACCTGCTGAAAGGCCTCACAAATTGGTACTGCACTGACACCAGCCCCAGGCTAAATGAAACGGAACTGAGTTCATGCTGCGGCTGGGCACCCAAAGCACTACGGGCGGCCTGAACCTGGCCGGCTCTGACACTAGCTTTCCGGGCGGCTCTGGAATTGGTACATGGGCCTCTTTGCCCAGGACACCGACATCCTTCCCCAGCTGCGGTCCTGACCTCTGCAGCACTGGGGCAGCAGGGGTGTCCTTGCCCTGCTCCCGGCGGGCTCCGGGCGGGCATTCAGAGGCTGGAAGGCACGTCTACGCTTCCTCGGCTGCCAGAACTTCGGAAATCCCAGGTGCCTGTCCTCAGTAGGGTCCGAATCTAGCAGGATAGAGCGCGGTGAGCAGGCCCACAGCACACTTCAGGAGGCGCACTCATGAAAGGACGTGCGCCCAGGCCCCCAGGGACGCCAGTCTGGACCAGTTGACCCAGCTCTGCGTGCTGCTCTGCTCCGCGTACCCAACTCCCCTTCTCCCCGCAGAGCTTCCCACCTTTCCAAAGAGGCGCGCCCTGGCGCCCTATTTTCACTGCCAGGCCCGCCGGCCCCTCCCTATCCCCTTCCTGACCCTCTGCGTCTGGGGACAGACTGCTCGGCCCTGGTCACCAGGCGGATGGCGCGTGGAGCGCCAGGAGTCGGCGCCGGCCGGGCAGGGGCGCGCGGGCCGCGGGCACTTACTCCAGCTTCTTGAAGCGCTCGCGCCCGGCCGCCACGTACTTGCCGCCGGCCTGCAGCGAGTCCAGCTCCAGCACCGGGCGCCCGCGCGTCGGCGTGAAGAGGCGCCGCACTCCGAACGGTACCTCCACCTGCTCGGTCAGCTGCTCCAGCAGCGCCTCGAAGGTGGCCACGCGGCGCCGCGACAGCACGAACTTGCGGCCCACGTAGAACTGGTCCCCGTTGCGGTACACCACGATGGTCTTGGCTGGCGTGGTGTCCACCAGTGCGTGCGGCGCGCGCGAGCCCATGGCCGAGCGCCTCCTCCGCCGCCGCCAGCCGCCGCCCGTGCGCTCCAGCCGCCGCCGGGCAGCGCGGCCACCGGGGCACCGGGTCCACCGTCCCACCGCCCGCGCTGACGCCACCGGCGATTGTGACTGCCACCCACCTGCCCCGCTGCCCAGGAGAGGGGCGGCCAAGCCAGACAGCGGAGGGTCGGGGGCAGGGCCGGGCCAGGCGACCGGCATCCAAGTCCCGGCACGTGAGGCCCGTAGAGCTCGGGGCCACGGAGGGAGGCACCCGCCACGGTGGAGGGTGGGAGGCTAAGCGTGCCCTGGGCCCCACTGGGACCCTCGGCCTGCTCCTCCACCTCCCACTCTGCTGAGAGGCGGAGAGGAGTTGGCGGACAGGACCACCCGGACAATTAAAGCTGGTCAAGGAGGATGTGCCAGGAACCATCCAGAGCAGTGGGAATCTAGGCGAGCAGGCGCAGCTGGCAGGTGGTGCCTCAAAAGTGTAACCTTCAGAAAGCACCTTCATGTACAGCAGGGGCAAGTCAAGTGCCTGGGTGACCTTTGGAAGGTCACTTCCTGTTCCAGGTGAAGGCGGGCCTGGCCTCTTCAACCGGGGAGAATGCTTCTAGGATTGTGTTTTTCCAGTGGCTTTGATGGGCTTCAACAAACTTTTCAGGACAGTAGACTATGTATAAAGTGCTGAAGTAATTCCGAAAGTACAGAATACTGATGTTATAAAAATATCAGTATCTTGTACAACTGTTTAAAAAAAGTAATAAAGAAATCCCGCTCTTTCACAGCCAGGCTTTGAACTACCAAGTGTTCTATGAGTGAGCGGTACCCGACTCTGTGGCCCCATGGGCTGGAGTCCGCCAGGCTCCTCTGCCCATGGGGTTCCCTAGGCAAGCATCCTGGGGTAGGTTGCCAAGCCCTCCTCCAGGGGGTCCTCCCAACCACGGGATCCAACTGCCAAGCACTCCATTAAATGACATTAAGTGACACTACATGCAGATACCAGTGTGTGAGAGTGACCACTTTATTAAATCATCGGGAATTATTTTGACCTTCAAAACACTAATTGCTGGAAACTTAAGTTTCCAGTGTTGAAAATACTTCAGAAGAAAAGTCTGAGTCACTGTACAGGTTTCATGTGGGTTAGAGGTTCGCCCTGAACCCCGCCTTCACCGAGAACCGCATCATGGGCTTCTCTCGGGGCCGCAGGAGGCAGATGGAGCTGGGGAAGCCCTTGAGTCGGAGGCGACTCACGCCCCCATCGGGGGTGATGGTGAACTTGGCATGGGTGATGACGTCCTGCAGTTCGGGGGTCAGGCTGTCCAGCACGTGCATCTCATCAGGCTTCAGCTGTAAAGAGAGGGGAAGCAGAGGTCCTTGTAATGACCAGGGGGCTGACTCTCCCAAGGCCACCGATCCACTTGGACTCTGGGCCTTAAAAGGTGAAAAGTTATTCCATGATAATAATTTGGCTTGCCCTCGCAATCTGCTTTCGGGGACAGGATGCCCCAAGGAGACCGGCATGAATACTCAGGTCCCCGTGATGTTTCTTTCTAATAGTTAAGTTAGCGGACAAACTGATGAGAAAAAGAAAGCAGACAGGGGGCCGTGGGAGCGGTCACCCTTCACTAAGGGGAGCAGCGCTCGCTCCCGTCTCTGACCCGAGAATGACCACGTCCCTCCTGCGTGACCCAGGGAAACGCTCTGGGTCACCCCAGCATCCGTCCCACAGCTGGCCACACCCTGCTGGCCCTGAGTACACTAGCCCCCCACCTAGAGAGTCAGTGCATCGTGGAAACGTTTCTCCACGTGGGCACACTTGAACAAGGTGGTCTAAAAGAAAATTTGAGAGTTAGATATGCAAAGACGTGAGACGAGCGAGCCCGTCATTTTATTATATAAAGGGGCAGAGACAGTTTTTAAAATCTCATTCATTGCACTGTTAAACTGAGCAGAAGTTTTGGGGTGGAACTGTAACCCTTTGAAACCGGCCTTGACCGAAGTAGCCCGCTGGAGGGCTGCCTGTGTGACCCCAAGGGATCGGACACCACGCTACCTTTGTGACCGGAAGCAGTGGTTTCCACTTATGGCCCGGAAGGTCCCACTTCTGCCTGACCATGTCCTCCTCCTCCTGAGCCGTCAGGATGCAGCCATCCACCTTACAGGTCTCAGGAGAATTACCTATTGGAAAAGACAAAGGCCACCGTCTCCACTCTGCACTCAGCGCAGTTTGGTTTATGGAATATTGACCTTTTTAATCAGATCGAAAGACCCAGCAAAGAGTGAGCATGGGTGAGGTGAGCGTGCTTCTGGGGCGCAATGAGAGGACATCCCAATGGCTGTTTCTGTTTCTTTAATACACGTGCACATGTATATGTGTGTGCCTGCATGTGTGCACGTGTGTGTATACGTGCATGTGTGTGTGGACACGTGTGTGGGTGTACGTATTAGGCCTGGCATGTTTGATGTTATAACTGGATGCTGGTTTGTTCCCGATCCCCGTGACCACCATCCCTGGCTGACAGAGATACCCAAGGCCAGTACCAGTGCATCCATACCATGTTGTACTTTGGGGTCCCTGGCTACACGGATTTGCTGCTCATTACCTTGGCCCTAGTGGCTCAGAGGTTAAAGCGTTTGCCTGGAATGCAGGAGACCCAGGTTCAATCCCTGGATCAGAAAGATCCCCTGGAGAAGGAAATGGCAACCCATTCCAGTGCTCTTGCCTGGAGAATCCCATGGAGGGAGGAGCCTGGTAAGCTACAGTCCATGGGGTCACAAAGAGTTGGATATGACTGAGCAACTTCACTTTCACCCTAGTTTTGGCTAAACTGTCCCTTGCAAAAATAAACAAGTGACTTTAAACTACCACACAGAGAACCATGGATTAAATATACCACTAAAGATGATTTGTGAACATCCAGAAATGGCAAGGAAATAGCAGGACTGACATTCCTCCTGACCTTCAGGAGCCGCCTTGGGTCAGTCATGTTGAGAAGTGGAAACAGTGGCCGCCAATCAGATCTAAACCATGGTCTTCCCAACAGGAGTTTAAATTATCAAGACCCCTTGAAACCGTTTACATCTGCCCACTGAGCATTAACCTCACCTTAAATATATACTGACCCTTGATGAAAGAGTTAATAGTTGAGTGAGGTCATAATGATTCACAAGACATTTAAAAATCAAGCATCCAGTGTATAAATACAAATTGTATTTACTCAAAGATGGCCAAAGAGTCATTAGACACCCACCACAGTACTTGGCAAAACTTAACGATTATAAAAGTTTAGTAACCTCTTTTGAACTTCATATAATGGAACATGTATCTATTTCATAAGAAAGTAAATATGGAATATTAAGGGTGCTTTTTCCAAATATTATTTTACTAAAGGAAGGCCATGGTTTTTAAAATGTGTGTAGATCACTGCCCAGAGAAGAAATAGTCACCAAGCTGCCTGCGGTCCCTCCCCTGAGAAGACACCCCTACCCCTTCCTTTGGACGACCTAACCAGGAAGTGTTTCCTAGGCTTCTTCCACGTGGAGTTCAGGGCCCCTCACGGTGAAGAGCCTTAGTGCCTCGTGGAACCTCACGACTCGTGTGGTCGAGCGCACATCTAATGCTTTGTAGAGAGAAGCAGAGTGCAAAGAGTTAACACGCTTGAAGCTGCACAGCTGGGAGCGGAAAGCTGGGTCCACAGCCCACTGCCCTGAGGCCCTCCCCTGCTGGAGCCTGCTGTCTTTATTCTTCTTCATAGTTTTAATTTATCTATTTGGCTGCATCGCGTCTTAGTTGCGGCATGGAGCCCGCTGCCGTTATGACCAGCACACCAATTATAAGCGGTTTCCTAGTGGCATTACGTTTACCTTTGAAATATTTTGTATCGATTTCGATTTGAGTTATTACTCCAGGATGTGCCAATCGGAAAACTGCCCACTCACAGCCTGGAACCAGGAGAATACCATTCTCATCATTCTGGAATTCAAAAAAAGGAAGAAACAACGTAAGTCAGCTTGCTGTCATTCAAGACACCAATCCTGAAAACCAGCAAGCAACAACGTTGGCACGCACGTGTCATTTCCTACTGTTAAAGAGTAGGGCATCCCTGGTGGTAAAGAATCTGCCTGCAATGCAGGAGACCGGGGTTTGGTCCCTGGGTCAGGAAGATCCCCTGGAGGAGAGCATGGCAGTCCCCTCCAGTATTCTTGCCTGGATAATTCCGTGGACAGAGGAGCCTGGTGGGCTAGTTATGGGGTCACAAAGAGTCAGACATGACTGAGTGACTAACAGTTTCACTTTCCACTATAAAAGCGTGCTTCCTTCCTGTGATCTGGTGTAAGTTGCTTCTTGGGCAATAAAGCGTCTCTCTGCTATCATTCTGTAAACGCCTAATGCCGACTCAGGGGTTGACTGGGCGCGTGGTAAATTCTGATGAATTTCTGATATGATCGTGTATGTCAGTTATAAACTCAAGTGGGCTTCCCAGGTGGCGCTGGCGGTAAAGAACCCGCCTGCCAATGCAGGAGACTTAAGAGACTCGAGTTCAACCCCTGGGTCAGGAAGATGCCCTGGAGGGGAGAGCATGGCAACCCCCTCCAGTGTGCTTGCCTGGGAAATCCCATGGAGAGAGGAACCTGGCAAGCTACAGTCCACAGGCTCGCGAAAAGGTGGACATGACTTAGCATACATGCACGTGAGTTCAGGTGGGCTGCTGTACACCAAAGGATATTTATCTAACCCAACCCATAGCTCCTGAGGTTGGTTTCACTTTTCAAAAGTAGATATGTCTTTGACCAAATCTATACCAATATATGACTGTCTCCAAACACAAGTTTCTAGTGAGGAGAGTTTGTTTATATTTGGAAGCATTGGGTGATAGAAAAACTAACCCATGAAAGGGGTGTTTACAATTAAGTTTGTGATATGATTTACACTCTGAAAGGTGTTTTCTTTCCTTTTATACTTCCTTATCTTGAGTTAGTTACTGGTCAGATTAAACAGCTGAGCCATCACACGCTCACAGAAGTGGACTGACCCAGGGATACACAAAAATCAAAGATGAGGAAATGGTGTTTTTTTCCCTCCAGATCAACAAATCTACTCATGGGTTTTTATTAAGTCTAGATGCTCTAGCTTTTTTATATTAAAAAAGGGATAATTCCAATGTTGTGTTAGAACAGCCAGCATTAATTAGCAAGTTTGACTTCTAGGTCTTTATGTGTAGTCTGGCTCTGATATTATATTGAAACAGTGGAAGATTTAGAAAACATGTAGAAGCAACAAGTATTTACAAAAATGCCTAAGAGGTTTCTGAAATATCAGTCTTCCTGGCATCAAATGAAGGAAACAACCTTCACTTTCTTGGAAGTGTTGGGACGCAGCGTTTCCGCCTCTCACCTCCAGTATCGGGGGCCTGTCCAGCCTCCGTGCTGTTTCCCAGCCGTCTGCCATCGACTTCGCCGTGCCGACTCCTGCCAAAAACAGTGTTTAACGGGATGTCACAGGACCACCGCGTTTCACTGTAAACGCGAGAATGTTTAGAATAAACATGTGCTGGCGTGATCAGTGCAGACGCCGTGCGCCGGAGCAGGGCAACATCCGTGGTTTCCATTAAGGTGAATGCGTCAGCAAATTCACACCCAAGCAACTGCTTAAGTCAAAATTAGGAAGGGAGATTGCTATTGATTTACTTCCTGTCTTAAAGGCTTTCGATCCTATATGAAGATCTCACCCACCCATATGGCTTGAGACGGCCCCTTCCTCTTAAGTAATTCATACCATTCCGGGGTGCTCAGTGTGATGCCCACATGTCCCAAGCTCCTCGAGCATCGTCTCACCTATGATATTGTTCGGGTGCCCAAAATGTGCATTGCTGAACCCTACACAGGCACCCCCATAAGCGATGGTCACCAGGTCTAACGGTTCTTTGGGGTCACCCGCAGTCCAGTCTTTTTGTCCAGTACCATATACCCTAAGGCGTGCAATTCCACCATCTGAAAAGGAAAAGTGCCTTATTATTATTACTTGGGAACAGTTGCCATTTGTGGATCTTAAAACACAGAGCTCCACACATCTGCCTGCTGTGGTTCTTAAATACACTAAGCCCGAAGCCCTAGGGCCTTTGCCCCCGCCACCCCCCTCGTCCTCAGACAACTTTCCTGCTGCCCGAAGACTGCTCATTGTTCTCAGGTCTCAGCTTAGCCGCGTGGCCCCAGGAAGGCCTTCTTTCCCTCTCTAGAGCCATCTCCTTCCTGCCCCCTACCCCCATACCTCAGCCGCAGTCTGATTCCCCAGGTTAAGGTTATCAACCCCACCCCACACACACACTTATTTACTCCATTGCATTAATTACAGACCAGAATTACCTTGTTCTTAAGTCCCTGACAATAAGCCTCCCAAAAGCAGAATCTAGAAATCTTTGAAGGCCAGAATAGCTAACTGTCTCGCTTGCTTCCGTGTGGCACATAGTAAATACTCACATATTTGTGTTGTTGGTGAATTATTAACTCTAGGAAGGCCAAAAATCAGTCGGGAAATTCACCACAGATATAATACTTGGTGCCTGGAATCAACATTGCTAAATCCCACACCAACTTACACAAGATCTTAGGTTTTTATTTTTACACATGTTGCTTTGCAGTGGGGTTGAGAATACTGAAGATAACATTCACAAATTCAAGTAGCTGCTGAGAACCAGAGCAGCTGAGAGTAGGTCTGCAGAGCAAAGAATAACTACCAAGATCTGCTCACGTTATGTGAGTCTAATAAAATGAACGTTTTTTATTTGAGCATCACGTCCTAGAAGGTGGAACCCAAGATTTTTTATACAGAAGCTCAAAATCACTAATCAGAATATTCTAGTGAAACAAGCCCTATATTTTTACATGAAAAATCTGGTGAAATTGAGTGATCTGAAAGAATTTCAGTAGAACAGTGGGAGTCTTGGTGTTTACAGTAAATGAAACCAGGCTGTGTTGATATTTGCTGTTGTTCAGCCCCTCAGTCATGTCCAATGCTGTGACCCCATGGACTGCAGCACACCAGGCTTCCCTGTCCTTCACCATCTCCTGGAATGTTAGTATAAAACCCAAGAAAATACACTAACAAGAGCAATTCCCAACACTGTGCTGGTTCACTGAACACTATAAACTGCCTTCATGGTACACAGTGTTAATGTCTGTTCATGTAAAACTGATTTTACATTAAAAAATAAGATTCTTCTTTACAGAAATAATATCCGGCCTCACTTTTAATCACATTCTCAAGGAATATTCCCCTTCATGGATCACAGCCTTGACGTGGCGAAGGGGCTTGTGTAAGATCATGGCATCCAGTCCCATCGCTTCATGGCAAACAGAAGAGGAAAGAGTGGAAGCAGTGTCAGACTTTTTTGGGGGGCTACAAAATCACCGCGGACAGCGAGCGCAGCCCTGGTGGCTCGGGTGGCAAAGAGTCTGTCCGCAATGCAGGGGACTCGGTTTCGATCCCGGGGTCAGGAAGATCCCGCAGAGAAGGGAATGGCAGCCCACTCTAGCGTCTTGCCTGGAGAATTCCACGCACAGAAGATTCTGGCAGGTTACAGTCCGTGGAGTTGCAAAGAGTCATGACTGAGTAACTAACACTTCCTTGCTCCTTGGAAGGAAAGCTACCACAAACCTAGACAGAGTATTAAAAAGCAGAGACATCACTTTACTGACGAAGGTCCATAATCAAAGCTGAGGCGTGCCAGGTAGCGCTAGTGGTGAAGAATCCACCTCTCAGTGCAGGAGACACAAGGGATGTGGGTTCAATCCCTGGCTCGGGAAGATCCCCTGGGGGAGGAAACAGCAACCCACTCCAGTATTCTTGCCTGGGAAAAGTCCATGGACAGAGGAGCCTGGCGGGCTACAGTCCATGGAGTCGCAGAGAGTCAAGCACAACTGGGCGCGCGCACACATGTAGCTTTTCCAGTGTCATGCACAGATGTGAGCTGGACCACAAAGAAGACTGAGCGCCAAAGAACCGATGCTTTCAAACTGTGGTGCTGGAGAAGACTCTCGAGAGCTCCTTGGACAGCAAGGAGGTCCAGCCAGCCCGTCCTAAAGGAAGTCAGCCCTGAATGTTCATTGGAAGGACTGAAGCTGAAGCTGAAACTCAGTACTTTGGCCACCTGATGGGAAGGGCCGACTCACTGGAAAAGACCCTGATGCTGGGAAAGATTGAGGGCAGGAGGAGAAGGGGACGACAGAGGATGAGATGGTTGGATGGCATCACCAACTCAATGGACATGAGTTTGAGTAAACTCTGGGAGTTGGTGATGGACAGGGAAGCCTGGCGTGCTGCGGTCCATGGGGTCGAAAAGAGTTGGGCACGGATGAGTGACTGAGCAACCGAACATCAGAAAATCAGAAACTAACATGACGCTGTTAACTCCACTCCAACATAAAAAATAGAAAGCTTTTAAAAATAATAATTGGTCCTGAGGGAAATGCAAATCAAAACTGCAGCGAGATACCACTTCATTTCCTCTAGGGTGGCTGTGATCAAAAACTCAGAAAATGGCAAGTGTTGGGAGGATGTGGAAGAACCAGACCCCTCATACGTCGCTGGTGGGGCTGTAACATGGTGCTGCCATTTTGGAAAGAAGTCTGATAATTTCTCATAAAATTAAAAACACAGTTATATGACTCCACAGTTTCAACTCCTAGTTGTACACCCAAATGAAAACCGTATGTTTGCACAAAAATTTGTACAGGGGTGTTTATACCGGCATTATTCATAAGCTTTCAATAGGTGGAAATGGCCCAAATGTCTGTCAGCTGATGCATGGACAATGAGGTCTGTCCATTAAATGGAAGATTATTTAACCACACAGAGGAATGAAGCACTGATGCACGACAACACGGGTGAGCCTTGGAAACATGCTAACCGGGCACAAAAGAGCACCTATACGAAGGGTCTGGAGTAGCCCAGTGGATCAAGACAGAAAGTGGACTAGTGGCTGCTTAGGGCTGGGGGAGATGAATGCTGATAGCTAAAGGGTATCAGGTACCTTTTCAAGGTGATAAACGTGCTCTAAAGTTGACCGTGGTGATGGGTGCACATATACTAAATACTATATATTTCACATATATTGCACATATATTGCACATATAATATATATATATATATTTCACGCTGTCGCTCAGTCGCGTCTGACTTTGCAACCCCATGGACGGTAGCCCACCAGGCTCCTCTGTCTGTGGAATTTTCCAGGCAAGAATACTGGAGTGGGTAGCCATTTCCTTCTTCAGGGGACCTTCCCGACCCAGGGATGGGACCTGCATCTCCTGCACTGCAGGCGGGCCCTTTACCCCGGAGCCACCTGGGAAGCAATACTATATACCTACATAGACTTTACACTGTAAACTCATATGTACCATAAGCCACAGAAGTGTACACTCCACATGGGTGAGATGCACGGTACACTTATTACCTTGCAATAAAGCTGCTCAATAAGACAAAATAAAGGTTATTTGTACGCAGCACTTCAACTGCTAATATGTCTGCGAAATAGACATTGTTAGGTGATATCTAACCTAACACAGCTTAGGTCCATCACGTACTAATTTACTTGATAGTTTTTCCTCACCACCTACGGATGGCAGGGCTAAAACGAGAACTTCCTAGTGCACAGAAAGGGAAGATTAAAATCCTAACATGCTAGAGAGATCAGTGACCGAGAAGGAGAGGGTGACTTTGCTTTGTGGTTTTGAAACACGCCAGCACTCAACGAAGAAAGCACCAGACTGGAGGCGGCCCGTCGTATTTACCCGGGAAAATGTTGAGTCGTACGTGACTCCACCTCTGCTGGGAAGTGACCGGAAAGTAGTTGTGGCTGGAAGCAGGATTTCCCGGTGTAAGTTCCGTCATGGGAACCAAGCAACTCCAGTCGTCGGACTTCAGCTAGCAATAAATATAAAAACACTAGTGTTGGCTCTAGGGAGCAATAAATCCTCGCATCCTAATGCCTGCATGGGGCTTTCGGGGCAACGACTTTGGACCAAAGTTAATGATGGATGCCTAACGGAACACCTTAATAAAAGCACTAACAAACGTCAAGTCCCAGGTTTAATAAACAGTAAAGGCCTGCTGCTATTTTACCCCGGTCATAACGGCCACTGGTTGGTGGTGGCCGGGGATGGGCAGGGGGTTAGAAACGAGCCTCTGGGTGTCTTCACTTTGAGGATTCATAAAAAGGCAGCAGCCGGAATGTGATGTGAACGTTTAAATAAAACCCAGGCTCTTGCCGTGGGCCTGGGGGTAAACACGTCGGCCTGAGCCCCCCGGCGCTCTCCTCCAGATCAGCGCTTCCCTGGAAGGGCCCGCCTTCCGTCATGTGTTTCCCCAGTCTGTTACGGATCCACACTTTTGTAAAACGCAATGAAGATCAGGAGACAAACTTCAAAAAAGAAGAATGTCCCCAAACACAAACCGAATTGTTTACTGGATTACATTCATCCAGCATAACGTTATTTTGTCCAATTGCTATCAAAAGTACGTGAACTGACTCTGTATTTATCTCACGGGCCATCATTCCGCATCTCTGTGAGCAGACTGCCCCGTGGAAAGCAGCACCCTGAACCTCGCACGCACTGGGGTCAGGGGTGCACAGACCCACCCAGAAACCTCTGCAGGGTCGCACTGGGCAAGCACAACGTGTGAGCTCTGCCAGGCTGAGTGCAGGCAGGCAGGCAGGCAGAGCTGCTCCCAACAGCGCGTGATAAGCCCCCGCTCCTCCGGGAGACGTACCTCTGAAATGGCTTCAAACTCCTCGGGGGTGGCCGCGGCTCCTGTCCTGACTTGTCGTTGTGGGATTTCTGGCTGCTTATCTAAAGTTACAGTGACCAGGAGGGTTACCATTCCCATTCAAAATCAGAATATACATACTCTCTTAGTGGGCTGTGGGGTCATTTTCATTTTGCCTAAAGATATCGCTTCTTAAGTCAAAGACCAATGTAATAGATATACGTGTTAAAGCTCCTCCATGTTTAAAATACGTAGGGTAACTTCCAAAGGGGTGCGGCACACCTGGTGGTTTGTCTGCTCATCAGAGGGTAAATATCATCTCCAAGTTTAGCCAGATAGACAGACTCATCACACGACTCGGGTTTTGCTGGATTGATAAAGTTCTGGAATATTGTTAGTCAATTCACAAACACTGCTTCCCCCAGCGGCATCCTCAGCACTGATCCGGGGGCGGTTCACCAGCAGGAGCCTGTGTGGACAATCAGTGCGCCTCCTGAAAGCATCTTTCTCTGTGTCGCTGGAGGTTGCCTCCCACCATCACATGACTTTTCAGCCCCTCCACTGTCTTTCTGGAGGGGAGACTGTCACGCCCCTGGAGCCTCATACAAGCTGGGCACAGGGTGCCTCCAGGATAAGGCCGCTAACTGACATGACTCCTGTCTCCCAAGTAATGTACAGACATGCCCCTGAGGGTACATGTTTCTAGACAGCTACTTCTGGGACCAACCTCGGAAGACACCAGTTCCATTCCAGGAATCGGAAAGGAACCTTCCTGGAAAGCCCAGAGCTGCCGCGTGGTTACGCAGACCCGGGGGGCAGGGGGTGGGGGCTGGGGGGCAGCAGAATGAGCGGCGGCGGCCCCACAGCTGGCCCCGACCAGGCTCTAGACCGCCCTGGCCGCCCAGGCAGCCTGCTCCCCAAACCCTGCGCCTCCCGGGGGTGCTGCGTGTGAGAGTAGCGAAATCTAAGTTGAGCTGAAGAACACTGTTAAGCTAAACCTCAAAAATCACGGAGCCCTTGAGGGGGAATGTGGTCAGGCTCTGGCAGAGGGGAGGGCCTCTGGACGAGACTGTCAGGGCAGGAAGTGAGCCATCGGGGCCCCCACAAAGCTCCCCACCAACGTCCCCCAGGCACCTTCTTCGAAGTTTGCCGCTTGGATCGACACTCGAGGGGCGTGATCTCCTGTGAAGTAGGACGTGTCCACGTCGAAGCCCCGGATAACACCCTGGATGCCCAGCTGGACTACGCACCAGTCGTGACCTGGGGATGTAAACAACAGGAACCCCCGCGGGCTGAATCCCGCCGCCGAGCCTGAGCACAGCGACAGCCAAAGAGAAACTCCGGAAACGCACTTCTCGCTTCCGAGAAAAATGGTGCGGGCTCTTTCTCGGCCGAGCCTGCAAGGGCTCTGATGACGTGGCCACATGGGACCGCCACTCACCACACGGACCCTCACTTCTAATCTGACCAGAACGTGCGTAAGCCCTGGGTCCAGTCAGCCACATGTCTGACTCCAAGCTGGCCACTTCCTGTGGCAGCATTGGCAGAGGGGCGTCTCTGAGCTTCATTTAACTGCAAATCAGGGATGAGCTCAGCTTCCAAAAAGTTTAGCTGTAACTCTGGTATAGGGACCACCGGCCCAGCTAGGCCGGGGCTTAGTACTGAGCAGGGTCTCCTGGAAACAGCCTAAGCTTTGCCTTCAGGGGCCCAGCCAGGACTACCCCACCCTGCATCGGGCGACGTATAAGAACTCCCAGTATGACGCTGTGTGATTCTTGGTTTCCAGTAGTCAGATTCAGATCTGAAACTTTAAAATGTCCAGTTTTATTAGAATCTAATAAGGCCTAATACTTTACCAACAAAGGTCCATCTAGTCAAGACTATGGGTAGGACACAACTGAGCAACTGAACTGAATAAGGCCTGGGCTTCCCCGGTGGCTCAGACAGTAAAGAATCTGCCTGCAATGTGGGAGACCAGGGAGGAGGGCATGGCAGCCCACTCCGGTATTCTTGCCTGGAGAATCCCATGGACAGAGGAGCCTGGCGGGCTACAGTTCACAGGGTCCCAGAGAGTCAGACATGACCCAGCAACTAAGCACCGCATGAGGACAGCCATGAGGCCTGGAGCACCACAGAAATACAGAAGGCTAGGAAAGCCAGCTGCGTCTGTGACACTCGAGACAGTAGCAAGCACGGAATTGGCCTAATGCTGGCTGGTCTTCCTTTACAGACATTTCTTTAAATTTAAAGGGTGTATGTTGACTGATGAGAAGCAGTGAGCGAACGCGGCCTCTTAAGGTGACGTAAGAGATAGGATGGATCCCGGCTTCTCTTGCCATCGCCGTGACCTGAGCTGCGTGAATACGGCTGTTTCCGTGGCAATCGGATGGGACCAGAACACCTGCTTCAGAGAGGGGTGCTGACGTCAGATGCTGCACGCGCACCGACCGACGTGTGCACCGGCTCAGTCTCTGTCACCCACAGCCCTCCTTTTCCAGAGTCTCCTTTTCCTCACAAGCGCCTGCCCCCTCCTGCTTGCACCAATGACCAGGGCTCTTGCGACCCCTCCTGAATGGGCAGAGCCTGCCATTCAGAAGGAACATCTGAGGTGACCGAGTAGTCCAAGGGCCCGTGTTAAAATCGACCCCCAACGTGCACTGCTTCCCAACAGCCCCTGATCTCAAATGTCGCAGGAGTGAGTGAACAGCATCATCATCGTCTCACCTGGAATCCTTTTCCTTCTGGTCTGCCATCCGTCCATCCATTTCCCAAACTCAGTGTACTCGTGTTCTTTAAAACTTGGGTTGTCCCTCTAAAGCAAAGGCAAGCAGATCATTAACCTTCACGCGAGAGCCTGGGCTCCCAGCAAATAAACGTCTGCCCCAAAGGGACAGATGGGTGGTGCAGAGAACAGGGCCTGTAGGGGAGACGGAGGACGGTGCCTGCATCTTTGTATCGGCTTCCGAGAAAGAAGTCCTGCTTCTCTGTGGGCCTTCATCCACGGAACTTGCCACTGGCAGCAAAAGGTAAGACCACACATGGCTCATTCCAGGGGCCCCAACACTGGTGCAGCCGCAACCTGGGCGCCTCCTGAAAGGCTGTTGAGCAAAGCGAGGAAGGGTAGCTGGACTCCCAGAGCAACCCCCAAAAGACTGGGCAACCAGAAGCCGGCCAAGTCTCAGGAAGCGTAGGCTCGATGCTGCAGGTCGCTCTGAACAGTCACCCCTGCCCCCACCCCCGTGCTCTGAGCTGCTCCAGGCCCACCAGTGAAAGGGAGACCCCCGTCCCACAGCAGTCACATGCTGCTGGGTGCCAGCTCTATGGGCACCAAGGCCATCACCCCTCTCGTAAAAACTCTCGCTGGTTCCACTGCAGGGACAAGGTGGCGGGATTCCCCAGAGTTCCCGTTCTTCTCTACATTTATCAGTATTTTCTGTTTTTAATAAACGTATGCCAACTAAGGTCCATATATTCAAAGCTATGGCTTTCCCAAGAGTCATGTACAGATGTGAGAATTAGACCATAAAGAAGGCTGAGCACCAAAGAATTGATGCTTTTGAACTGTGGTGTTGGAGAAGACTCTTTGAGAGTCCCTTGGGGTGCAAGAAGATCCAACCAGTCAATCCTGAATATTCATTGGAAGGCCTGATGCTGAAGCTGAAGCTCCAATACTTTGGCCACCTGATGCAAAGAACTAACTCATTAGAAAAGACCCTGACGCTGGGCAAAAATTGAGGTCAGGAGGAGAAGGGGTTGACAGAGGATGAGATGGCTGGATGGCATCACTGACTCTGAGCAAACTCTGGGAGATAGTGAAGGACAGGAAGCCTGGGGTGCTACAGTCCACGGTGTCACAAAAAAAGACATAACTGAGTGACTGAACATTTTTATAACCAAGTAGGAAAAACATTTTCCAAAAAATTCAAGCTCTGCAACACTTTTCTTCCCATCACAAGTTGTGAACACAAAGTGGGGCAGAGAGAAATACAGAGGACATCAGCGACTCCCCCATAGAGCAAGGTGGTCCCAGAACCCTGTGTTGGCTCCACAGCGGTCTCTGCCGTCTTAACAGGAGTGGAGGCTAATTTGCACACGTTTCTACTGTTCCAGTACGCTAATTCTCTGGGTCACATCATGTGACTCCCAGCCTAAACACACAGGGAGATTTTAATTAGCAGGACTGCGTGGCTCACCCCACCCCAGCACTTAGCAGAGACCAATTTACAGTACCTTTAGAAGATTTTCGGCAGGAGCAAAAAAGTCATCTGTTGCAAATAAAATCTAGACAAAGAAAGAAGTAAAGATGAAATAACCATAAATTTAAAATCATTTTATTTCATTCCCTGGTGAAACATTATGAGATGCAGTAAAAAGAAAATGTGAAATCGCTGAGGGGGAGAGAAACAACATGCAGTTAAGACACAATGCATTTTAAATGCTTAGATGTCATTGCCTGCCTCCCCCTTAATCTTGCCTTCTCACCCTTTCCTTCTTAATCCCCTTTACCATCTGGATACAAAAGTGCTAACTTCTTAGAAAGAAAATAAACCAACTTTTTTTCAAAAATGGAGGACCCTGGGCCTTGTGACCCTTGTCCCAGAGCAATGAGGAAAACATTCTCACAAGGGTCACCCCTATGGCTTAGCCAGCCCATCCTAGGACACCCTGGTGGGGGCTGGTCTGTGGTTTCTCCAGTTCAGTCACTCAGTTGTGTCCGACACTTTGCGAGCCCATGGACTGCAGCACCCCAGGCCTCCCTGTCCATCACCAACTCCTGGAGCTTTCTCAAACTCATGTCTGTTGAGTCAGTGATGCCATCCAATCATCTCATCCCCCTGTTGTCCCCTTCTCCTCCTGCCCTCAATCTTTCCCAGCATCACGATCTTTTCATATGAGTCAGTCCTTCCCATCAGGTGGCCAAAGTATTGGAGTTTCAGCCTCAGCATCAGTCCTTCCAGTGAATATTCAGGACTGATCTCCTCTAGGATGGACTGGTGGGATCTCCTTGCAGTCCAAGGGGCTCTCAAAAGTCTTCTCCAACACCACAGTTCAAAAGCATCAATTCTTCGGTGCTCAGCTTTCTTCACAGTCCAACTCTCACATCCATACGTGACCACTGGAAAAACCATAGCCTCGACTGGACGGACCTTTGTTGGCGAAGTCGTGTCTCTGCTGCTTCACACGCTGTCTAGGCTGGCACAGCTTCTCTTCCAAGGAGCACCTGTCTCTTATTTTCTTGGCTGCAGTCACCGTCTGCAGAGATTTTGGAGCCAAAGAAATTAAAGTCTCTCACTGTTTCCACTGTTTCCCCACCTATTTGCCATAAAGTGATGGGACCAGATGCCATGATCTTCGTTTTCTGAATGTTGAGTTTTAAGCCAACTTTTTCACTCTCCTATTTCGCTTTCATCAAGAGGCTCTTTAGTTCTTCACTTTCTGCCATAAAGGTGGTGTTATCTGCATATCTGAGGTTATTGATATTTTTCACAGTAATCTTGATTCCAGCTTGTGCTTCACCCAGCCCAGCCTTTTACATAATGTCCTCTGCATGTAAGTTAAATAAGCAGGATGACATTATCCAGTCTTGAAGTATTCCTTCCCAATTTGGAACCAGTCTGTTGTTCCATGTCCACTTCTAACTGTTGCTTCTTGACCTGCATACAGATTTCTCAGAAGGCAGGTCAGGTGGTCTGGTAATCCCATCTCATGAAGAATTTTCCACAGTCTGTTGTCATGTACACAGTCCAAGACTGTGGCATAGTCAATAAAGCAGAAGTAGACATTTATCTGGAACTCTCTTGGTTTTTTGACGATCCATTGGATGTTGGCAATATGATCTCTGGTTCCTCTGCCTTTTCTAAATCTAGCTTGAACATCTGGAAGTTCTGGGTTCATGTACTGTTGAAGCCTGGGTTGGAGAATTTTGAGCATTTCTTAGCTAGTGTGTGAGATTAATGCAATTGTGTGGTAGTTTGAACATTCTTTGGCATTGCCTTTCTTTGGGATTGAAATTAAAACTGACCTTTTCCAGTTCTGGCCACTGCTGAGTTTTCCAAATTTGCTAGCATATTGAGTGCAGCACTTTCACAGCATCATCATTCAGGATTTGAAATAGCTCCACTGGAATTCCATCACCTCCACTAGCTTTGTTTGTAGTGATGCTTTCTAAGACTCACTGGACTTCACATTCCAGGATGTCTGGTTCTAGGTGAGTGATAATACCATCATGGTTATCTGGGTCATGAAAATCTTTTTTGTACAGTTCTTCTGTGTATTCTTGCCACCTGTTAATATCTTCTGCTTCTGTTAGGTCCATACCATTTCTGTCCTTTATCGAGCCCATCTTTGCATGAAATGTTCCCTTGGTATCTCTAATTTTCTTGAAGAGATCTCTAGTCTTTCCCACTCTGTTCTTCTCCTCTATTTCTTTGCATTGGTCACTGAGGAAGGCTTTCTTATCTCTCCTTGCTATTCTTTGGAACTCTGCATTCAGATGCTTTTATCTTTCCTTTTCTCCTTTGCTTTTTGCTTCTCTTCTTTTCTCAGCTATTTGTAAGACCTCCTCAGACAGCTGTTTTGCTTTTTTGCATTTCTTTTCCATGGGGATGGTCTTGATCCCTGTCTCCTGTACAATGTCACGAACCTCATTCCGTAGTTCATCAGGCACTCTATCTATCAGATCTAGGCCCTTAAATATATTTCTCACTTCCACTGTATAATCATAAGGGATTTGATTTAGATCATACCTGAATGGTCTAGTGGTTTTCCCTACTTTCTTTAATTTAAGTCTGAATTTGGCAATAAGGAGTTCATGATCGGAGCCACAGTCAGCTCCCCGTCTTGTTTCTGCTGACTGTATAGAACTTCTCCATCTTAGCCTGCAAAGAATATAATCAATCTGATTTCAGTGTTGACCATCTGGTGATGTCCATGTGTAGAGTCTTCTTTTGTGTTGTTGGAAGAGGGTGTTTGCTATGACCAGTGCGTTCTCTTGGCAGAACTCTGTCAGCCTTTGACTTGCTTCATTTTGTACTCCAAGGCCAAATTTGCCTGTTACCCCAGGTGTTTCTTGACTTCCTACTTTTGCATTCCTGTCCCCTATAATGAAAAAGATGTCTTTTTTGGGTGTTAGTTCTAGAAGGTCTTGTAGGTCTTCATAGAACCATTCAACTTCAGCTTCTTCAGCATTACTGGTTGGGGCATAGACTTGGATTACCGTGATATTGAATAGTTTGCCTTGGAGATGAACAGAGACCATTCTGTCGTTTTTGAGACTGTACCCAGGTACTGCATTTCGGACTCCTCTGTTGTCTATCATGGTTACCCCACTTCTTCTGAGGGATTCCTGCCCGCAGTAGTAGATATAATGGTCATCTGAGTTAAATTCACCCATTCCAGTCCATCTTAGTCCACTGATTCCTAGAATGTCTACATTCACTCTTGCCACCTCCTGTTTGACCACTTCCACCTTGCCTTGATTCATGGACCTGACATTCTAGGTTCCTATGAAATATTTTTCTTACATCTGACTTTACTTCCGTACCAGTCACATCCACAGCTGGGTGTTGTTTTTGCTTTGGCTCCGCCTCTTCATTCTTTCTGGAGTTATTTCTCCACTGATCTCCAGTAGCATCTTGGGCACCTACCGACCTGGGGAGCTCCTCTCTCAGTGTCCTATAACTTTGTGCCTTTTCACGCTCTTCATGGGGTTCTCAAGGCAAGAATACTGAAGTGGTTTGCCATTCCCTTCTCCAGTGGACCGTGTATTGTCACAACTTCCACCATGACCCGTCCATCTTGGGTGGCCCGACACAGCATGGCTCATGGTTTCATTGAGTTAGACAAGCTGTGGTCCATGTGATCAGATTGGTTAGTTTTCTGTGATTGTGGTTTTCATTCTGTCTGCCCTCTGATGGAGAAGGATGAGAGGCTTATGGAAGCTTCCTGATGGGAGAGACTGACTGAGGGGAAAACTGCGTCTTATTCTGATGGGCGGGGCTGTGCTCAGTAAATCTTTAATCCGATTTTCTGGTGATGGGCGGGGCTGTGGTCCCTCCCTGTTGTTTGACCTGAGACCACGCTATGGTGGAGGTGATGAAGATAATGGGGGCCTCCTTCAGAAGGTCCCAAGCACACACTGCTGCACTCAGGGCCCCCGACCCTGCAGCAGACCATTGCCAACCCATGCCTCCCCCGGAGGCTCCTGGACATGGGCAAGTCTGGGTCAGTCTCTTGTGGAGCCACTGCTGCTTTCTCCGGGTCCTGGTGTGCATGAGGTTTTGTTTGTGCCCCTCCGAGAGTCTGTTTCCCTGGTCCTGTGTAAGTTCTGGCAGTTCTATGGTGGGTTAATGGCGACCTGCTCCAAGAGGGCTTATGCCATACCCAGGTCTGCTGCACCCCGAGCCCCCGCCTCTGTGGCAGCCCACTGCTGACCCGTACTCCACAGAAGACGCTCACGCACAGTTCTGGCTCTGTCTCTGTGGGTCTCTGGGTCCTGGTGCACACAAGGTTTGTTTGTGCCCTCCAAGTGTCTCTGGCGGGAGAGGGATTTGCTTCTAAACATGATTTTGGCCTCCTACCGTCTTGCTGAGTCTTCTCCTTTGCCTCTGTGGTTTGTTAACCAAAGCAGAATGTTTGTTTGGCCACACCTCATGGCTCGGGGGGCTTTCAGTTGCCCTGTCAAGCAGGGATTGAACCCTGGACATGGCAATGAAAGCGCTGAGTCCTCACCACTGAACTCCCAAAGCAGGATACCTTCGAGAGTGAGGTGCAGCCTGGCTGCTTGCCACTCCACCAGACGTGAGGCCTGGGGACCCTGTGGTCTGGGAAAGAGTGTCCTGACCTCTGAGCCCAGCCAGAAGGCAGGGGAGGGCCTAGCTGTCTGGGAGTTGCTGGTTGTCTGGTTGGCCAAATGTGGGGGCCGTCTCTGTGTGAGCGGAAAGCATAGGATCGGGAGTGAAGCGCACATCAAAGGACGGTGTCATCAGCCTCCAATTAAAATAAATCAATTTAATAATAAAAAAGGAAGGTGTCGGTGAGCCCAGATTTGCTCAGTCGTCTCCAACTCTTGCGACGGCATGGACTGTAGCCCACCAGGCCCCTCTGTCCATGGGATTCTCCAGGCAGGAATACTGGAGTGGGTTGCCATTTTTTCCCCCAGGGGACCTTCCCGACCCAGGGATTGAACCCACGTCTCTTACGTCTCTTGCATTGGCAGGCGGGTCCTTAACCACGGGCGCCACCTGGGAAGCCCCGTACACAGAAAAGGGCTAAATTCCTTAACTAAAGATGTCTGGTTTTCTTTTATGAATAGGAATCTTTTGATGCTGTGGTTACATGATCTTTGTTGCAAAACCCCCTACATATCCTGGCCCCCCCTCACCTCTTCAGAGCCGTCCGTAGAGCCGTGTGAGAGGCCGTGTCCTGGGCTGACGACCTGTTTTGTCTCTGAATAAAGCATTGGGCTCTGCTTTTAGGCTGTGCGCAGTTTTGACTGTTGACATCTGCCTCCCAAGGACGCAGCTTGGTGAGCTCACCTGCAAGCCTCCTCTGGGGCAGAGACCTTCCAGGCACGGGGGGCCTCGCTACCCCTCCAGGCTCCTGCGCTCACACCCCATGTCAGCCCCCTTCCCCTCGTCCTCTGTCTGACCCTCCCCATCACCCCCCTGCCTTGCCGGCTCCTCCCCTGACTGAGGGCTCCTTTGAGCATCGCTTCCCTGCATGGCCCTCCCCCTGCTTTCCCACCCTGCGTGGCAGATGTGGCCCCACAGCGCCCTGTCCTGCCTTGATGCCAGCCCTGGTCTGCACGTCTTCTGGCAGAGCCTAAGCTCTCAAGGGTAGGTCTGTAGCTTACCTGGAGCCTCATGTTAGGTCCTCACGTGATTCTCATACTGAAGTCTGAGGACCACTCATCTGCCCCATAAGAAAACACAGTACGGGGTGGGGAGCTCTTTTCACAGGGGCAAAATGCGTGCTCCCAACCTCGGGCAATGCTGCCCCAGTCATAACTGTCGCTAATTTAAGGAAAGTTCCCTGGGAGACTTTCGCAGTAACGGGCTTCCTTGGGGAGGCCAGCCTTCCTCTTGATTCCTGCTGTTCCAGTTCAGGTCCCTGCAGTGGCCAGCTGGAGCCTCAGCCTGGGCGCATCAAGTACAGCACTTGCTCCCGCCCTGAGACACCCTGCTTACCTTTCCTCCTACAAACTCAGACGCCAAGTCAATCAGCTGCGTGAAGTCTGGAGGCCTGGCCACTTTTCTTTCCCTGGGGGAGTCAGCCATGCTTCCTGCAAGGAGAAAGGTGGGCTGGCTCAGCCTCTGGGTGCCAAGTCTCAGGGAGTAAGGCCCTCATCAGGCCCCCAAACCAAGGCTTCAGCCATTCAGACAACACACGTGCCCCCCACTGGTTGTGGGGGTACCCACTGGCTCAGAGTCCCTCCCCAGCAAAACTGCAGTGGGAGGTTACTAGAGCACGGCCCCTGTGTGAACGACCTAAGAAGAAAATACACGAATTCTGCAGCCACAAAATGCAAATTTTCGTTATTCAAGGAGGAAGAAGTGCTTCAATGTAGAAGAGAACAGTTTGCCTTGAATAGTTTTGAGGGACATTCGAAAAAACACATCCTGGGCTTCCCTGGTGACTCACTGGTGAAGAATCTGCTGCAAATGCAGGGAACACAGGTTCAGTCCCTGGTCCAGGAAGACCGCACACGCCACGGGGCAACTAAGCCCGCGCGCCAAAACTCCTGCGCCTGCGCTCTAGGACCCAGGAGCCGCAAATACGGAGACCACACTCCCTACCGGCCTCGATCCTCAGAAGTCACCGCAATGAGACGCTCTGGCTCGCCCAGCTAGAGAGAAGCCCAAGCCGCAAAGAAGACGCAGCGCGGCCCAAAACAAGTCAGCCTGAATAAAGTATTTGGAAAATAGCCTTTACAGAGAGGCTACTTTGAGACATTATAAAACAATCTCACTTTAAAAAACAAAACGTGTTTTGATTCCATGTGTCTGACTTAGTATGAATAGAATGACAGATTTCTAATCACAAAAAGATACAAGCAACAAAGGGTTAGAGTGAGCACAGGAAACTCGAGTCAATATCTTGTCATAATGGAAAACAATCTGAAATGTATATGTGTATGTATGACTGAATCCCCTTGCTATGCACCTGAAACATTTTGTCAACTGTACTTCAATAAAATATACATATTAGGAACACACACATATCGAGCAGCTGGGCGCTAGACCCTGGTGGAGGCGGGCCCAGAAAACAGAGGACAGAGCAGCCTCCTTGTCCGTGGCACCGGGCGCCCTGCCTCTGGGGCTTGGCGACGTCTGTTCCCTCTGCCAGGAAGCTCTTCCCGGGCACCTGTGCAGCTCACGGCTCCCTCTGCTCGAGGCCCGGCGGGACTGCCACCTCCTCAGTGCAAACGGCTCCCCCGGTGCTGTGGCATCTCTGCCCACACCCCCACCCCAGCACTGCCCACACCCCCGCCGCATCTGTCTTTGTCTCCACAGCACGCAGACCTCTGCGGGATTCACCTGCTCGTGGGTTTTATTATCTTCTTTCCCGATTAGATGTGATAGGCTCCATGAGGACACTCGTGAGCCAGCTCATTAGACAAGACCCTGATGCTGGGGAAGACTGAGGGCAGGAGGAGAAGGGGGCGACAGAGGACGAGATGGCTGGATGGCATCCCCGACCCCATGGACATGGGTTTGAGTGAACTCTGGGAGATGCTGAAGGACAGGAAATCCTGGTGTGCTGCAGCCCATGGGATCGCAAAGAGTCGGACCCACCTGAGCACCTGAACAGCAGATGAGGACACTGATTTTTCCCCACACCCCTGGTGTGTCTGCAGGGCTTGGAACGTTGCCTGCCACATACAAGATGCTTGACAGATACTTGATGAATAAATGAATGAGTGAATGATGCTTTCTTGGTTTGTGTGTTAAAATACTGATTCCTCAGATGGACCAAACCCTTCCCAAGGATGAACAGGTGCAGAAGAAAACAGGACATTTATTTCCGGACATTTATTTGCGTCTACAACAGCGTCCTGCACAGTTCATTTATTTTATCTCATTTTAATCTTCAGAACAACCCTATGAGTTTGGTATTCACATCTTACAAACAAAATGCCTCTTTGAGAGGCCGAGTGAACTGTCCAAACCACACAGCTGGGGAGGGAACCCTATTTCCAACCCAGACGTGTCCTGACATGATGGATATTTGAGAGCTCTTAGCCCGCATCAGTCTCGGAAGGGATGCTCACCCATTAGTGTTAGGCTCATACAGTGGCTGTGGCTGAAGCTCCCGCGGTGGCCAGGCCCATGGCCACACGTGGGACTGACCCCTGACCCCTGACCCCTGCTCTCTAGGGGTCACAGTGGAGGGCAGACATAGCAGGAGATGCAGAGACAAGAGGTGTCCTCCTGGGGCCTCCTTTAGGAGGGACAGCCGAGCTGGGCACCAAGGAGATGGGGCGACAGAGAGCACGTGGCCAGGTGGGTCCAGGGCCTGGGGGCTGGAGAACCCCGCTGGTCCAGACCTGCACGGGGCAGCCTGGAAGCCCTGGCCTCAGGTGGCTAGTCAGCGAATTTTAAAGAATCACAAGTGAATAAAACGTAATTTTAAAGAATTACAATTGAATTACAAGAATTACAGCAACTTTTAAATAATTACAAGTGAATAAAGGTGAAGAAAATAAAATTACAATAAAGTTCCTCTTGTGCTGGCCGCATTCTGAGTGCCCAGTAGCCGTGTGTGACTCCCAGGTCCCCCAGTACAGAGAACTTTCCATCCACTCGGCATTTACCGGCTGGAGGAGATAATAGTGGGCAGCCCGCCCATGTCCGCTCCCCCCCACACACACGCAGTCTCCAAACCTTTAACGCCAAAGGACAAGGCAACACTAGCCCACCCGGTAGACGCGCCCTCACGGCCGCTGATCAAAGGCTTCTTCCCGGAGCGTCCCTGCCATGCCCCCGGGGCAGCCGTCAGAGCTCACACACTCGGCTCTGCTCAGCTCCACTGGCCACTCAGGGTGTTGGGGGCTCAGAGGGACGGGGCAAGCCAGACCGGGGGCAGACCCATCCCAGACTCGGTGGGTCGCTCAGGTGCCCCCCCGACCACCACCACAACGACAACTCAGTCAGTGTCCCGCTTCTTGAACAAAACCCGCAGGGCCAGGCCCGTCGTGCACACTCAACAAAGACTTGTGAGTATTTCATTTCCTTCGCTAATCATGGAACACATGAGTCACCCATTGTTTCAAATAGGCTTGGCTTTGTTTCTCAGTGGGTTGCAGTGAGCTCGAGCCACCCCAGGACAGAGCATCTGCACGTTTGCCTGAGTCAGGGATGCAGGGTTCCCTGCCCGGTACCCCACTGGATGGGAGGAGCCCGGCGTCATGGCAACGCAGGCCTGACCCACACGGAGCAGGCATCTCTCTGCCTCCCGAGGGCTGTGGAGGCTGGAGAGCGTTCTTTTTCATCTTAGCCGTCTTTCATCTTTTGCTTTGATGTGCCTCAGACTACACAAACAGTTGGTATGACACACATCGGCCAGAGGCTGCAGATTCAAGGGAGAAAGAGATTAAGAGGAAAAAAACTTTACACTTTTTTTCTAGATATTGGTGTCACCACTTCAGGTTCTTCCAGCCCCACCCCTGAAAACTGGCACTCCATTCAGACAATAAACGCTGCAGCGCAGCACTTGCTTTAGAAAAAAGGAACCCGCCCTAACACAACATTGCTCACCAACTATGCTCTAATATAACATAAAAATTAAAAAAAAAAAAAAAAGAATGCTCCCTTCTGGAAACGAATGTTTCTGTTTGGAAAATAAATACATAAAAAGTCCTTCTTGGGTGCATGTTGGTCAGCACTCTCTACAGCTAATGGGTAAAGCCGCCGAAGCCGACGCTTGTTGGTCTGCGAGATACAGGCAGCACCCGGGGCCACCAAGCCAGATCTTTTAACGTGGCCTGTTTCTCAAAATGGGGTGAGCACACTTTCCTTGAGTTCATTGCAATACATACATACATACATACATACACACACATATACATACATACATACATATACATACATACATACATACATACATATATATATATATATTCATCAAAGGGCACTTCAAAAACAGCTGGAAGTTTCCGAGGCTGACTTCTGCTTTTCCCCATGAACTCTGGCATTTGGAAACGTCTGTTTTAATCAGCAGAATAACCTTGGCTTGGGGCAGAAATTCTCCGTGACGTCTTCCTTAGCCTTCGCTGGAGGCCACGTCTGCCCGTTTCCTGATCCTGCACGCTTCACTAGAACTGAGGTGTCACGTGGTGACCTTACAGCCACTCCAAGACCTAGTGACTTAAAGCTTTATCATTCTCTTGGCAAACTCCATTAACAGTGAGACTTCGCTACTCAAGTGTGTTTAAAATGTGTTGCACTGAAATAAAAGAAAAACAGATCTTTGTGAGACACTGCAGAGGAGCCAGGACAGAGAGAAATCTCGGAGGAAAATGAAACTCCCATCTCAGTTTAATAGAAATAGCCGGGAAACAGATGGGGGGTGTGAAATCCAGCCCCCTGTCTTCTCTTCAGACATTCACAGCTTTTCCTACGATCCTGTGTTTAAACAAAACAGCCAGCCCTTCGAACAGGCGAGTCACTCAGTCCTGGGTTCTGCGCACATGAGGTTTGATGCTGGTGCAGTGTCTATGCATGCTGTGGTTGTGCTAAGATGGTAACTGTCTGCTATTGGAACCATCTGAATTTGAAGCAAATGAAATCTATCTAAAGCTCAATGCTCAGAAGCCGGGTGTCATCTGAACAGCCAGAAGAGAGATTTCCGTCGCTGTAGAAAGTTCTAGTCAAGGTGGAGGTGTGTGGACGCAAAGCACATTGCTGCGTGTTATAGGAGGACACTCGTTATTTTCGTGCCTTTTCACGAATGACCTTGGGTGTAATATCGATTTTCAGTAAGTCTCGGAAGTCTTTAACAACCGCCCACCAATGCAGGAAAGCCAGAGCTAACACTTGAGAGCTGCCTGTGGGCTTCCTGCAGCTGGAGACCCAGTAGGCGCCCCTGCAGTTGGAGACCTACTAGGCACCCCTGAAGTTAGAGACCTGCTAGGTGCCCCTGCAGTTGAAGACCTACTGGGCGCCCCTGCAGTTGAGACCTACTAGGCACCCCTGAAGTTAGAGACCTACTAGGCACCCCTGAAGTCAGAGACCTACTAGGCGCCAGGCACGGCGCTCAGACCATGACACAGGCTCTAACGCCCATGAGCTTCTTACAAGGTGGCCATGTCTGTCCCCATGTTCCCCATGGATACCATGCACATTCAGCCCCGCTCGGTCTAGGCCTGGGGAGGGAGCTCGGACCGTCCCCTGCAGCCTCCAAAGACAGTGCTCCTCGCTCAGGGCTTGTCAGACATGAGGCCACTGGGAGGTCACCGGCGAGCCAAGGGCAGCTGCCTGCCGTGGCCACCAGGCGTCCCTGCACAGACGCCTGCACCCCAGGCTCGGGCCCTCTCTCTGCCCATACTTTGCTCTCCTGCTGCACAGCCACCTGGTCACGCCTCCTGGGGGCTGAGGACCCCACCACCCCCAAGCCCCACCCCGCATGAGATCCTCAGCCACATCTGAGTGCGAGAGAACAGAACCCACCCACCAGCCTCATTTTGTTACCAAGTCCAAGCTTGCTCTGCTGGCTGCATGAGACTGGGAAAGCCTTTATTTTGAAAGCCAGCTGACCGAGAAGACGGCAGGCAAGCACCAAAAATCTTAGCAGGGTCTGGATGCCAGGCTCTTTTACAGATTAGAGGTGGGGGGAGATGAGGAAGCAAAGTAAAAAGGCCATTAGTCTTGCACATGCCTCCTAGAATGGCAAGCCTCAGCCAGGGCGTGTGTTCATTTCCTCCTTCCTGCCATTCACAGGTGGAAAAGGCTCTGAACGAAGGCACTTCGGTTTAACAGTCAGGCAGAGAGGCAGGGTTGTCTGAGGCAGGCCATTCTGTATGATTATAATAACAAAAGCAATGAAAAGCAAGCCAAAAAACAGTTCCAACATGGAGCCACAATTGGCTGCTTCTGTGCAACAATTCCAGTTCTGCAAGGCCAGCGCGTGGCCTCCCAGGCCGCTCAGACCCTGGCCCCTTCCTGCGCACGGGGCCTCAAGCACCCAGTCATCTGTCTGCCTGTCACATCAGCCATCCACTCCCAGAGCTTCTTCTGACAGCCAGCTGGGCACCGCTGGGCGCTGAGGATGAGACACCAAACTGATCCTCCTGCCTTCAAAGACTGTGCTGGGAGAAGAGTGAGTGGGATGAAGTGGGCGGGGCTGAGCATGGGGGATGCAGAAAGGTCTTCATGTCAGGGGGCTGTGGGTGGGCATTGACGGAGCAAACGTGAAGTGGGCTGAGATCCCATAGAAACGGGCAGGGTGCGCCTCGTCTCCGGAGATGCACGCACAGGGCCTGGGGACTGTGCCCACGGGAGACTCCCTTGTGGACTGAGTCTGAGTCCAGTGACGGGGACCCGTGAACACACACCTCCCAGCACAAGGGCGCGGTCCAGTAAAGGGGACCATGAACACACACCTCCCACCGCCGGAGGGGATCCCGTCCGCCGCCAGAAGGGAATCTGGTGATGGGGGAGGCAGAGACACCGGTGCCCGTGGCTGGTCTCAGTAACAGACACATGGCGGGCCCGAGTGTCGGCACATCCCATCCACCCTCAGTGGGCAGAGGGCCCCCCCAACATCTGCTCCTTTGTCCTGAAAACAACCTGTGTCCACGACACCTCACATGGCAAGAGGGAGTTTGCAGCTGTGACAAAGGTTATGGACCGTACAAGAGGGAGGGGAGCCTGGGTGGCCCGGGTGGGGTTACCCTAGCCGCCTGAGACTGCTCAGAGAAGCATGTTCTCGCCCCTCGTTGTGTGGGGGGGTGTCCACGGCTCTGAGACTCGGGTGCTGTGGATGCCCCAAACTCAGCTTATGGTCCCCCACTGCTTTTACTGATGGAGGAGCCCCCAGACCTGACTTCTCTCGTTCCCACCCGCTCAGACCACCTGCTGCGGCCGCCTCTACATCTGACTACTAAACATGGAATTCCCTCACCTCTTCATTTAAAATTAGCTGTTAAATAATTCTAGGCAAAGAGCAAGACCTCCTCTAAAAGGGGCTGTGACTGAGGTCAGGCTGCGACGCTTAATGCACATGCTAAAGCTTTTCAGGCACACTGCAACTCAGTCAACAGAAATCAGGAGCGTTATATGGGTTATTCCAGTGCGAGGAGGCCATTATTCCCTCCTGATGGAAAAAGCCAATCTTTAAATTTCATACAGTCAAGAGCTATTTTCTTCTGGGATTTGCCCTAAAATGGGAGGGTGCTATGGGGTGAGTCTAGGAAACGTGTGTGGAAGGTCTTTGTTTGAGGAGCCAGCCAGGCCGCTCTGACAATTCAAAAACAACAGTGACCTCTGCCATCACTGTTGATAAGTCCTAACTTAAAAAAAAAAATCCTCCGGCCAGAAGTATAAGGTTTATGGCAAAATAGAAGAAAATAGGAGAAGTTTATCGAAGCGTGGACCAAACTAGAGTGTGGGCAGTGACACAGAGTGCCCGAGGTTGGCCCTGAGACCCCTGGTGAACACAGCTGGGGATTTGTTCAAGTTTTTCTCGGATGTGTGGCTCTCCTTTGGAATAAAGTTTCATTTCATCCATGGGTTTAGCGCTGTCAATGTTTCTGTAGTTTTGTAAAGAGCAAAGTCAAATGATTTGAGCCCCAGCAGAGCAGGACCCTCGAGCCCAGAGCTGCTCAGAGCACTTGGGCTGTTCCTGGCTCTGCAAACACTGTTCCTGGGGTTTAGCCACCCCCGACACCGAGCGTCTGCCAGACCCGTCCCATCCTCCCCTCTCACGGGGGTCAAACACTCGCTGTGCTAGTAAGCTCCTCTCTGCCACCCTGTTCTTTCCACAATAACAACTTAAAAACATGTTGTTTATCAATGGGCCTCTGAGCTCACCAGGAAGGAGTCTGAGGTTCCGTGTTCAGGATTGGGTTTCTTCTGTCCCACAAGCCAGCCCGGGTCTCATGGCCCTCAGGTGCCAGCAAGAGAGAATTCAGTTTCCCAGGGACGGGCTGTGCCTGTGTGACGTCACAAGGGCTGCGGGAGACGGAACTCCGAGCTGAGCGGCCCCTCCCTACAGAAGCCAAGGGGCCCCCCAATCCCTACTGAACAACGTGGGCCTGAACCCCCCGCTGCCAGCCCTCAGGTCCCCTGGGGTCCATCTCTAGGAGGCTCCCGTAAGAGCACGTGTCGCACACCCAGCGTGGGTGCCCAGCAGACGATAGCCTGGGGGGTGAGTGCAGGAAGGACCCTCTGCCTGAACGTGCAGACACACACGGAGTTTCTGGGGGCTAAAGGGACCCGTGGACCTGGAGAAAACATACCTGTGCCCCGTGGTGCAGGAAAGGCACCTGTCCTGGCCCTGGGAGCCTGGGGTCTGAGGAAGGGCTCCCCATGAGATGGGGACAGCTGAGCACAGCCAGACACCTGTGTTCATACATGACATGCATGATCATGCCTGACACCCGTGGTCACACCTGACACTTGTGGTCATGCCTGACACACGTGGCCATGCCTGACACACATGGTTGTGTCTGACACGCCTGGTCTTGCCTGACATGCATGGTCATGCCTGACTCCCTTGGTCACATCTGACACACATGGTCATGCCTGACACATGTGGTCACGCCTGACATGCATGGTTGTGTCTGATGCAGGTGGTCTTGCCTGACACACATGATCACGCCTGACACACATGGTCTTGCCTGACACGTGTGGTCATGCCTGACATGCATGGTCATGCCTGATTCCCTTGGTCACACCTGACATGCATGGTCATGCCTGACACGTGCAGTCATGCCTGACACCCGCAGTCATGCCTGAAACATGAGGGGCACAGCCGACTGCACTCGTCATCACAGCATCCTGCTGGTGTTATCCCGGCTCACAGATGCAGAAACTGCAGCCCAAGTTTGCCAAGGTCATCCTGGGAGCCCACCTCACGAGCAGCTAAACCAAGCAGGGGCTCAGAACACCCAGTGTGCGGGAACTCGGGCGTCCCTGCCGCCTAAAGGTGTTTCCCACCCTGGGAGCCCCTCCCACTTCCCTTCCGGGGTTCTCCTCCCAGGCCTTGGCCCACCCTACTCCCCCTGCACCCTCACCCTGCCCTGATGGAAAGGCTGCCTTCGTCCCCCTCCAGGAACCTGGCTGGCCCCCACCAGACCCTCTGGTTCCAGGGGGCATGCGTCTCCCCTTCCAAGTGAAATTCTTGACAGCAAAACCCATCCTGTGTTTCCTCATGTAGCAGACTGCTTTAGCTTGAATTAACAGGCGTGCTTCTGTCCTGATGTCTCTCACCCACGGCCTCTCCGGAGGCGGCAGCCGCAGTGTCCAGGCTGTGGCCAGTGGGTCCCCAGCGCAGGAGGGCCTTGCTGTCCTCTGTTTCTCTGAGTCCAGTCGGACACAGACAGTAGCCACAGCAGGGTGCTCGGAGCAGGCCCGCGTTCTGCAGGATGTGTGGGCTTCTCCCTTCCTCGGATGGAGCGCCGGACATTCTCCAGTCTTTCCAAAATCCCTTTCACCTGCCCCAAATCTTTCAACAAATCCCCTTTCTGCTTACATCAGCCAGACTCCGATTTTCCTGCTTACAGCGAAGGAACAGCCCTGTCCTCAGTTCTGACCTGCTGGATTAAACTGCTACACCCAGTGACACCCCCAGGCCCTCCCCCAACACCTGCCCCCCAAAAAGCACGTGAGCTCCGTCGAGACCCGGCACCAGAGACGGGACAGGGACAAGAGGATGGACAGCCACAGGACACCTGTCTGAGAGGAAACACCTTCCCGCCAGTCTGGCTGCAGCCCTCACCCCCAGACCCCCAGGGCCCAGGGCTGCAGGTGGTGGGGACCAGGGCAGGAATGACAGCCCCTGGCTAGAGCCGTCTGCCCCCTGCAGTCCGAGCAGCCACCTGGGGTCACACTCGCTCCTGGAGGGGACACCACAGGATCTCCGCTCTCTCCTGACGGCTGCCTGCAGCTGGGTCTGGGGCCCGCTCCTCCCCTCCCAGGCGCTCCGTCATCCCTTTGTTCCTTCTTCGTCCGTCTCCGCGGCCGCTGGGTGGCAGTGTGGACGCGCTCACCAGCCGCCCGCCGGGCAGCCCTCGCAGGCCGCGTCCGGCGCGCATCCGGGTCTCCCGCGCTGCGCTGGGCGCTCGGAGACTCGCGCACAGCGTCGCGGTCCCGCCTCGGTGCAGCCTGTGAAGCCCGGTCCGCCCGCAGCGAGACCGCCGCTCCTCCTCCGCAGATCGGGCGCCGCGCCCTCCCTTGCCAAGCCCGGGGATTGAATTAGCGCTTCAGTCCTGGCTTCCCGCCGGCTGTCGCGTCCGAACAAATGCGGCTGCAGTCATCACCGCCCTGCAGAGGCGTGTGGCCTGGACCGGACCACAGACCGAGCCGCGGGCTTCCTGCGCGGCCTGCTGGCACGGGGCCTCCCAGGAGGGCTTGGCGGAGGAGGAGGCGGGTATGGCTCCCTCTGGTTTCACCTGAGAGTCGAGACCACATGAGATCACAGAGGTGACCCACTCCACCTCCCGATAAGAGCGGGACGCAGTCTAGGGAGGTGCACTTATCCCGGGAGAAGAGCCTGGCTCTGGCCGGGTGGGGGCACCCTTGACCCACCCTAGAACCAGGGCGGTGGCCAGGGGCAGTCTCACAGGCAGATGTCCAGGCCTTCACGCAGCAGAGGCTCAGCTTCAGGAGGCCCAGGCCGGACCCCTCCCGAGGCCCTGCCCTGCACTGTCCCCGCGCGGACAGCTCCCTGGCACAGGCCCCCTGGGCTGGATCTGCACGTCCTGTGAAGGGCAGGCACCCAGGCCAGCTCAGGGCTGTGGGCTGCGGGCAGGGACGCCTGCAGGCCCGGAGGTGCTGTGGGGGCGCCCGCAGAAACCCCGAGCAGGGCTGCTGTGGTACCTACACACCACAGGGTGCTCCAAGAGGACCAGCCTCCGCCTGCGGTGGGCGTCACCCGGCCTTCCCTCCGCCCCAGCCGCCCCAGGCAGACCATCCCTTCCTCCGAGGCAATCAGTGTACAAGCATTCTGCAGACAGTCGGGTAGCCAGGGCCTCGCTCCCAAAACAGACTCGCAGGGGTCCCTGAGACTGTCTCCCCACAGCCCCCTACTGGCCCCCAGCCCCAGCTGTTTTCCTTTGTGCGTGCACATCTACATGCTTCCTTAGAAAAATGAAGATGCTTGGGGGTTTTTTTGCTGAGGTTTCTGACATACAGGAGGAAGAAACATGGGTGACTGTGGCAGGCAGCTTCTAGAATGGTCCCCAGTGGCCCCGCCCCCAGGAGTCCCCTCCTGAGTGTAGGCTGGGCTTGGCCACTGGCTCCTGAGACAGGGATGCAGACTGCGATGGGGCATTGCTTCCCTGATGGGCTCAGGCCGCACTGCTCAGAGGCACCAGCGGTCCTCAGGGGCTGCCCAGGGCAGAGGCCCCCAGCGAGGAACCCAGGCCTCATCCAGCCACCAGTGTGACCTCACGGTCAAGTGTGGCTGGTGAGGCAGAGCTTGGCTGTGCCTGGTGTGAAGTCCTGCCCCACAGCACCTTCAGGGACACCGATGACTTGTCACAAGTTGCTGTTTGGGGGTGACAGTGATACAGGAACAGACAAGGAATACCGCTAGTGAGGACGTGGAGGACGAAAGGACACCGCACATTCAATCAGATTCAGAGCCTTTATTTTTCTTGTTCTTGAAATCTGGGTTTGCAGCAAAGCAAAGCTGTCTCTACTTGGTTAATAAAAGGAACTTGTATTTTAATATAATTCATAGAAGCACTGATCAAAGGTAAGAGAATGCTTTTCCATATAGTCCTTTATGACCTCCCTACCATTGTTTGTACTTAACTGTTGTAATAATTAAAGAAGTCATTTTATACTCTGGACAAAGCCAAAAGCAATTCTGAGTAATAATTACATAACAAACATTCTGGCTACAAGTTGTAAAACTTTAAGTTCTTAGGAATAATAGCCAGAAACACTGGCTTTCCTTTCAGGCCCTGGAGATGCAGGGGCCGCGGGGCAGGGCCCCCTACATGTGCTCCTTGTCGAACTCGCAGAGGAAGTGCATGGTGAGGTGGCAGGCCACGTCGTTCCAACCCCCTGAGGCCACCAGCTCCACGCAGTCCTCCTCGTCGTAGGCGTTGTTGGGTTCCCCGCTGCGCCACTTGCTGAAGGTCTGCATGGGCGAGCGGTCCGCGTAGACGAACGCGCCTTCCCTCTCCAGGTCATTGATGCCGATGAAGACGCGGGCCAGGCCGGCCTGTGTGATGTAGGCGGCCAGCAGCGCGTTGGCGGCCTCGTCCTTGGGCATGCTCAGCGTGCCGCCCCGGCCCTGGCAGGCCAGCTGCGCGTCCAGGTAGCGCTTCTCCTCCTTCACCAGCAGGTACATCTTCTGCTCCGTCTCTCGCACCCCAGCAACGGCTGCGACGACAGGGCTGGGGGTGAGCGCCGGCGGTCCCCGAATGGAGCACCGACCCGGAACACCGACCCAGCGCACCGTGCAGCGCGCACAGACACGGAGTCCCGGCCGGGCCCACGGAAACCACCCCCGTAGACAGCAGTTCCCGGGGCAGGGCTGGGGGAGGCCCTGGAGCAGGAAGGTGCCCAGAAGCACGTACCGTTCTTTATGAACTTCAGCTCGGCTGTGAGCTGGGTGACCTGGTTGTCCATCTCCCCGATGGCCTTCCTCAGCTGGCTGCACTCGCACGGGATGCCTGCGGATGGAGACCATGGCCAGCATGTTAGATGAGCCTCCTTCCCAAAGCACCGACGTGATGTAGCAGACACGCAGGCCGTCTAAGCTGCGAGCGAGGCTTGACCCTAAAGGCGAGGAGCGGTGGGAGGGCAGCAACAGGGGCGCCCGGGTCAGGTCCCAGTTTCTCATTCTCGCTCTGGTCACCGTGGGAAGGAATCAGTGGGGTGCAGAAGTGACACGGGGTGGGCGAGAGCGGCGGTCGAGACCGTCACCGCGGGAGGATGTCTGGACCGTGTTTCGGGGGCGGGGGACAGAAGACGAGACGTTTGGGAAGCGTGGTGGAGCTGGAGCCCTTGGGCGATGTTTGGTCACACATGCGCGGCCCACCACGCTCCAGTTCAGGTGTCTCCTCCCGGACTCTCGAGAGGACCCTAATCTTCGTGCCCTGAGGAGCTCCACGGGGTAAGGAGCCTTCTCGAGATGCCACTTGGCTGTCACGGCGTCCCGGGCGAGCTGCACGTGGAGACACGCCTGGCTCCAGCATCCGCTCCAGATCAGAAAGGGCTGCCGGCTCCGCCCACCTGCCCGCGACTCGGCCCACCCACCAGCGGCTAGGCCCACCCACGGCTCCGCCCACCCGCGACTCGGCCCACCCACCCGCGGCCCCGCCCACCCACCAGCGGCTCGGCCCACCTGAGACTCGGCCCCGCCCGCCCACCCGCGGCCCCACCCACCCGCGGCTCCGCCCACCATCCGCCCACCCGCGATTCGGCTCCTCCCACCCGCTGTTCCGCCCACCGTCCCGCGGCTCCGCCCACCGTCCCGCGGCTCCGCCCACCGTCCCGCGGCTCCGCCCACCGTCCCGCGGCTCCGCCCACCGTCCCGCGGCTCCGCCCACAGCGGCTCCGCCCACAGCGGCTCCGCCCACAGCGGCTCCGCCCACAGCGGCTCCGCCCACAGCGGCTCCGCCCGGCCGCAGGACTTATTCCTGGACTCCCTTGCGTGAGCGTTCAGCCCACCTTCGCAGTCTGATGGTCAGCTTCGGTGTCTGGCCCGTCATCCAGACTCCCAGCACCCTTTATCACCGAGAGCCCGTTCACCCCCACCACCCACAGGGCGCTCCCCTCCCGGGGCACCTGGCGCCGCCGCGCCTGGGTGGGTTCGCTCTAAGGGAACTTCCTCCGAGACGTGTCTTCAAGGTCTCTGAGGGCCGAGCTGGAGAACTGGGCCCGCTGTCCACCCGACGGGCCCCTCAGCGCGCACAGGGGCCGCCCCAGGGACGCGGACACCGCGCTCCCCCCTCATCCAGTCTGTGAGGGGTCTCCTGTGTCACCCGGGAGGGACAGACAAGGACCCGCAGCTGCAGACCCGCCAGGAGGGGGTCTCAGCAACGGGTCTGAGCGGCCGCGAGAGCCGAGGGAGGGCGGGGCAGGGACGGGAAACAGGACAGCCGAGGCAGGTGACCGCAGGGACAGTCCGGCGGGGGTGGGGGGGGGGGGCTGTGGACAACGTGAACCTGGCGGGGACGCTGGAGGCGCGAGCTGGGCGGTGGGCTGGCCAGTGCCGGCGGTGGGGCAGGCGGCTCCGCTGGAGAAGGAAGGGGAGGCAGCAGAGGGGCTCCTCCGGGGAGAGGGGGCAAGTGGGGGCGACGGGACACTGACAGGACAGGTCTGCCCGCAGCCGGGCCTCCGCGGCCCCCAGGAGGGGTGGCCGGCAGGGACGAGCTGGGGTCCCCTGGGGAGTCTGCTGCAGGACTCCAGAAAGAGCAGACCCAGGAGGTACAGACATGCTTTTCAGAGAAGCCAGGCGCTCAGAGCAAGTGGGCTCCCCAGAGACGCATCAGGGAAGGACGCCTTTAGGGGTCTTTAGGACCCCTGTGTCTGAGCCGAATGAGGAGCTGGGGCCACATGCAGTCGGCAGGCAGACCACGGCCCTAAGCAGGACACAGACTCGTTCAGGCGGGAGGAAACCGAACACTGGAGGAGTCCACAGAGGCAGCGACGCCCGGGGAGGGGAGGGCAGGTTCGTGTGCTGCTTTCCAGCCCCTTGCAGCATGCTGTCATGATTTATACGTTTTAAAAGTGCAGTTTTAACACACGTTTGAGAAATCCTTGGACCCTTTATGCCATACCTGGTTCTCCGTTAGGGCCAGGGGGTCCTATGTCACCAGAATCTCCTTTTTCACCTGCAAAAGAGAAGCAAGGCCAAAGTCACCAAGCAGAGCTGGGGCATGTTCCATCAGACTGTCCAGGTGACAGCGTTCATTCTTCCACGGGCAGTGCCCTGGGGTTCCTCCCGGTCCCTCCTCCCGCAGTGAACTGTAGGGAGGCACAGTCTGTCGATGATGGCTTCTCCAGGCTCTGCTTACATGAGCGGGAACACACACATAGCACAGGACTTAGAGGTTACCAGACAAGCATCACGTCGATCCTGGAAAGCCAGCACGTTTCCTAGGACATCCATCACCTCAGGAAATCTTAGGCTCAGTGCCAGTCCTGTCTGAGGCCCTCATCACAGCAAGAGAACCCAGCTAGAACATGTGACCTCAGAGATGAATGGACCTTACGGGTTACCCAGCCAAACAGAGTCAAGATGAGACTGGTCCTCCCCGACCCTCTCTGGGAGGCAGCGAGGTGTCACCATGGACCCCTGGGCGCCAGCCTTCCGTGGACAGGACATGCCACTCAGCCACTCTGACCCTCCATCTCTGCCAACTTATAAAACAAGGGGGTCAGAGAAAGCCACAGAGACAGAGCTTCTAGCTGCTTTGAAATCAGACGAAGGATATTTATTTTTAAATCACAGGGATGTCCCTAAATCGTAATCTTTCTTCCCCCTGAGAGAACCCAAGCATCTCCGCTGACCTGGGGGCAGTGAAGGGACAGTGAAGTGCACATCCTTGGAGACCCATGTTCTGTCTGATGGAGATGGAGAGAGCTCGGCAGGCTCCATCCTAGTGATGCCTTTATCAGCATCAGGAGCTTGAGAATGACTCAGGGTTCAGCCTGACAAGGGCCCAGCATGGCAGCCTCAGAGACATGGAAGCTCAGGTAAGCTGAGCCCACTGAGGACCCCCAGGGCAAGCTGTCCCCTGTAAGACTCTAACATTTACCCAGAGCACACGCTGTGTGTTACAAGCATGTACACCCCTACTCGTAAGCAACACCCACTGCCTTTTGCACAATGGCTGAAAGGCAGAAACCCCTCCAGCGACCCCCAGCAGATGAAGGGGCAAGTACAATGTGGTCCTTCCATGCAACAGAAAATTGTTCAGCCTATGAAGGGAGGAGGTCCTGACGCCTGATCCAGTGGAGATGAACCTCGGAAGCATCATACTAGTGAAATAAGATACAAAAGCACAAAGAGTGTGTGACTCCATGTATGTGAAATATCTAAATGGGCAAGTTCACAGAACGCGGATAAGCGGCTGCTGGGGCTGGAGGGGAGAGGGGAGTTACTGCTTCATGAGGACAGAGTTTCTCTTTGGAGTAACGGAAGTAATTTGGAACTACATATATAGCGGTGGTGGTCGCACAACACGGCAGTGGAACTTAGTGGCGCTGAATTGGACGCTGAAAGCGATGAATTTTATGTTACAAATGTTTTACCACCCCTTTTTAAAGTTGTCTGCAAGCAGTCGTATCATCCTCTGTGTCACACACGTCTGTGTGCTCCGTGACGAATCCTGGGAGCAGAGGCTCCCTGCGGATTTGCTAGGGGCAGAGGCGCTTTAGAGACAGTCCCTGTCCCCAGCGTGGGGCCCGGGGACTGTGCTCCGTCACCCCATCTGGGGCTTTTAGTCACGAGTGGGTCTAGGTGGTCTCTCCTGGTGGGGGCCACAGGGACCTGCCCTGGCCCAGCCCGGCCCTGGCAGGAAGGGCTCCTTGGCCAGGACTGTGCGGAGGGTGTGCCCACTGGGCAGAGCCCCCACAGCCTTCCAGGTCCCCCAGCCTCGGTCTCCTGGCACCAACACCCACGACGAGACCTGTGGGGGCCTCCACGAGACCGGGGCCTGCCTGCCTCATCACGAGCCCCGGGGCCCAGCAGAGGTGCAGATAAGCCAGGGGCTCAGAAATCATTCGCTGACGGAGGGTGGAGGGGGCAGAGCACGAGGCCGAGCCACCCCTTGATTGCCCTGGGCCTCGTCTTCTAAGCCCACCCTCCAGGGTCGTGCAGGTCAAACGGGATGAGGTGGGCACTGATGCTGCTTCCCCTGTGCTCATGGGGAGCCGCCCCCCAGTCTCAGGAAGTTTGAGCCACCGAGCTGGAGGTGGACATACAGTGTGTCCAGAACACCGTTCTTCCGCTGCTCAAACGGGCCTCCTGATTGTCCCCCGAGCCCAGGCAGCTTGGTCCTCACCTTTCCTAGCTGGACTCTTCTTAGCAAACAGCAGACTCCGGGTGACCGGCCCGCACCCACACCCAACCTACCCCAGTGGCCCAGGCTCCTCTGCGGTGGTGGGTCTTCTGAGTGCAATGGCGCGTTCCCCAGGCAGGAGGTCACTCCCCAGGCTCCAGCGGCCCGCCCCTGCAGTGGGGCCCTCGTGCTGGGAACGAGCTGCCCAGGCTCGGGGGACAATCAGGAGGCCCTGCAGGGTGGGGGCACCCCTGCCTGGTGGCACCCAGTCAAGTCTGATCGCTCCCAAAACCAGGGAGAGACCTGATCACGTGTAAAGCACACACAATAAACACGCCCACCAGCTGCTCTCCGAGCGCCCAGCGGTGAGCCTGCGAGGGAACGTGAGCCAGAGATGCGAGCAAAATACCTTTGGAGCCAATGGGGCCGATCTTCCCGTGGCGCCCCACACCGCCTTTCTGTCCTTTGTCGCCCACGTCTCCTGCAGAAACAACAAGATCACGGTCGGCCAAGGCACGGGTAACGTGTACAGGTGACATGTAGGCACGCCATCTGCCGGAACACACACGCACGCACACCCAGCCACGCACGTGTGCACAGCCACACACGCACACAGCCACGAATGCACACGAGGAGGCCGGATACGTAGCCGTTCTCAATCTCTCCAAGGTCGTGGGGTCAACTGACCCCAGAGGTTCCTCATGTCACCTGTTGTCACCATCCCCCCCCCCCCTTAGCCTTGCACGCTACTGAACAGCGGAGGCCTCCGAGCACACCTCTATGTCCTCCACTCAACCAAGCCTCAGACCGAGCACTCAGGCAAGTCCTACCTCTGTGATGTTGCCCCAGCTCAGAGCAGGTCAAGGTCACAGGACAGAGCACAGGCTGAGGGCTGACCCACGGTGGAGGCGGAAACACGCCCTCAGTCCACCAGGGCCGGCTCAGATCCGCACAAGGAGGAGGGGCCTGGGGCAGAGCACGTGCACGGACGCGCTCCTGTTTATTACAGGAGCAGTTCATTGCATAGACCAGGTTCCAGGGTTTAGGTCCCTGGCCCAGCCACAAGGCGAGCTCCTGCCCCAGACACATGTGCCCTGCGTGACGCTGGGGACACAAGAGAGACAGAGCTCAGTGTCTGCTGGAGGAGGCGGCTCTAACCTCAGTAACGAGTGCTGTAACAGGAGAGGCATGGGGGTCTCTTGGGGTGGTTCAGCTGGTTTTCACACTGTTTCCTCATTGTCCAGCAGGGTCTGCTAAATTAGATTAAACTTGAGCTCCACCGGCAGCCCCATGAAGACCCACGCTCAGAGCAGCTGGAGGTCTCCGAGACCACCCGCCCAAACACAGCTGCGGACGGGAGGGCAGACACACAGAGTCAAGGGACTTGCGCCCACAGTGCGGAGCAGGGTGGATGGTTCCCAGCACAAGGGCCCCACTGCAGAGGGGCAGGGCGCTGGAGCCTGGGGAGCGACCTCCTGCCTGGGGAACGCGCCGCCTCACTCAGAAGACCCACCACCGCAGAGGAGCCTGGGTCACACTGGGGTAGGCTGGGTGTGAGCGTGGGCCCATCACCCAGAGTCTGCTGTTTGCCAAGAAGATTCCAACTAGAAAACGTGAGGACAGAGTGCAGGCCTCCAACAACCTGAGGTTCACTTCTCCCTGAAACCCCTGCAGCTCAGAACAACACCTGTCCACCCCTCTGCTCCCCTGAGACAGCCCCTGCCGCCCCAAGCAGACAGGAGAGGGTGGGAGCCTGGCAGGGGGCCTGGAGGGGAAGCGCCTTCATCAGGAACAATCTGGTGAAGTGCTTCCTCCCCCGCCTCCCCACACACACACACACAAAACCTCCCAGCTTAGCAGTCGATCAAGTAATGATTTGGTTCATCTGCTGAAGGACGCAGTCAGGGTCTGGCACACATCCTGCTGTTGTACATAAGCCATAACCTGAGGATGACTGCAGAGCCCCTGGTGTTCAGCCCATCTATGAATTGCACAGCCAATTGGAGGAGTGTGGGATGTGATCACTGCTGCAGGGAGCTCTGAGAATCCAGGTACAGATACGGACAATCAGACCATAGCAGCTCATGGGGCAGGGGATGGAGGTGGGCCTGGAGCTCCAGGCCAAGGGGAGCGAAGGCGCTGCGGGTCTGCAGATCCGGGGAGAGGCCCCCATGTGCTTGTCACCACAGATGGCTGGACCCACACCAGGGAGGACTCCAGAGGTCTGGGAGGGGTGTCCCCACAAGCTCCCAGGTGATGCAGATGCTGGTCTGCATCCTGGTCCCAGAACCAGGCTTGGGGACCCTTGAGGCTTTGGGGGCGTGAGAAGGCGGGAGATGCAGGAGGCCACCTGTGCAAGCCAAGGCTGGGGGTCAGCCAGCCCTGCATCTGAGTCCTCAAAGTCGACTCTCTCCAAACAACGTGGTGATAACGTCCTCCTTGTGGTCTGAGATGCTGGGCACATGGCACTGCCCACCTGCCCCTGAGGAGCCGTGTGCGGGGTGCTCAGAACTTGGGCCCTGGCCCTGGCTGAACTCCCCTTGTTGTTCGACCCCGCCTGGACCCACACAGACACACAGAGCCTTGGGCCCACCAGCTCACACACCAGAATCTACATTTGAACACATCGTGGAGTGACTCCAAGGCCTCAAAGTTGGGAGCAGGCCACCTGCTCCCAGCCTGGTGGCCTCACAAGAGGGCCTCTGTGCAGAAGGTGGGCCCTGGGGGAAGCTGGGCCCCAAGTGAGTGGTCGCCCTCGCCAGCACGACCAGCACCCTGCCCTGCATGGTTCCCACACACCACCTGTGGGTGCTGCTGCGGGCAGTGTTGGTGCTGGGGAACTCGTGCACACACACGTGTACACACACACACACATCTATATGACACACAATGCATGGGTGTGCCTGTCACGTGTGCACGCACATACACATGCCCATGCATTCACGCAAACGTGCACGTATACATGCCTGTGCATATGTGTGCATGATACAGGCATGCGTACACATGTTAACACTCACACAGACATGCACACGCACACGAACAACACATTCAGACATGCAAACATAAACACACACCCTGCAACCCTGTCAGCCTCGCTGCATTTGGGCTGGAACCTGGGAGCAGGAGCCCAGCACGTCCTGCAGTGTGACCCTGCGCTCGCGAGACCTTCGGGGTGTGGACTGCCTGCCGCTCCTCAAGGAATAGTCTCTCTGTGGAGTTTGCTGGAGAAGAAAGAGGCGAGAACCACTGGGTCCCCTGACATATTCACACGCTCTCTGCTTGAGGGCGACCCACGGTCAGAAAAGCCAAGTGACTGCCAAGCGGGCGGGGACTGGTTGCAACAAGAGCCCACTGCCTTCATCCTGCCTCCTCTCGAGTCCTTTAGGACAAAAGCAAACTTTCCCGCCCTGGGAACACACTAGACACACTCAGACCCTGTCGTTCCACGCCTCCAGAGCCGGCGGTGGTGGCTCCCAGGGAGCCCATCCCCTCTGCTAATGAGACGGGCACTGCACACATTGTCCTCTGGCCACGCACGGGGGACGGGGCTTGCAGTGGGCTGGCGATTCTCATCAATTTTAATGAAGATCTCACACGGTCCTTTGAAGAGGAGACAGGGCAGAAAGAGCTCCTGGCAGCCCGCTTCCTCAGCGATTTTTAACGGGGATGACGCATGCGTTCCAGCACCCAGAAAGCCCATCAGGGTCGGGATTGCTCTCCACCCTCCCAGGCCGGGAGGGGCCCCAGCTCCTGCGCTCGGGGGCCGGCGGGCAGCCTCTTAGCTGCGTGTCTGGGGGCTTGAGATGATACACGTTTAGCAGGTGGTATCAGCAAGCGCAGCTCCTGCAGAGTGCGGGCAGGACTCACGTTCCAATGAAGGACAGCGACAGCGGTGGGCGGGGTGCAGGGGATCTGCCGTGCGCAAGGGCCGTCTTTGTTCTTCCAGAAAAGCTAGCCAGCAGCTTGCAGGCACTTTCTGGTGCAGCTGCTTTGAGTTCCCAGCAAGGGGGCTGCTCCATGTGTGACCAGAGGGCCACCCCCTACCAACACATGTCATGCCAGCCAAAGCGGGAGACCCCCGCCTGCAGCAGCCCTGGCACTCCGTGGAAGCTGGGCTCAGAAGGATGTCGGGGGCATGGTGCTGCGGTCCCACTCACCCTACTCCCTGGCACCGGCCGCCAGTCTTACCCATCTCGGCTGACCCCCAAACCAAAGCTGAAGCTGCATAAGCCCAACTGGTCCTCCTGGTTGGAGGGGCATCTCAGGGTAGAGCATCTGCCCGGCGGGCAGCAGGGAGAACCCAGCCCAGCACGGCCAGATGCCTGGGCCACAGACCACCCCCCGCCCCCCGCCAGAACCTGGGGAGGGGCGGGTCTCCGCACAGTCACCCAGGCCCTCAGACAAGCCACCCACAGGTTTCAGACGCATTCTTTCCAGATGTTTCCCAGACAACTGACTGAGGGCCTTCCAAGGGCCGGGTCCTTGATGGGATGGGAAGACTCCAGTCAGGAGCCAGCGGAGAAGGGAAGGAAGGGGTCCCACGGGGAAAACAGTGCAAAACCAGGGAGACTGGACGCCCATGGGACATTCTGGACATCTGCAGGGAATCCCTCACACTTTCTCAGCAACTAACAAAAAAGTTCCTGGTCGGACAACTAGGATCCCACGTGCCTCGGGGCAACTAAGTCTGCGGGCCGGAACCAGGAGTCTGGGCACTGCGCCGAGAGCTCCTGCGCGTCCCAGCAAAGGCCTCATGTGGCCGGAGAAGTGAACATCTCTTTCTAAAAAGCACACTGATGTAGCCTCTCACTGCTGCCAGGCTGGCAGCTCTCTGAGGCAATGAGGGTGATGGCGGATGGCCTCCTTTTGCTTCAATAAGAAAGAAAGGGTGAACAGATTTGACCCTTTTGAACGGCCATATCCACTCAGATTTCAAATACACCAGCATTTCGATCTACAATTACACGCACGCCTGGAATTCATCTTCAAGCTCCACTCGTGCACATTAGGAATGACATTTAAAGATGACTCACTGCAGCAAGGCGCTAGGAAACTGCAAACCTGCAGTAATGGGAGACCAGTCAGCTAAAGCACGGACACCGGGTCATCAGGAGGGAGCGAGCAAACCCGCGTGTCCTCCTGTGGACGGATCTCCAAGTACACGGACAAGCGGAAAGAACAGGACGCACGACGGTACATACATTTTGCAACTGTTCCTACAGAAGCAGGGAAGAACAGAGCTCACCTGGCCATTCCAAAATCGCTCTGCAAAGATGGAGAACGCTGACAGCTGGTCAGAGGGGAGGGTGGCTGGTGGGGAAGGAAGGAGGCTAGTCCCTGGGAATGAATATACGTTTTGGACTTTGAGCCAGGAGCTTAGTTGGTTTACTTTTTAATTAATCTGTTCCAAGTAAAGGGAGAATTAATGAAAAGCAGCTCCTGGGCTTGAGGGAGGGTGGTGGTGACCGAAGCGCTCTAGGTCTTGGTGGGACCAGGGTTTCATAGGCCAAAGTCAAGGATGGCACCTCCCAAAGGAGACGATGGGCAAATCACACCTCGAAAGAGTGAGCAAACAGGGCATGGGCTGACAAACGTAACGGCCTTTCCCGTGTGGCTGCACCTTCTCCTGACGCCAGCGTTGAGAGCTTGGCTGGGGACGGGCCAGAGCATCTCAGGGCGTGGGCCCCCAGGCCAGTGTCCCAGCGTTGACAGAGCACTCGGCACACCGCTTTTAAGGACTTTGCGAATTTTAAAGCAGCAGCAGTAAGTGAGCCCTAAAGGGGACACTGGCTGACATCACCGTGCACCATGTAGCTGCTTCCCTGTGAACCTCAGCACCAGCCCAGGAGGCAGGCTACACGACACCATTTTACTAACGAGGGAACAGGTTCAAAGTGACTTCCATTCTCAGGTTTCAGAACCCCAAAAAAATGACTAGGGCCCATCAGCCATAAATGGGAGGCCATAGAGTGCCCCCCTCCACCATGGCCCACCCAAATCTGTGCCCTCTCTCCCCTGCACACCGATGTAACTGTTTCCATCACTGTTTGCACACCGTCATAATTGAACCTGCGTGTAACGATCACTTGGCACGTGAGGGCCAGCCAGAGCTGAGCTCCGCGCCCTGGGCCGTCCCTCGATGTGTGCCTCCCAGGAGGTACTTTGTTTCTTGGTGCCAGGCAGGCAGGACTGGGAGCGCTGTTTACAGAGCGCTCTGGGCACCTGCTCACTCACACCCCCCTCCCTCTTCTCCCCCAGCAGCGCCCCCAGGGCCCAGGGGCGGCAGGTACCTTTCTCTCCCGTGGGGCCGACTCTCCCGGGCCGTCCTGGGGCGCCTTTGTCCCCCTTCTCACCAGCATCCCCTGCGGAAGAAGCCACAGGCCGTTAGGACCTCACGCCAAGCGCTGGGCCCCAGCCTCTGTGCGGACGGGGCAACCAGAGAAAGCTGCTCCACGTCTATGCCTCCAGCCAGGGCCCTGACCTCCCTCCTGCCCAGCCCCCAGGGGCTTCACCCCCCTTCCTGACCCCCTCCTAGCTGGTCTCCCTCCCCGGTCTGCTCTCAGGACTCTGTGTCCTCGCCCACCCCCTTCTTGCAGCAATGCACCAGCCCCTCTCCAGACAACACTCAGGGCTGGCGCCCAGTCTTGTCACTGGACTCTGTTTCATTTATTTTGTTCAAAACTGAAAAGGGGAAATGGGCTGTCTGTTGAGTCTCCCGGGTACCACATACTTGGCATGTCCCAAATCGACCCCAGGGTTTCCCCCAGAAGTAGTCTCTTCTGTGGACTTTCCTGCCGTTGAGACATCGACTCGCCCAGATGCCAAGCCCCAGGCCCTGAGTCATTTCTGGTTTTCCATCCCCCTCACCAAGGCTATTGAGCTACAGTCCATGGGGTCACAAAGAGACAGAGAAGTCGCTCAGTTGTGTCTGACTCTTTGCAACTCCATGGACTGTAGCTGACCAGGCTCCTCCATCCATGGGATTCTCCAGGCAAGAATACTGGAGTGGGTTGCCATTTCCTTCTTCAGGGAATCTTCCCGACCCAGGGGTCAAACCTGGGTCTCCTGCATTACAAGCAGACTCTTTACCATCTGAGCCAAAGACTGGGCCAAAGCTGAGCCAGTGAGTATCCACCGACTGCGCACAGGCCAGCCAGCTCCCCTGGTCCCCTCTGGGGCCCCCATGCTCAGCCACGTCTCTGCAGCTCTGGGGGCGCGTGGACCACGAGCCTGCCCTCACACAGCTCGTGACAGGGCACAGGTCACAGAGAACAGTGCCAGAGCAGGTCAGGGTGTGGCGGGAGCGAGGGGGTGAGTCCTGACAGAACACCCAGGCCTCCCCCGCCCGCCCCGGTCTCCGCTCCAGAACGACCTTCCTAAAACACAGAGCCCGTTAGGACACCTCCCTTGGCTGGAGATTCAGAACCACCAACAGCCAAAGGTCCCTAAAAATACCACCCCGCCTCTAAGCCCCACAAGCCTGTGTGCAGAGCCCAGGCCTTTCTCACACAGGTCTTTCTTCCACCTGGAGGGGTTTCATCTCATCATCGGACCCTCCAGGAGGCTGCGCTTCACCCGCTCGCCCCCCGCAAGGTGGGTCTCCCTTCCCTGGAGACGGGGAGCCTGCCCTCACCACAGTCATCATGCCTCACACAGCCTCCCGCTGCCCCTGCTCCCGGGAGTGGCTGTGGCTGCCACGCCTTCCCCGGCGTGCACAAGTCCGAGTGCACTTCCGTCCTGCCTGAACGGCCCCCGTGCACCTTCACTGGGTGGCCCGCTCCTCTGAGACTACCGACTCCCCAGTGACATTCCCCAAACCGATCATCTGGCCCGAAGTGTGAAGAGACGAGCAAAGTGAGCGCCAAGGAGACCTGGAAGGCGGGGGGCTGTGTCACCGCCCTGGCGGCTCTGGGGGCCGCTACTCAGGGCGACCGACACGTGCAGCGCACACACGGGCCCTTGAATTGCAGGATAGTTCTTGGGATTTTTTATCTTTTAAAAAGGAATGGCAACCCACTCCAGTGCTCTTGCCTGGAAAATCCCATGGACGGAGGAGCCCGGTAGGCTACAGTCCATGGGGTCGCAAAGAGTCAGACATGACTGAGCGACTCCACTTTCTTTCTCTCTTTAAAAAGGGAGGAAACCGTCGCAGCGATGGCGCTGGGAGAAACACTGGCAGTCCGGCCTGAAGCACCAGCTGACAGGCTCCGCCAGGAATCGGCAGGCTCTGCAGGGCGTCACCGCCAGGAATCGGCAGGCTCTGCAGGGCCACCGGCATCGTGACAGAGAAGGAGCAACCCAGGAGGCGGGACTCAGGGGGCAGCCCGAACCTGCTCTGAAATGAGACCCAGAGGATCCCGCAAAGATGAGAGGGAACAGGAGCAAATGGCACTGAAGAAGGACCAGCTAGGGATCTTCTGCGTCGGATGAATTTCCAAAGCCAGTTACTCTACAGACGGGGCTTCCCAGGTAACACTAGTGGAAAAGAACCTGCCTGCCAATGCGGAAGACGTGGGTTCCATCCCCGGGTCGGGAAGATGCCCTGGAGGAGGGCAATGCAACCCACCCCAGTATTCTTGCCCAGAGAATCCCATGGACAGAGGAGCCTGGAGGGCGACAGTCCTTGGGGGTCGCAAAGAGTCAGACACAACTGAAGCGGCTTAACACACACATAGACAGGCTGAGCAACAGAACAGCCGATGACAAGGCCAGTTTATGAAACAAAAGATTAGATAGAAGGACTCGGATGAAGGGCTGAAAAGTTTTGTTTCGGTTTTGAAGTTATCGAGTCGGGAGTTGAAGAAAAAACCCACAAACCCCCACACTCACCACACAGGAATTCCAGCAAAGGGGAACAGACGTTTGAGCCTTCATAGCTGTGATTTTGCAGCTCTGGGGAAGGTCATGAAGGGTGTGATGCGAGCGCCCACGGAGCAGCAGCAGAAGAAAATGGGGGAAACCACTCAGACGTGCGAGAGTGGCACACGGGGCGTCCGGAGTAAAGAGAGAATTCCGCAAGCAACGCAAGCAAAAGGAACGTTTAAAGCCTGCGTGCATGTGAATGGGGGTCAGACAGACGGAGACTCCCCGACGGCGACGTGGGCTACGAGAATAAGACGAGGCAGGTTTTCAACAAAAGGCCGTAATTTAGACAGAGACCAGAAGGGGCCTCCCTGATGACGCGGCTTCTGACGGAGGCCTGCTGACGCAGGCGGATGCACCCACGGAGTCGGGGGAGAGGACCACCTGGGCAGGTGAGGAGTGGTGAGCCAGGGGGTCTGGGCCGGCGGGCAGGGAGCCCGGAGCAGCTGGCGCTGGGACCAGACGACCTGCCAGGCTGTGGGAGGGAAGCGCCCACCAGGGCACCCACTGCATCGCGGGAGGGCAGTGAGGAGAGTGTGTCCGCATTTCTGAGAGCACCTGGGGAGCCCAGACCTCACGGGGGCCTCAACAAGCCTGGAAAAGTAGCACCAGCAAACCCACCAGGTTTTCTTTCGTCGGTTAAGACGGACTCTGAAAGCTCACGCACTGCTTCACTCATCTCCATAGCATCACCACCTCGGCCCCTGCCCCCTGCAGCCCCATGTGATATGGGAACCGTGTCCACTTCACGGATGAATACAGGCCAGAGACAGGCCACGCCTCCCAGGACCACCAAGCCCTGGGGAGAGGACAGGCGGCCAAGCCCCTCCTCGGGGAGAGGAAGCCGTCAGGACCGCGACCTGTCACGCCGCCTCCTGCCCTGCATCCACCCACTTCCACGGGCCCTTCTCCGAGGATAAGCAGGGGTTGGGAGTAAGGATCCAAGGTCAGCAAGAGCCTGAAGAGCCCCGAACGTCACCTCGTGTCCCCAGACTCTCCTTGCTGAGACAGGAACAGGAATAAGACATCGCCCAGCACAGTTAAGGCTTCCTGAGGAGCGGGGTCCAAGGGGCTGCTTTCTTTTTTTCTAATTAATTTAACTGTAGGGTAATTACTTTACAATATCGTGGTGATCTCTGCTGTATATTGACGTGACTCAGCCACAAGTACACACGTGTTCCCCCCACCATCCTGAACCCCCTTCCCACCTCCCTCCTCCAAGGGGTTTCTCTCCTCCCGAGTCTAGGCAGAAACCCCCTCCTCGCCCTTCTCCCAAGGCTCTGTGTCTCTGACCTGTGAGACAGGCCCTTCAAGCCTCCCCCAGCTCTGGATGGAGGCCCCAGCCTTCCTCGAGGTCCTGCCGTGCGGAGTCCAGAACCTGGAGTCCGCGGGCCTCCTCATGCCAGGCCATGTAGACTGTCTTGCCTGGCTCCCTCATCTCTGACAAAGAGGGGATGACTTGTGTGCACACGGCGTGCTGGGGGTCGCTGGAGACTCACCCCCCTCCCCACCCACCCTGGGAGGCAGCCCAGACCCCGAGACTCAGCGGCAGGAAAGCTCGTGGCTACCTGTCCTGCGACTTTGACCTTGACCTCCTCCTTGCAGAGGTGCCCTAGACGCGCTTACAGGAACACAGGCGGTTTCCAAGCCCTGTTGGTGTTCGGCAGGGCTTGAATTCATGGTGTCTGCTGTCTGGGGGCATAGAGCCTGCGCTCCTGTGGGGCTGGGGGTGCTGTCTGGGGACTGTCTTCCTGACCCCTGACCCTCCCGCCTACACACGTTACACGCATCCGGCAACGCGCACACACGCCCGGGAGCGCAGGAGCCTTTCCCCACAGCCGGGTCTCTGTCGGGCGCTGATCTGAGGCCGATTTGCTACATCAGGTTCTGAATGACGGGTATTCGTAGTGTCTGGACCAGCAGAGGCTGACGCTCCGCTGTCTTGCTCATTTCCCGCGGCCGTGTGCGTACGTCCTCCAGCCTCACGGAAGGGAAGACCACGTGTCCTTGCGTACGGCTCGCCCCGCGCCTGCGCACCTCGCCGACCGTGCGCGAGCTCCCGCGCCCAGACAGAGAGGAGACTCCGCCGGAGCGGGAAGGCATGCCCGTCAGGACGCGCATCGCCAGGCTGAGCCCACAGCCGCCGAGGGAGGACCACAGCGGCTCGGCTCTCACCACACCTGCTGCAAATGCCGAGTCTGCGGGCAGACCTCCCCAGGCCAAGCTCAGGGCAGAGGTGCCCCAGCAACGGAAGGAAGGGCCCGGGAGACTGCAGAAGACGGCACCGGCCCGGAGCAACATTTCAGAAGAGCGAAATTCCCAAGTGCGTGTGTGAGTCACCTAAATGGTTTTATCAACCTTCCTCCAATCAATTTTTTTTCCAGTGGTCATGTCTGGATGTGAGAGTTGGACTGTGAAGAAAGCTGAGCGCCGAAGAATTGATGCTTTGGAACTATGGTGTTGGAGAAGACTCTTGAGAGCCCCTTGGACTGCAAAGAGATCCAACCAGTCCATCCTAAAGGAGATCAGTCCTGGGTGTTTATTGGAAGGACTGATGTTGAATCTGAAACTCCAGTACTTTGGCCACCTGATGTGAAGAGCTGACTCGTTGGAAAAGACCCTGATGCTGGGAAAGATTGAAGGCAGGAGGAGAAGGGGACGACAGAGGATGAGGTGGTTGGATGGCATCACCGATTCAATGGAGATGAGTTTGGGTAAACTCCGGGAGCTGGTGATGGACACGGAGGCCTGGCATGCTGCAGTCCATGGGGTCGCAAAGAGTCGGACACGACTGAGTGACTGAACTGAACTGAACCAATCAATTGGAAAAAACCTTCAGAATAACCATGCCCTTTTAAAATCTCTGAGTGGCAGGCTTGCTAATACACACTAGTGCTCTCCTCCCTGCAACCCCATTGTTCCAGCCATAATGGAAAGGGCTCTTACTCTAAATGCAAAGAGAGCCTGCTATTTTTGGGTCTGCAAACGGACCTCACCTTGAGCACAGTGCCAGTCAGGGGAAGGCTGCCAGGAGTCGTGCTGAGAAGGACCTGAAGCCCCTGTCACTCGGTGGAGGAAGCGTCCGCATGGGACGGCCGAAGCGGCAGCATTTAAGATCCCCTGTGCCTCCAGGCTCCTCTCTAAGGAGACGGGCACCCGCTGGTCCTCGTGGGCTGAGCCTGGCCCAGCGTTTGTCTAATGGACAAGCGGAGGCCACTTACCTCCTCTTTCACTGTAAGAGCAGGACCTGTATTGTGTTTTCACTTCCATCCCCACTGGCCAAGGCTGTTCCTGACACATGTGCGGTCATCAGAGCTTTCACAGGCTCTTGTGGGCACATTCTGAGCAGGTGTGGCTGGCGGAGCCCTCGTCCCTTCCCTGGCTCCCTGTGTGACCAGAGCACCCAGTGGTTGGGAAGCCACTTGGAGAGGGCAGGGGGCAGCAGGGAGTCCTCTGTGCCCTGAAGCTGGGTGTGACGCTGATGCTCTACACACCAAGCGCTGGAGAAGTCCCAGCCGCCCCACGACCCTGAGCCTCATGAAAGGGCCTGGGGTCAGAAGGGCCTCTCTCTGCTCCTGGGGCCTCCTGCTTTCTGCAGCCAGGGAGCATCCCAGAGCACCTGCAAGGTCAGAGATGGAGCTGTGAGCCGGGGACCCAGGCGGTGAGGGCCGGCTGAGCCTGCTCCCCCTCTCCCCCGCCACAGGGCCCCACGTCTCGGGGGTGGGCCCTGCTGTGATGCGGAGCCTCGCTCTGCAGGGGGCACGCATGCACGTGGACCTGAGCATCTCTCCTCCACCCTTCCCCTGCTGCCCCCTCACTCCCCCGACCCCCCCGTAAAGTGCAGAACACTGAATCCCTCCTCCCTTCCGGTCAGCTTCTCAGCCCAGAAGGCTCTCAGGCAGCCCTGCAGTTCTGAGTCAGAACACGCTGCAGAGAGTAACCAGGCGAGGTGCGGGCAGGTCTGTCAGCGTGACTCTGCGGCTGGTTCCCAAGGAGCCTGCAGAATCCAGTACCACAAAGCTCACCCCGAATAGCTGCTGCAGCTTCTGTTTGCCAGTTATCCCTCAGCAGCTGGATATCTAAGAAAGAACCAGCTGCCCAGATTTCCAAGGGCTTTCGTAAACGTACTGGGAAGTTTCTCCACTGGAATTGCTGATTTGATGTTGATAGACTAGCATGAAACTACACGTGTGAGATGAGGCTGCCCCTGAGACCTGGGATCCAGACCACACGCTGAGTGACAGCGTGTCACCCACGGCCCCAGACATCCTGCCCCTGAGACCCGGGACCCAGACCGCGTGCCGAGTGACAGCGTGTCGCCCACGGTCCCAGACATCCCATGCCACCGCTTAGAGCCCGTCCGACCACCTGCTGGCAGGTGAGCCTTGGCGAGCAGGATCCCGGCAGATTCACCAGCACACCCCCTCTGCGGAAGATCTCCCATCGCGTTTGCTCACTGCACCCGCCCAGCCTGTGCGTGTGGGAGGGGTGGGGGGGACAGCCGATCAGCTCTCTGCGACCGGCCTTCTCCTGGCAGTTCAATGGCTCATCACTGCCCGCAGCACGTTGCTAGGTGGTGAGAGACCACTGCTGAAGGAAGCGACCGGTCCCTGGGGCAGCTGCTGGTGGGGGAGAAAGCCCTGCGGGGCCTGCGGAGCACGCAGGTCAGAGACACCGCATCTGGATGAGGCAGAAATGGTCCCGAAGCAGATGGAAACAGCATCTTCTCAGAAGTGCCCTCGAGATATGCTTGTAAACCCAGACGCCTGACTCTAGATGCTGCCCCCGTTTTGCATTTAATCTGTGGACGAGGCTGAGCTGTAGACAGGCGCGCCACGCCCTCCTGGGCTCTGTGCTTAGAAGCGCGGCTGCTGAAACGGCGGTGGGTCTCCTTCCAGCTTTTCTTCCAACTTCTGTGCATTTGTGCATTTTATTGGGATTCAGAAGGGACCGTTTAAAATTGCTGACTCTTCCTACAACAATTGGTCTCTGTGTAAAGCATTCTTTAGAACCCCCTCCTGGTTGCGTTTCCCAGGTTACCCGCCTGCCCACCGATGGCCACGTGGGCGGCACTGCCCGGGAGGCCTGGGGACCGTACCTTTGAGGCCGGGAACGAGGATCTGCACAGAGCAGGCATCGTCCACCGTCTGCTGAGCGGCCCCAGCCCGGAGCACACAGAGGAAGGCCAGGCCCACCAGAGCCAGAGCCCGCTTCATGGTGAGGCTGGCAGGACGCTGACTCCTGGAGGGAGGGGGGAGGAATAAACAGTGACCGGAATTCCGGAAGCCTGACAGTGAGTGACAGTGCGCAGGCCGCCTGCCTGGGGCCGCTCCCCTCGTTCTGGGGCATCCCTCTCTCTCTCCTTCTCTCTCTCTGCCTCTGTCTCTTTCTCACTCGGGTGCCAACTTAAACCTCCACCCAGATGTCCCCTTTGCCCAGCAGTGACAACGATGACTATCCTGGGAGGTGTTACTCCAGATTCTTGTCTTCTGGTTCTTTATAACTAAGGTTCAACACACACAAAGGTGCGTTCAGCATCAAAAACCAAACGCTGGAGAGCTGCCCCTTCACACGACGGTGTCCTGACCCCAGTCTCTGGCGCCTGCCCCAGCCCCATCTCCTGCAGAGGGGCACGTCCCCACACCTGTGAGCCCGCCCGCTCCCCCTGCCCTGAAGTCGGCTCGGTGGATTCCTGGACAGCGCAGGGCTAGTGTGCCCGGCTCTCAGTCATGGGATCCTGCTTCACGCTGCGTGGTCTTACCTGCTTTACTCAAATCTGTTTTGCTTGTTTAGTTGCTCAGTTGTGTCCGACTCTTTGTGACCCCATGGATTGTAGCCCACCAGGCTCCTCTGTCCATGGGATTCTCCAGGCAAGAATACTGGAGTGGGTTGCCTTTTCCTCCTCAAGGGGATCTACCTGACCCAGGGATCAAACCTTTGTTTCCTGCTTTGCAGGTGGACTCTACTGCTGAGCCACCAGGGAAGCCCTTAGCCGACATTTGTGCTCCAGGATGCTGCAGGCATCTGTGGCTTCTGTTATCTCCTTACATCGATGAGAAGGCATCTCAGCAGGAGGGCTGGGGCGGGGAGAGAGGGAACCACCGCTCTAGCGGCAGATGGCTTGTGCTCAGATCGATGGACACTGTCCGATTGGTGTTTGTGGGATGCAGGCCATGTTCAGATTGTTTTAATCAAAAGTGTACATGAGAATATCCTCTCTAACTAGAAACAGCTACGTCAGGAGACTACCAGGGTGTTTAGCAAGACCTGTTGCTCTGACACTTAAAACACGCTTGCTCCTTGGAAGAAAAGCTCTGACCAACCTAAATAGCATGTTAAAAAGCAGAGACATTACCAACAAAAGTCCATATAATCAAAGCTATGGTTTTTCCAGTAGTCATGTATATGAGAGTTGGACCATAAAAAAGGCTGAGTGCCAAAGAATTGATGATTTTGAACTGTGGTGTTGGAGAAGACTCTTGAGAGTCCCTTGGACTGCAAGGAGATCCAACCAGTCCATCCTAAAGGAAATCAGTCCTGAATATTCATTGGAAGGACTGATGCTGAAGGAGAAACTCCAATACTTTGGCCACCTGATGCTAAGAAATGACTCATTGGAAAAGATCCTGATGCTGGGAAAGATTGAATGTGGGAGGAGAAGGGGACGACAGGATGAGATGGTTGGATGGCATCACTGACTCAATGGACATGAATTTGAGTAAACTCTGGGAATTGGTGATGGACAGGGAGGCCTGGCGTGCTGCAGTCCATGGGGTCGCAAAGAGCTGGACATGACTGAGCGACTGAACAGCAACAACTGCTCTGACTTGGTCTCAAGAAAGGGGAGCAGCGGGAGGAGGACCCTGGGTGGCGGACAGCCCCCTTAGCCCTTCCCTCATCCCCTGGCCCTCTGCCCACTCGTGCGTCTGTGCCCACCCACCCAGCAGGTCCTGCCAGCAGAAGCTGGGGTGGGCAGACCCTGGTGGGAGCCTGTTTCCCAGCCTTCAGGCTCCTTCCTGCCCTCTTAGAAGAGGAATTTTGTTTTATAAACCAGGAAGCTGCAGTTCCTCCTGGCGCCTCTTCAACAACAACACCCTTATCTCCCAGCCAGGACCCGGGAGGCCAGAGCCCGCGAGACTGGGACCCTCTCCTCCGTGAAGGAGGCAGCTTTGCGGAGGGGAAAGGAAATTCAATTTGGAACTTTTAGGAGAAATACCTGGTAAGAATGAAACAGGCAATGAAAAAAAATGCGGCTTCCTGCACGCCAAACATGCAATTGTCCGTTTTCATTAAATGCCCACAGCAGACCCAGCACCTTATGGCACCTCGAGTGCCTGCAGAGCAGCGCGTTCCTCGGGAGCGCCGCGGGTCTCGGGGGCAGACACCGCACCCCACTCGCTGTGTTGCTCCTGCAGTGACACTAGGCCTCCCCTGCGGCCGCAGCACGGCCAGCGTCACCCCAAAGGCGCACATCTTTTCTGTCTTCTTACCAAGACCCTCAAAGGAAGAGGCCTTTTCCATACTCCCCTCCCCAACTTTACAGGAATTATCTGTGTGTCCTCTTATTTGGCATATACGTTGTTCAAGACCGTAAGTAAAATTGGGGAGCTGTGAAAGTTTGGGGTGCTGCTCTGCTCACACCCAGGGCAACACGTTTCCCATCAAACCGAAAACCCAGTTACACACACTCAGCGGCTCCCAGACGTCTGCTTGCAGCTTCAGGACTGCGGCCCAGCTTCAGCCCGCAGGCAGGCGGCTGGGGGGGGGATGCCCCTGCGACGTTGCACAGCCCAGTGCTGGAGGCGGGACGACCCTCCCCGATCATAAAAGGACCCGACACACGGGGACCCGATTTGCCCCAACAGTTGCCTTCTGCAGCCCCTCCAGACTCCCGTCACTGAGTCCCACCCAGAGCTGCTAGGCAGACGTGAGTTTGGGTGAACTCCGGGAGGTGGTGACGGACAGGGAGGCCTGCTGTGCTGCGGTTCATGGGGCCGCAAAGAGCCAGACACGCCTGAGCGACTGAACTGAGCTGAAAGAGGAGCAGTTCCCCGGGGCGCCCCTCCTGCGGGGCACGGACCCGGCTGGGACTCAGGAAAAGCTGCTTCTCCCCGCCTGGAGGCAGTGCGGCAGGGCTTGCCTCGGTCTCCCAGTAACTGGTACACTAAGTGCTTCTCCTTGGTCGGCTCCAGGCAGTCTCCACCATGAACCCGGCCTTGGTCCCTGTGACAGGCCGACCTGGAGCAGACCGCTCCGCCCCGCACCCAGTACCCTCGGTGCCCCCCAGCAGCCACGCCTCGTGGCCCCAGCATCTCTCATGTCCCGCCCCGAGGCTGCAGAGGGGCTGGCAGTGTCCCTACCTGAGGCGCACACCAGGCGGAGGGGGCGTCCTGACTGCGGCCACGGGGACCCTGGGCCCCGGGCTGAGTCTGCGCTCAGACCCGCACGTCGGGCGAGTGGCCTGGCTGTCGGCCGGCCAGCGACTCGACTCAGGCTGGGGCTGCAGCCTTATCTGCAAACGGCTTCCTGTTTGCAAAGCCTCAGGCGGAGGAGGGAGTGTGGGAACTCGGGGACGTGTGAGACGTCGGGGTCTCAGGGCCCCTCACTCTTCCCCCCAAACTTCCACACCAGTCCCTTCTCTGTCCATCTTCCCTGTCCCTCTTTTTCTTTTGAAAAGAAGCATTGTGTTGTGGGGTGCAGCAGAATTTACACAGGAGAGTGACAGTTACCAGCCGGCCTCACACGGACAGGAGCCAGTGTCACACGGACAGGAGCACACGCAGGCTGACTTACTGTGTTGTCTTCCCACGTGGGTTCCACTCCAAAACCGTGAAGTACTCACCTACTGCTTGCCGAGACCTAATCTGTGCGTGTGTGTGCTAAGTCGCTTCTGTCATGTCTGACTCTGCAACTCTATGGACTGTACCCTGCCAGGCTCCTCTGTCCATGGGGATTCTCCAGACAAGAATACTGGAGTGGGTTGCCACGCCCTCCTCCAGGGGATCTTCCTGACCCAGAGATCGAACCCTCGTCTCTTACGTCCCCTGCACTGGCAGGCGGGGTTCCTTGCCACTACCGCCACCTGGGAAGCTCTGACCCATGACAAGACCGCAAAAGCCCCCCACTCACCGGAATTTCACTTAAGGCAACGCAAGCCAGATCCAATGACTGGATGGACCCGGCTTCCGTGTGGCTGGGAAGTGGGGCGTGGGGGGTGGGGGGCCACTTAAGAAGACAGTTGGCGAATTAGGATCATAAACAGCTGGGGTCAAAGATGAACACTTATTAAGACTGACAAGAGAAGTTATCACAAATTACAGAAGTAGGGACGGACAGATGCCACACACATCCCCAAGTGCATGAGGGAGAACGGACTGTTTATTCAAATTGCCTGACAGTGTAAGTCAGCCCGATGACTCGGATGGAAACAGACCACTTCCTGGAAAACACAAGCTACCACGGCGGACTCCCCACAGAAGAGAGAATTCAACAGTCCTGGAGCAATTAAGGGGATTGCACTTGTGATTTTAAATCTCCCCAGAAGGAAATCTCTAGGCCAGATGGTGTCATAGGCGAATTCTGCTAAATGTTTAAAGAAAAACTAATTCCATATAATTCTTCCAGGAAACAGAAGTGGAAAAGAAACACTCACCAATTTATTTTATGAAGTTAGTGTTATCCTGATACCAAAGCCAGACAAATGCACTCCCAAAAAGAAAAGTATAGACCAATAACTCGCTAAAGATATGGATGCAAGAAAAAAGAGAGATGAAATCAATCTTTAACCAAGTATTAGCAAACAGAATTGAGCAATATGTGAAAAGATTTATAAGCTATGACTGTGGGGTATTTTGGGGATGCAAGGCTGGGTCAATATTCAAAAATCGGCTCAAGTGAAAAATCGACTAAAGTGATCCGCCATACCAATAAACTAATGTGTCACACTGGTTGAAGCAGAAAGATCTGACAAAGTCCAGCACACTTTCGATGATAGAAACTCTCAGAAAAATGGGAACAGATGGGGAATTTCCTCATCTTGACAAAGAGCATGCATTTTTAAAATAAAAACTGTGGTTTTAATTGGAACATACCTGACACCCAACATTCAAGACCAAGGTGCACTGCACATTGATCTGATGCGTCTGAACACGGTGTATGGTCGCCTACAGGGGTGGCATCGGTTAGCACTTCATTGCATCAGAGTTGTCGTTGCTTTTTAAATGTTTATTTGAGACTATTTGCCTGCAGGTCTTAGCTGAGGCACTCAGGATCTTAGTTCCCTGACCAGGGATCTAACCCAGGGTGCCTGCATTGGGAGAGTGGAGTCTTTAGCCACTGCATCACCAGGGAAGTCCGCCATTTCTTCTTTTGTGTGGTGGGAATAAGATCTCGCTCTCAGGAATCTTGACGGTTTTCATACAGCATTGCTGTCTGTGTTCACTGCACTGCGCTATCAGCTCTCCAGGACTTACTAGCTGCACACGTGTCCCTGGAACCTCTCTCCCCGTCCCCACCTGCCAGTGACCACTGCCCCTTTATAGTTTGGCTGCCTTGGACCTGCATGAAAGTTACAATCAGTGTCTTTCCATTGGATTCTCTCTTAGCTTATGACCTCCAGGGAAGAGCACACAGGCGTCAATGAAGGACACGCTTCTTCTTCACATCTCTATCTGTAGCTTTTATCCATTGTCCCGTGACAGGCAGGTAGGTTTCAGTACCCTATTGAGAATAACGCTGCAATAAGCCTGGGAGGACACACATCCCTTTGATGTTTTCATTACTTTTGCATAAATACTCAGAAATGGAATTGTGTGATCATACGGTAACTCCTTTTTTGGAGGAACCTGCGTACTTCTCTGTAGCGGCCGCACTAATACACATCCCCACCGGTGTTCTCAAGATCGTTACCTCTACGACCAGCGTTCTGACAGGTGTGAGGTGATAGCCTGTGGTTTTGATGTGCAACTTGCCTACTTGAGATTGTAAACTAGAGCCATTTTTAGATCACAAGTGGCGTTTACACCTGCCTTGCAAACGAGTTCCAAAGCCACCGGCATCACTGGTGCTTCTCCTCCAGGGCCTCTGGTCTTCTTCACCCCACTGCCCCCCACTCCCAAAACTGACCGCCAAAGAGCCGGGCCACTTCCAAGGGCTTGGACAAGAATCTGGCCCACGTCCCGGTTGCTATTTACATTTCTCAGATATAACTGAGACATCTGGACACATCTGGACGCACGCCCATGTGTCTCCAGCTGGGAATCTTCCCCAGAGGTCACCTCTGTGCAGCCGTATCTCGGGACACTTTGTCCACAAGGACGTTAACCTCACCCACCCTCCCCTCAAGGGTTCACTCCTCCAGAGCTCCTGATGGCAGAGGACACCAGGCCACCCGTCCCGTCCACACAGCCCGCTGGCTTGAGACACAGCAGCCCAGCCAGCACGGACAAGGATGCAAACGTGGAGCGCACAGGGCCCTACGGTAGAGAGAGGCATCGCAGCACATTACACCCGAAGACCCCGAGGTCAGGAGGGATCTTAGTACAGGAGGCCGCCCAGGATCGAGGACTGTGGAGGCTGAGAGTCAGTCGGGGGGCTGGGGCAGTGGGGTCCTCGGCCAGTCACTGTCCTCAAGACAAACCCTGCAGCTCAGAAGTGGGCTCCACTATGTAACGCAGACGACCACCACCGAGGGCCCACTGAGTGCACGTGAACCACACTCGTGCTTATTGTCACCTACAAGGGGCAAGAATCTGGAAACGTGAACGCACGAGTAAGTGAGCCACTGTGCTGTGAAACCAGCGCGGGGCCCTGACGAGGCGTGCCACCGGTCCAAGATCCCCAGCTGGTGCAGGAAGCAACGGGAAAATCCAGACAGCTCTGCATCCGCAGCTCTGCCTGTCTGGAAACCACGCCCAAACCAGAGCACTGAGAATAATACTTTATTTAGTCGTTTCTTTACAACTGAAACTCTGGGAATTCAAAATTAACATCCTTGCCCGTGAGCTTCTTATAGACACCAGAAAACGTTTCAACCTACAAGAGAAGAGATAAATCGTCACAACAAACACAGGGGATGTGTCCTCTGTAGTCCCAAACGGGGCAAGCTCGAGTCTGGTGTGGGGAAAGGACTCCACTGCCTGCACCGCGTGCTGGCTCCTCTGGGTCACTCGGAGACCCTGGGCTGACGGTTTACCGGGAATGAAGCAAAGCGACACTTCTCCCCAGAGTCTATCTCGACCACCACCCAGCCTCAAGTTCAGCCTAACACACCATGGAGTTACTTCAGGTCCATTTCTCCTAACAATTGAAAACAATTCCAGTGTTTAAAACATCTCCCAATTTAACCCGATCTACAGCCCCCAAGGCAGTCGGCGCAGAGCCCACAGCAGGCGGGTTCGGAGCCGCTGGGGCAGGCTGGGCTGGGCTGGGCTGACCTAACCCTCGCCTGGGTCTGCATCTGGCCCATCCCTGGAGGGCCGGCCCCTACCTTGTGCTCCACGTTGTTCTGCTGAGCTTTGTCCAGGTGGACCTTTATGAGTCGGCTGCCGTCCAGCTTCACGCGGATCCTCTTGCCCACAATCTCACTTGGGAAAACCAAGTCCTCCAGGATGGCGTCGTGCACGGCGGTCAGAGTGCGGCTTAACGAACACAGCGACAAAGGTGAGAAACTCAGCAACGTCTGCCCTCCTGGGAACCCCCAGAGCACCTCGGCAAGTCAAACCCTGAGTGGAACGCTCCAGGTTCCTGAAGCTACGGCAACACGCACGTACACCCTTTCGTCTCATCTGTCTCAGCAGAGCCGCTGCCACGTGAGAGGGAGACACACGCTACCATCTCACCTCAAAAGCCAGCACGCTGTGAGCCACACACACCAGCCGTCACGAGCGATCGTCTCCAGAAAAGGAGACTAGTGATGACTTTTACTCTTGGACACACCTTTAGGTTGTCAGTCACACAATTCTCTGTAGTAACCTTTTACCTCTTCTAAAATGATCTTCTCCAGTGTTGTCAAATGATTAGATGTCACCACAGGCTTTACCTACTGAAGACCCTCTAAGGGGTCCCTGGCCTGGAAGATGCACCCAAGCCCCTCCCTATTCCTGCAATGGAATGACACCCCACCTAAAGGACACTGCTCTACCCCAGCTCTAGGATGCAGCCCCTCCCATGAGGCTCCCATTTCAGCCCGTCCCGTCACAGACTGCCAAGGGAGCCGTGCTCCCCTCCTGGATTTGACTCCAAGTTCACGACCCATCTGGCTGCCTGACAAGGTTCAATTAACTCCAAACTGCTAGCCTATCAGCTTTGTGCCACAGGATACCAGGAATGAGAATGAAGAGACTGTTCTCATTCCCAGCGTCTGCAGGACTCCCTTTTATTACGGAACGCGTCCAGGTCTTATTCACCCCTCAGTGGCTCAGACACCACATCCTACTCGTTTCTCTTTCTGTCCGCACCTCCGCACACACAGCAGGGGCTCCTAAATGACCACAAAGCCTCACTGCTCCTAGGCCAAGAGCAGCTTCAGCGCCTCTCAGCACACAAATTAGACAGTCAGCCCAGTCGACGAATGGCTGCTAACCACTGGCTAAGCACACCCTTACAGGTTAGGAAAGCACCATGGACCCCATAAATCACTTCCTTCAAAACACAGCAGAACGGAATCTAGCTGGTCTCACACTCAACTCTAGCCCGACCTAGAGCCTCTTTGAGGGAGAGCAGTGGCAGCACAATCACAGGGCGGCAGAGCTGTAGCTGCTTCAGAAGGAAAGTGACCAAGACCCCGCACGCAGGTCGTGAAGGAGGAGGGCGAGCGCAGGGAAGGACAAGAGGCCGCGGGCAGGCAGGCGGGCGGACTGGAGACGGGCGGGATGGCTCCGTGCAGGGGAAGGGAAGACTCCCGGGTCTGGGCCAGGCCACTGGGCAGGCCGGCGTCATCAGCTGAGAAGTAGAGGCAGGTCTGCGACGAGGGAGCCAAGGCCACAGACCCGGGAGTCGGCGCCTTCACCACGAGCAGAGCCAAGGGGCTGCTTCACAGGCAAGTGCTGATTCAGGTCGCCAGAACCCAGGCTGCAAAGCCACTTCAGCATCAGCATTAACAGACTGAACGCTCTTGATTATCCCGTGCTTGATCTCCTGCGAACTATCCAGAACAGCCCCGCTCCCCCCAAAAGTTCTACATTCTAATGCTACTCCAACTGCCCTGAAAACAAGCCCAAAGCACCAACAGCGCGAGTTCCGTAACACCCAGCACGTGCCTTTCCAGCCTCTCCATCCTCCACAACGTGGCACCGTCAACACCTGTCCACAGCACTAGAGACCCCTCACGCCCGGCTTCCAGGCACTCCCTGGCTGAGTGCAGATGCCAGCACCACTGGCTGAACGGAGGGAGGGAGGATGAGTGACACCCTTTACCCCGTCAGCAGGGGTGCTCAAGTCCTTTCTCAAACTGCCCAAGGGCAGGCCTGCAGGGACCCCAGAAACCAAGTGTGTGCAATCAGCGACTCCAAGAAAACACCAGAAAGCTCAGACCAAGGAGCCAACCTCCAGGATCTAGTTTACAGCAGATAACCTGCAAGTCAGTCCAGTTCAGAAAACAGGCATCACCAGCAACGCCTTCCACCTGTGCCATGAGCAACAGACGTATCTACTCAACCTCGAACCCACAGCAGAAGTGAACAGTGAGAGCACGCTGGGTGTGCCTCACCCCACCACGCTCAGCTGACTCCTCCTCACTGCCCCTGCACTGCCCACCCCACGTCGGGTGTGCCTCACCCCACCACGCTCAGCTGACTCCTCCTCACTGCTCCTACCCTTTACCCAAAGAACTGGATGAAAGTCTCATCTTCTGTGAGTGCAGCAACCTATTGTACCACCTACGTGAGTATATGTAATTCTTACCTCCAGAATCAACCTTAAAACATTTCACACACAGTTACAGAAACCAAGTTACGTGATAAAAATTCCCATGTGAATGGATTTCCCACATCATCCACACTTAATTTTTAAAAACTTATATAACTCTTACTATAAATAACCCATGCCAATCAACAATGGTTATTAAGAGTGGTACACACATTTTCCATGCTGATAAAACCTACCTCCTGGGACGTTTCTGCTTATTTTTCGTACGGCTTTTTCGAGTTGGCTTAGGCAGGATTCTCCTCTGTAAGGCAAAAATTATCATTCAACAAACTTTTAAAGACTTAAGCTGTCAGAAAACTAAGCACTATCAAAACTGCTTTACAAACCAAAGGACGTAATGGCTGAATAAATTCAAACCAGAAAATCAAACAACCTAGACCCAACAAGTGAGGAAGAATCTCTGAAGCACTTCCTGACCTTATTTATTCTTTCAGAACCCACAGCTTATAATAAAATGTAACTGGAAAAATGTGACTGATCCCCCAAATATTACATGCCTGTTCACATTTCATCCAACTCACTACCCACTTACAGGTACCAAGTCAGAATACTACTCCTTAACTTCCTCATCAGCCAAGCACTTACGTCCTAGCGATGTGTTTGCAGGAAGGCCCAATCTAACTTAGAAAACAAAAACACAGCCCCTCACCCATTTCCTCCTTACCCTACCCACCATTCCTTTGCGTGCCTTTCCTCCAGCATCTACATTAATTCCCCAGGGTGGTGCGAGTCTGCTGAGAAATCCCACCAGGCGGAGCAAGCGGCAGCTTCACATCTTACCCTCATCACTTCGGCACAGCCCGGTACCTTTATAGCACTGCAGCCGGGGAAGGCACTGGGGCCGCTTTGACACCAACAGCAGCAGTCCAGTTCCGTGGCTCAGCTGCGTCTGCTTCTGTGCCACTCCATGGACCGCAGCACACCAGGCTTCCCTCACCATCACCATCTCCCAGAGCTTACTCAAACTCATGGCCTTCGAGTCGGTGATGCTGCCCAACCATCTCCATCTCATTCTCTGTCCTCCCCTTCTCCTCCTGCCTTCAATCTTTGCCAGCATCAGGGTCTTTTCCCCTGAGTCAGGTCTTCGCATCCGGTGGCCACCCAGCAGCAGTACCCCCTATCTCTTTAACCTGGTGTAAGCACCGACCAGTGACTCTGCCAACACAAGCCCTCACTCCAGCGACGCAACACGCCGCGCCCCGCGGGCGCACCTGGGCGATGAAGACGACGTGCTTCCCGCTGAACTTCTTCTCCAGCTCGCGCACCAGGCGCACCTGGATTTTCTGGAAAGACTTCAGCTGCGGGACGGGGACGAAGATAATGATAGCTTTCCGGCCACCGCCAACTTCGATCTCCTAGAGTCGAAGCGGGAAGAGAGGCACAGATGTAGTTAGGCGGGGAGGGGAAGCCCGGCCCTCCCGGCGGCCCGCGCACGTGCCAGGGCCCCGCCCCGTCCTGGGGGAACCCGAAGCCCACCCCGGGGGGACCCCCTTGCCTTGGCGGCCGTGATGTTCAGCTCCCGCAGCTGCGCCTTGAGGTCCGAGTTCATCTCCAGCTCCAGCAGAGCCTGCGGGGTGGCAGAGGGCGCAGCCCACGCTCAGCGCGCGCAGCCTCATTCACCCCGACCCCCGCCGGGACCCCGGCTCGCCCGCCCCCGGCTCGCTCGCCCCCTCACCTGAGAGATGCCCGACTCGAACTCGTCCGGCTTCTCACCATTGGGCTTGACGATCTTGGCGCTGGAGCTGAACATGGCCGGGACCTGGAAGCACAGGGCGCTCAGGGCGAGCGGCCGGCCCCATCCTCCCCCCCGCACAAGCCATCGGGACCCCCGGGCCGGACAATCGGCCGCATCCCCACCCGGGGGCCCCAAACGTGTGCCCCCCGAAGCCGGCGGACCGGCATGGCGCCCGCGGACCATGTACCTTGCAGAGGCGGCCAAAGATTCTTGCCGCTGCCGACTCGAGCAGGCCTAGGAAGAGGCCTAGATCTCGCGAGAGTTCATTAAATCCCGGCGGCAGAGGGGAAGAGGCGGGAATAGCGCGAATAGAGAAACCGGAAGAACCACTGAGACGCGGAGGCAGCCTAGAGAGTCGCCGGGAGGGGCTCCTGAGGGCCGGAAAGCTGGGAAGGCTTTTTGGCTCCGCTGTTATCCTTGTCTCGCTGCTCGCGGGAATTCCCGTGGGGGCAGCCGAGGTTCCAGGCGGGCGGTGGGCGGGCCCGGCGGCAATCTGTCGGGGAACCCAGGTCCGCCCGAGGAAAACAGCTTGGGCTACGCCCGAAGATACGACCAAAAGCCTAACTTAACACGAGGAAGCTTAACGTCCCAGCTGAAGCAATGAAAAGGAACCAGAGACTTGGGTTCTGTTTGGGCTGTGGAGGACCAAATGAGATGCTTGGGACAGCTCTTTTTGAACGAACTGCTCCAGGCCACACTGGGCTCTCGTATCGACTGCTTGGTGTGGGTGATGATTCTGAGACGTCTTGGGGCACCTGTGGTGGAGGCGGCCGGGAGCTGAAGAACCACCCCAAGAGGGGAAGTGCAGCTGAGTTCAGTCGCTCAAGTCGTGTCCGAATGGAACACAACATGCCAGGCTTCCCTGTCCATCACCAACTGCCAGAGTTTACTCAAACTCATGTCCATTGAGTCCGTGATGCCATCCAACCATCTCATCCTCTGTTGTCCCCTTCTCCTCCTGCCTTCAGTCTTTCCCAGCATCAGGGTCTTTTCCAATGAGTTTGTTAGGGGAAGCACACTGATTGAAACCGCTCACCCTGGCCAGGCACCATAGTAACTACTTGCATGAGTTGTTTTATGACAGGAGAGCCTGATAAGGAATACAGAACTAGTAAGCCACCCTGCTTATTTAACTTCTATGCAGATTACATCATGAGAAATGCTGCACTGGAAGAAACACAAGCTGGAATCAAGATTGCTGGGAGAAATATCAATAACCTCAGGTATGCAGATGACACCACCCTTATGGCAGAAAGTGAAGAGGAGAGTGAAAAAGTTGGCTTAAAGCTCAACATTCAGAAAACGAAAATCATGGCATCCGGTCCCATCACTTCATGGGAAATAGATGGGGAAACAGTAGAAACAGCATCAGACTTTATTTTGGGGGGGGGGGGTCCAAAATCACTGCAGATGGTGACTGCAGCCATGAAATTAAAAGACGCTTACTCCTTGGAAGAAAAGTTATGACCAACCTAGATAGTATATTCAAAAGCAGAGACATTACTTTGCCGACTAAGGTCCTTCTAGTCAAGGCTATGGTTTTTCCTGTGGTCATGTATGGATGTGAGAGTTGGACTGTGAAGAAGGCTGATCGCCGAAGAATTGATGCTTTTGAACTGTGGTGTTGGAGAAGACTCTTGAGAGTCCCTTGGACTGCAAGGAGATCCAACCAGTCCATTCTGAAGGAGATCAGCCCTGGGATTTCTTTGGAAGGAATGATGCTAAAGCCGAAACTCCAGTACTTTGGCTACCTTATGCGAAGAGTTGACTCATTGGAAAAGACTCTGATGCTGGGAGGGATTTGGGGCAGGAGGAGAAGGGGACGACCGAGGATGAGATGGCTGGATGGCATCACGGACTCAATGGCTGTGAGTCTGAGTGAACTCTGGGAGATGGTGATGGACAGGGAGGCCTGGTGTGCTGCAATTCATGGGGTCGCAAAGAGTTGGACACGACTGAGCGACTGAACTGAACTGAAGCCACCACCAACTGGAAGAGTTCGGGAAACATCTAAAGGAGACACTGCGTGTCCATCAACTTCCCAGAATCCCTCTCGCTAGCATCCATCTTGGCTGAGCAATGTGTGTGGCACCAGGAAAGGCTCTGAATTAGAATGATTGGTCAAAAGCCACCCAGAAACTAATCCCATCACTGTAAAACCCGACATTGCGAGCCACGTGGCAGAGCAGTTCTCCTGGGTTTCCTTACCCTACTGTTCTCCACCCGGGTGCCCTTTCCCAATAAAATCTCTTGCTTTGTCAGCACGTGTCTCCTCGTACAATTCATTTCCGAGTGTTAGACAAGAGCCAAGTTTCGGGCCCTGGAAGGGGTCCGCCTTCCTACAACAAGTTCTTTGCTTCAAGGTGGCCAAAGTATTGGAGCTTCAGCTTCAGCATCAGTCCTGCCAATGAACACCCAGGACTGATTTCCTTTAGGGTGTACTGGTTGGATCGCCTTGCAGTCCAAGGGACTGTCAAGAGTCTTCTCCAACACCACAGTTCAAAAACATCAATTCTTCGGCGCTCAGCTTTCTTTATCGTCCACTGGAAAAACCATAGCCTTAACTAGACGGACCTTGGTTGGCAAAGTAATGTCTCTGCTTTTTACTATGCTGTCTAGGCTGGTCATAACTTTCCTACCAAGGAGCAAGCGTCTTTTAATTTCATGGCTGCAGTCACCATCTGCAAAGACCTGGGGCCAAACAGGGTGCAGTTCCAGGAGGAGGATGACGAATGCTTGGGGAAAGCTGGGGCTCAAGCTGGACAGCTGAATTTAGTGCAGCTGTGGTGAAAGATTCGGGGATGGCAAATGGCCTTAGAGTGGGTCAAGAATTTGACACAGCAGAATTTTTTATTGGAAAAATGCTTACTATCCTGTCACTTGGAACACGTGTGTAAAGGACTTCCTGCCCTCAAGAGGAGTGAAAAATACAATTCACAAATAATTGTCTAGGTGTGTGTTCTGTGCTAGCTATGAGGAAAACCCACTGGATCCTTGCCCTTGGGAGATGGCAGTTTCGAGAGTGAAAGTGAGAGTCGCTCAGCCATGTCCTACTCTTTGCAACCCCATGGACTACAAGTCCATGGAACTCTCCAGACCAGAATACTGGAGTGGGTAGCCTCTCCCTTCTCCAAGGGATCTTCTCAGCCCAGGGATCGAGCCCAGGTCTCCCACATTGCAGGTGGATTCTTTACTTGCTGAGCCAGCAGGGAAGCCCACCAGGGAAGTTTAGTGAAGAAAACATAAATTGTCTGACTGTGTATATAATGACAAGTTATAATTGTACATATGAGTAAAATGAGTAAAGGGGGCCAGGGGGACTCATGCTTTAAGAAACCAGGGAATTCTGTGGAAGAGATGAAATTAATCTGTGGTGAGGAGAAGGGGAAGACAGAGGGTGAGATAGTTGGATGGTATCACCAACTCGATGGACGTGAGTCTGAGCAAGCTCTGGGAGATGGTGATGGACAGGGAGGCCTAGCGTTCTGCAGTCCATGGGGTGGCAAAGAGTCACTAGGGAGAAGGGCATTTCCAACCTAGCAAACAGTATCTGGCTGTGAGGAGATAATCTACTTGAACTTCAGTTTCCTCACCTGTCAAATTTAGCAGAGCAATTATCCACATGGGTCAGGTGCTGTGGAAAATGCTTAGAACGTTACACTAGGTGATGTCTAAGATTTCCAACAAGCTTTACTAAGATTGTGTTCATCGTAGATATTTAAAGCTATATATACTTCTCTATGTGATTGCAACCATGAAATGAAAAGACGCTTACTCCTTGGTAGGAAAGTTATGATCAACCTAGACAGCATATTAAAAAGCAGAGACATTACTTTTCCAACCAAGGTCCGTCTAGTCAAGGCTTTGGTTTTTCCAGTGGTCATGTATGGATGTGAGAGTTGGACGATAAAGAAAGCTGAGCGCCGAAGAATTGATGCTTTTGAACTGTGGTGTTGGAGAAGACTCTTGAGAGTCCCTTGGACTGCAAGGAGATCCAACCAGTCCATCCTACAGGAATCAGTCCTGGGTGTTCATTGGCAGGACTGATGCTGAAGCTGAAGCTCCAATACTTTGGCCACCTGATGCAAAGAACCAACTCATTGGGAAAGATCCTGATGCTGGGAAAGATAGAGGGCAGGAGGAAAAGGGGACGACAGAGGATGAGATGGTTGATGGCATCACTGCCTCAATGGACATGGGTTTGGGTGGACTCCGGGAGTTGGTGATGGACAGGGAACCCTAGAGTGCTGCAGTCCATGGGGTCGCAAAGAGTTGGACACGACTGAGAGACTGAACTGAACTGATACTTCTCTAATGTTAGGGGGAGAGGGGCCAACTATTATCTCACTCAAATCAGCTTGGAACTTGTTGAAGAGAGAAAATGGAGCTGACCTGTGATCTTACCTGGGTCACCATTCCAAACCCCCTTGATGAACCATTTCCATGCCTTTGCCCACTTTTTCAACCTGGCTTCCGTGTCTCCCTCTCCACGAAAGCAGCACTCCAGAAGTTCGTCCAGTAAAGTTCTTTCTGGTCTCCAGGACTTTGTTGAAAGGCCATCCTCAGGGAAAGCACTCTTTCGTCACATCAGTGACTACGATGTTCGCATTAGGTGTTTGTAGATGTTATTTATTTATTGAGGAAGTCCCCTCCTATCCCCATTTTCTGGGTTTTTATCATAAATGGGATTATGTCAAATGCATTTTATGCATTAATTAGTATAATCATGAGTTTTTCCTCCTAGCCTGCTAATATTGTAGACTGCCTTAATGGGTTTTCAAATATTGCACCTTCCCCGAATGTCTGGAATAAACCCTGTTTGGTAATGGGGTATAATTCCTTCTCACTGGGCTCATCATCTTACTCTCATCTTACTTTCTCATCATCCACTTATTAATATTTTGTTGAGAATTTTTAATGTCTATTCAAGAGACATTGAATCTGTAGTTTAATGTCTATTCAAGAGACATTGGTCTGTAGTTTCCTTTTTTTGCATTGTTTTGGTCAGGTTTTGGATTAGGTTAATATCAGCATCAAATGAGTTGGGACGTGCTCCCTCATCTTGTATTTTCTGAAAACAATTCTGTAGAATCAGTGTTAAGTCTTCAAACATTTGGTTGATTCAGCTGTGAAATTATGAGGGCCTGGAGATTTCTTTTTCCAGGGATTTTTACTATGATGAATTCCATTTTTAAAATAGTTACAGGGATATTTAGATTATTTCTTTCATATTGGATGAAATTTAGCAGTTTGTGCTTCTACAGGAACTGGTACATTTCATTTAAATTGTTGAATTTATTCCAGTAGAATTGTTCATAACATTCCCTTATTATCCTTTTAATGTTCAGCACAATAAAAGATGTATTTTTAAGAAGATTCCATAGGAACCTCCTAGTCAGTACATTATTTCAAGTTCCTGCAGGAGGAAAGTACTACGTGGAAACAGAGCTTGTACGCCACAGGATTAAAGAACATCTGGGCAGTGATCGGGAGAGTAGTGTCTGTTGCGGGGGGTACAACAAAGCACCCCTTCTTTAGGAAAATCTACCTTCCAGAGGTCAGAGGAAGGTCACTCCGTGCTGGAGAGGCAGGCTTTTCATCTGTTCTGACAGCAGATGCCTTAAGTGTCAAACCTGGACTTGGAAAAACTGCCATTTTTCTTTGGCAGTCCTAGGTCCCTTCATGGCTGAAAGCTTAGCGAGTGGATGCTGTCTTCCTGAGGGGAGGCTCCAGAAGGAGAGCAAGGGAGCAAATCCACGTGTCGCCACAGAGAAGAACCTCAGGAGTTTGTAACATCTGGGTCAGCCTTCGGCGTTTGTGAAGAATGAGGACTCTCAGTAAAATCCTGAGGCGTCACTCTCCCCGAGTTGTTTTTCTTTCAAGTGAAAGGGATAAGGTACTGGCCTGTTTCATGGACTGGAATACTAAAGAAATGGAGATACTGAGAAATGGAATATTGCCTGCCACATCAGTAAACAGAGAATGTCGCAGTCATCAGCAGTTGCAGCCAACTCTGAAGGAGAGCTGGCCAGCCCTGAGGGAACTCAGGAAGGAAACAGGGTATCAGCCAGGAGAAGCTGTCAGACTGCAGCTTCTCCTTATAGTGAGCCCTGAGGAAGTCAGGCTGCGGAAACACTGAGGTGCCTGTGAAAGGAAAGAGCTCAGTGAGCCCCGACTCTCGCATCTGCCCATACACAGCTGCTGGCGCTCAGTCGCTAGGTCTCATCCTCCAACTCTTCACAAACCCGTGAGCTGCAGCGCACCAGGCTTCCCTGTCCTTCACGATCTCCCAGAGTTTGCTCAAACTCATGCCTGTTGAGTTGCTGGTGCCATCCAACCATTCCATCCTCTAGCACCCTCTTCTCCTTTTGCTTTCAATCTTTCCCAATTGGCAATACAACGTCTCCAGAAGGAAAAGGCCACAGGCTGAAAAACTCTGCTACTTTATCCAAGGCTGTACTATGCTGCGCTGTCTTTGGGACCCTTTGGACTGTAGCCCGCCAGGCTCCTCTGTCCATGGGATTTCCCAGTCAAGTATACTGGAGTGGGTTGCCATTTCCTCCTCTGGGAGATCCTCCCAACTCAGGGATCAAACCCAGGGCTCCCGCGTCTCCTGCACTGCAGGCAGACTCTTTACCTGCTGAGCCATCTGGGAAGCCCCCATTATCTGAAACACCCCTTCCCAGGAACCAGGCCAGTGGCATTTTCAGCCAGCTTTGGTTGAAAGGGTCTGATCTCAAGATGAGACTGAAGTGCCAAAGGCAAACTCACATACAGAGCATGGCTTGAACTGGAAAGAAGCCTTTACATAGATCCCAAATAAAGCCTGGAGGACCTCACACACAAAGAGGGCGTGAGCTTGGATCCACGAGAAAGATGTACCTTCAAACTCCAGGGTCAGCAGGAAAAGCAGTGAGCCCAAAGGAGCAATATGGGTACCACCTGTCCTTGCTCACCCAGTGAAGGAGGAAACGGACAGAACAGGCTCTATCTTGAAAGCAGGACTCCATCTTGGGCCGGAGTGTGGACTTTGAGCTATATGCCCAGTATCTACGGTAATGACATTTTAACTGGAAAACCAGGCCCCCAGAAGGAAGAGCCCCAGGGCTCGTACCTAGACTCTGTAGCCTAAAAGAATACCTAGTTATCTGTGTAACTGAATAGAATCATAAATTCTATTATGCTTATTGGGGTATGATCACAGGGGTATGTCCACTGTTCACTACCTAGGCTTAAGGCATATGAATCATGGATTAACTTTGATTGCATCTTTCTTTTACTTTATTCAGACTAGTTGCAGGGAATTAGGGGAGGTAGGTTTGGGCACTACACTTGGGGTATATAAGGTTTTCACAAAAACTGGTTGGGGTCTTTGGCTAAGAGGAGACTCTGCCTTGGGCCTGCTGGTGTAATAAACTGCACTCCACTATCTGCACTGTCCTTCTGAGGGAGTGTTTCCTGGAATGCGTGGCTACAACACCAGAAGTGCTCTGGAGCCTTCTCTGGCCCCTGTAGGGACAAGAAAAGTGATGGCCTTAAACAAATAGACTGCAAGGCATTTCTGTAGCAAAGATGGGCCTATTCAGGGTCAGAAGGGAAGTACAGTTCAGGGTCTGCCACAAAGACAGAGCTTCTGTGGAGAAGAGGGAGGCGGGGGCTGTGGAAGACAGTCTGTGACTGCGCTGGCCAAGTCTCTGCTGCAAGGAAGAGAAGTCCTCTTCCTCTTGGCTCTGCCGTTGTCGCAGGGCAGCAGAGCTCCCGTTCTGGTCTCCCAGATCTATTTAAGGTTTCTGCTCATTAATTTTTTACACTGGGTAGTTCTGGCCCAGGACAAAATACTGCCAGGGCAGAGTGCACAGTTAAACAAGCAAGATCAGTTCTCCTTTAAAAAGTTAACTTGTTTATTGTATAAAAGTCCCCATGAAAAAGGATCCTGTGTTGGGAATGCCTTATCTCAGCTCTGTGAAGCAGAAAGCCTAGAGGTCAAGGGGGTGAGAGTGCTTAGACGTCAAAACAATTCTCTTCCCTCCAGATCACAGCTCCTGATGTTCACGATAAAGTGACGAAAGGAGAGTTACTGATGAGCCGAGTGTAAGATGAATTTATGGGCCTGCCTGTCTGGTCAAGAATTAATGGACTGAATTTAACAGAAGGTTTTCTCTCCCCTCCACTTAATAGCTGGCAGGATTTTTATTGTATTATCTATCAGCCAGTGTAAGGAGGATGTGAGTGAAATAAATGCACAGGCCTGTAATGAATGTGAAAATCTTATGCATTCAATTGAAGCGAGGTCACTGGCTTCTTCTGGAGAGCCTCAAGGTCATTTTTCCTGTATTACCATAGGTGGCCTGTAGAAATACCGGTGAACTGTCAGGAGGCAGAAGGTGATTGCTGAGATATTAATCTCTAAATTATAGAAATATTAATACACTTGACTTTTATCATAAACTAATTGTTTGCTCATCTTCAATATATCTCATCAAACGCAACGCCATTCTTCCCAGGCATCTTCATGAAACACGCACAAGATGAAAAGAATTGGCACCTTTGCGGACGTGCTGTGTATCGACCACACCATCCACACAGAGTCAGTGGGTACTCGCAGCCACTGGATACAGCAGCAGCATCTCCATTTTCCAAAGCATAGAACAGAGACTTTAAGCAACTCCCCAAACTTATACAGCTGGAAATTGTGGGGCTGGAATTTTCAGTCCGCTTTGTGAACGTCACAGCTCAGGGGCAGGAGAGCAGCAGAACCGGGGGGCTGAGTCACAGGAACGCTTCATCGCTTCTGCCACTCAGCCCCATCCCCACCCGGGGGCAAATATCCCCGGCAGCATCTTCCGACTCCAGCCCAGGGCTCTGTACCTTGTCGAGAACGGGCCAGTTTTTGCCCAGGGTAAGTAAAGCCACACACCTGGAGCCAGAGATTAAGATAAAAAATATTTACGGTCATCAATCAACAAAAATGCCAGGAGAAACAGCTTTGTAATTGCAGAAAGCCACGCAGATGATTTTCTGAACATACTCAGATAATTCAAACAACAACTTTGCAGGGATGCTGAGTACTCTGTGATAAAGGACCACAGCCAGCTAACTTACATGAAAAAGCAACTCTAAATAAGTAGGTCAGATGCAAGGGTCAAGCTAGTGAGAGGTGGGCTACAGTCAGACCCCACTTTTCCAGGGGCCCAGGCTCCTTCTTCCTCCAGGCAACACTGCAGCCTACAGCTGTCTATATCCTGCACAACTGTTATCATTTCATATCTGGCTGACAATCCCAGTTCTTTCCAAGCTTTGAAGATATTTGCTTTTGACTCACTGCCCTGACTTATTTCCACTTCAGCTTCTCAATCAGAAGTCAGCTCTTCCAGGTGCCATCTGTGTCCACAACTTCACCTGTGCCACTGGGAGGAGGTGAGCGGGTGATGCGTCTAAAAAGGTAGGTCAAAAGTAACATTTCCAAGGCCCTGGTCCATGCTTACCAGGAGGCTACAGGAGCTCCAGAGGCCCTGGGCAAATGGAGAATGAATGATCTCAAGAAGAGGGGCTGTGGTCGTTCTGAGAGCGGTCACTGGGCCATCCCTAACTCTCATCATATATCCACAGAAGAGATGTGGCCATCAGTCATTACTCTATTTTTAAGGCAACATTTTTGAAAGAAGCTACCTTGAAGTGCAATAACAATAGGAATGAGCAATGGACAAGAGCCAATTTAAATTAGTAAAGTTGAAAATCTCAAGTGGATATTTATTGAGTTCACAGGCAAACACACACTGATCACACGTTTGCTGCTTCTTCTTCCTGGAGTATCAGACTTCCTTCTCTGCCTAATTCACCTGAGTGAACCCTCCTTTTATCCTTCAAACCTTACTCATGCACTGCTGCGTTCCCTGGCCCTCCAGGCACTGGCTCACTGAAGACTTCAAGAAAATTGTTGTTGCTCAGTCGCTAAGTCCTGTCTGACTCTTTTCGACCCCATGAACTGCAGCACATCAGGCTTCCCTGTGCTTCACTATCACCCTGAGTTTGCTCAAACTTATCCATTGAACCAGTGATGCCATCCAACCATCTCATCCTCTGTCGTCCCCTTCTTCTGCCCTCAATCTTTCCCAGCATCAGGGCCTTTTCCAGTGAGCCGGCTCTTCACATCAGGTGGACAAAGTACTGAAGCTTCAGCATCAGTCCATGAATATTCAGGACTGATTTTCTTTCTTGAAAATTAGGTAGTTTAAACTTATTTGAAAAGGAAGGCTTGTCAATGGAGAGGACTTTTAAAGAGTCCATTTGCTTACAGAACGAAGTGTGAAACATGGGCAGATTATAGTCTAAGACTAGCGCGTGAGGTGAGTGCAGGTGTGCGGTAGTGTGAGCTTTCTTTGGCATTGCCTTTCTTTGGGATTGGAATGAACACTGACCTTTCCTGTGGCCACTGCTGAGTTTTCCAAATGTGCAGGCATATTGAGTCCAGCACTTTCACAGCATCATCTTTCAGGATTTGAAACAGCTCAACAGGAATTCCATCACCTCCACTAGCTTTGTTTGTCGTGATGCTTTCTAAGGCCCACTTGACTTCACATTCCAGGATGTCTGGATCTAGGTGAGTGATCACACCATTGTGATTATCTTGGTCGTGAAGATCTTTTTTGTACAGGTCTTCTGTGTATTCTTGCTACCTCTTCTTAATATCTTCTGCTTCTGTTAGGTCCATACCATTTCTGTCCTTTATCAAGCCCATCTTTGCATGAAATGTTCCCTTGGTATCTCTAATTTTCTTGAAGAGATCTCTAGTCTTTCCCATTCTATTGTTTTCCTCTATTTCTTTGCACTGATCGTTGAGGAAGGCTTTCTTATCTCTCCTTGCTATTCTTTGGAAATCTGCATTCACATGCTTATATCTTTCCTATTCTCCTTTGCTTTTCACTTCTCTTCTTTTCACAGCTATTTGTAAGGCCTCCTCAGACAGCTATTTTGCTTTTTCACATTTCTTTCCCATGGGGATGGTCTTGATCCCTGTCTCCTGTACAATGTCACGAACCTCTGTCCATAGTTCAGCAGGCACTCTATCTATCAGATCTAGGCCCTTAAATCTATTTCTCACTTCCACTGTATAATCATAAGGGAATTGATTTAGGTCATACCTGAATGGTCTAGTGGTTTTCTCTACTTTCTTCAATTTAAGTCTGAATTTGGCAATAAGTTCATGATCTGAGCCACAGTCAGCTCCTGGTCTTGTTTTTGTTGACTGTATAGAGCTTCTCCATCTTTGGCTGCAAAGAATATAATCAATCTGATTTTGGTGTTGACCATCTGACATGTGTAGAGTCTTCTCTTGTGTTGTTGGAAGAGGGTGTTTGCTATGATCAGTGCATTTTCTTGGCAAAACTCTATTAGCCTTTGCCCTGCTTCATTCCGTATTCCAAGGCCAAATTTGCCTGTTACTCCAGGTGTTTCTTGACTTCCTACTTTTGCATTCCAGTCCCCTATAATGAAAAGGACATCTTTTTTGGGTGTTAGTTCTAAAAGTAATGGTCATAATTCTCCAAGCCAGGCTTCAGCAATATGTGAACCGTGAAATTCCTGATGTTCAAGCTGGTTTTCGAACAGAGGAACCAGAGATCAAATTGCCAACATCTGCTGGATCATCGAAAAAGCAAGAGAGTGCCAGAAAAACATCTATTTCTGCTTTATTGACTATGCCAAAGCCTTTGACTGTGTGGATCACAATAAACTGTGGAAAATTCTGAAAGAGATGGGAATACCAGACCACCTGACCTGCCTCTTGAGAAACCTATATGCTGGTCAGGAAGCGACAGTTAGAACTGGACATGGAACAACAGACTGGTTCCAAATAGGAAAAGGAGTACGTCAAGGCTGTATATTGTCACCCTGCTTATTTAACTTCTATGCAGAGTACATCATGAGAAACGCTGGGCTGGAAGAAGCACAAGCTGGAATCAAGATTGCTGGGAGAAATATCAATAACCTCAGCTATGCAGATGACACCACCCTTATGGCAGAAGGTGAAGAGGAACTAAAATGCCTCTTGATGAAAGTGAAAGTGGAGAGTGAAAAATTTGGCTGAAAGCTCAACATTCAGAAAATGAAGATCATGGCATCTGGTCCCATCACTTCATGGGAAACAGATGGGGAAACAGTGGAAACAGTGTCAGACTTTATATTGGGGGGGTTCCAAAATCACTGCAGATGGTGACTGCAGCCATGAAATTAAAAGACGCTTACTCCTTGGAAGAAAAGTTATGACCAATCTAGATAGCATATTCAAAAGCAGAGACATTACTTTGCCAACAAAGGTCTGTCTAGTCAAGGCTATGGTTTTTCCAGTGGTCATGTATGGATGTGAGAGTTGGACTGTGAAGAAAGCTGAGCGCCAAAGAATTGATGCTTTTGAACTGTGGTGTTGGAGAAGACTCTTGAGAGTCCCTTGGACTGCAAAGAGATCCAACCAGTCCATTCTGAAGGAGATCAGCCCTGGGATTTCTTTGGAAGGAATGATGCTAAAGCTGAAACTCCAGTACTTTGGCCACCTTATGCGAAGAGTTGACTCACTGGAAAAGACTCTGATGCTGGGAAGCATTGGGGGCAGGAGGAGAAGGGGACGACCGAGGATGAGATGGCTGGATGGCATCACGGACTCGATGGACGCCAGTCTGAGTGAACTCCAGGAGTTGGTGATGGACAGGGAGGCCTGGAGTGCTGCGATTCATGGGGTCGCAAAGAGTCAGATACAACTGAGCGACTGAACTGATAGTCTAAGAGAATATTCTAAGACATTAACATTCCAGTAAATTTCCCCTTGGGTCGCAATGCATTAAGTTCTGAACATCCCTCTGGTTACAGCGCCTAGGTGGAGGTGGGGACAACGTGCCTTCCCTCCAACTTGAGGGGACCATGGAGGCGGCGGCGGGGTGCGAGCTCACGCCTCTCCCCTCTCTCCCTCTGCCGCACCCACCCCTTTTCACTTGTGGACCCCAATGTCTTTCCGGCCAGGACAACAGTGGGCGAGTAAACCAGCCCATCCGCGTGCCTGGCTGACCCTGAGTGTATCCCACACCCCGGGAAAGCCGCGGAACACGGGGGGCTGACCTGGAGCCGGGGGCTGGAGACCCGACGCCCAGCGCGCAGAGAGGCCAGCGCTCACCACAGCCCCAGCACGGTTCCCAGAAGCGCAGGCGGGCGAGAGCCGGGAGGCACGCCCCCCGCGCAGGCCCCGCCCCGCGGACTATCTCCGTGGGGCCCCGCCCCGGAAGTCCCCGCCTCTGCTTCTTGGGCCCCGACTCCGAGACTTCCGCCCAGGCCCCGCGTCCTCACGGACATCCGGGAAACTGACGATTCAGAAGAGCTCTTGTCTTGGGCCCCACCCTCGGCGCTGCGCTTGCGTCATCTCCCTGCGCCGCCGCCGGAAGTTCGGGCTCTGTGATGGCGGCCCTCGCCCGGGAGCTGATGTGCTCGGCCGTGGCCGGGAGTGAGCGATGACCCGGCTTCTGGGCGTGGTGCACAGAGTGGCTTTGGCCACTGTGGGCTGCAGTATCCCGAGCTGCCGCAGTCTTGCCATGTTCTATGCCGTGAGGAGGGGCCGCAAGGCCGGGGTCTTCCGGACCTGGTGAGCAAGCCGCGCCGACCCAGGGCGGTGTGGGCGGCTTCGCGGCGAGGGGGCGGCGGTCACCCCCCGGAGCCCGCGGACCTCGCTTGGGGTAGGCGCGCGGGGGTCCTGACGTGGTAGGCCTCGGCTCCGCTTCGTGTTTGCTGGGACTTTCAGAAACGCCACTTACAGTCAGGGTTGGCCAGAGGCTTGCTTCTATTTAATCCTTCCTGGTGGCTGAGACGGTAAAACGTCTGCCTACAATGGGGGAGACCCGGGTTCAGTCCCTAGGTCGGGAAGATCTCCTGGAGAAGGAAATGGCAACCCACTCCAGTATTCTTGCCTGGAAAATTCTGTGGAGTGAGGAGCCTGGTAGGCTACAGTCCATGGGGTCACAAAGAGTCGGACACGACTGAGTGACATCACTTCACTTTTTCCCTTCTGTTGCACGGAAAGATTTTCCAAACGGGGACACATAATGGAGCTCAACGCCTAATCGCATCTTCTGCTTTTAAAAAGAGAAATTCTTGTCAACTAGTGTTTATGTCCCCGTAACAATCCTGTGAGTTAGGTGGGATTCTCATGTTGGGGTGTAGTTACCGTGTTCTAGAAATTGACGGGCCGAGTAAGTGACAGATGTGGGTCTTGAAGCCAGGCGTTGGGGCTCTAGGACCAGCGCTCTTCCCCCTGCGTCAGTCATCGAGGTCTGTTATTTGTGTATGTGTCGTGAGCGCACAGTGTTGCCCCCTGCGGCCATGCTGTGAGGAAGAGGCGCCCAGAAGCTGATCTTTATGTTGTGAAAGTGAAGTCACTCAGTCATGTCCGACTCTTTGCGACCCCATGGACTGTAACCTACCAGGCTCCTTCGTCCATGGGATTCTCCAGGCAAGAATACTGGAGTGGGTTGCCATTTCCTTCTCCAGGGGATCTTCCCGACCCACGGATTGAACCTGGGTCTCCCACCTTGCAGGCAAACGCTTTAACCTCTGAGCCACCAGGGAAGCCCCCTTAATGTTGTAATGAAGTGATTAAGTCTCGAAAGTTCATATGCTTCGAAGAAGCCTTATGGTGCATGTGTGCTGTCTGCCTGGCACTAACGTGACCCAGAGCGAAGGGTGGGGCACGCAGGATGAGACTGCAGACACTGAGGCTTGATCCTTCGCCTCAAGGAGCCGGCAGCCTCAACCTTTTTCAAACTGTTCCCAGCCTGAGAAAGTGGTCCATTGGAAAGTAGGGTGAGTCACAGCACCGAAGGAGGTGACGCTGCCTTGCGTTTCAGGGATGAATGCAGAGCACAGGTGGACCGGTTTCCTGCAGCCAGATTTAAGAAGTTCGCCACAGAGGAGGAAGCCTGGGCCTTTGTCAGCAGGGCTGCAAGCCCCGGTCATTCAGAAGGTACTCACAGCTCACATCATTGTGACCTTTTAGCCTAGTCAAAGCCTGTCATAGCCCAGGAGTGTCTTGATTTATATGTCGTGGTGATGGGTCAGTTGCTAAGCCGTGTCGCTCTTTGTGACTCCGTGGACCGCAGCACACCGGGTCCTCTGTTCTCGGCTGTGGTCTATGTAGCTGCTCCTCTAAACACAGAGGACCGCAGCACACCGGGTCCTCTGTTCTCGGCTGTGGTCTGTGTAGCTGCTCCTCTAAACACAGAGGACCGCAGCACACCGGGTCCTCTGTTCTCGGCTGTGGTCTGTGTAGCTGCTCCTCTAAACACAGAGGACCGCAGCACACCGGGTCCTCTGTTCTCGGCTGTGGTCTGTGTAGCTGCTCCTCTAAACACAGAGGACCGCAGCACGCCGGGTCCTCTGTTCTCGGCTGTGGTCTATGTAGCTGCTCCTCTAAACACAGAGAGGACCGCAGCACGCCGGGTCCTCTGTTCTCGGCTGTGGTCTGTGTAGCTGCTCCTCTAAACACAGAGGACCGCAGCACACCGGGTCCTCTGTTCTCGGCTGTGGTCTGTGTAGCTGCTCCTCTAAACACAGAGGACCGCAGCACACCGGGTCCTCTGTTCTCGGCTGTGGTCTGTGTAGCTGCTCCTCTAAACACAGAGGACCGCAGCACACCGGGTCCTCTGTTCTCGGCTGTGGTCTGTGTAGCTGCTCCTCTAAACACAGAGAGGACCGCAGCACACCGGGTCCTCTGTTCTCGGCTGTGGTCTATGTAGCTGCTCCTCTAAACACAGAGAGGACCGCAGCACACCGGGTCCTCTGTTCTCGGCTGTGGTCTGTGTAGCTGCTCCTCTAAACACAGAGGACCGCAGCACACCGGGTCCTCTGTTCTCGGCTGTGGTCTATGTAGCTGCTCCTCTAAACACAGAGAGGACCGCAGCACACCGGGTCCTCTGTTCTCGGCTGTGGTCTGTGTAGCTGCTCCTCTAAACACAGAGGACCGCAGCACACCGGGTCCTCTGTTCTCGGCTGTGGTCTATGTAGCTGCTCCTCTAAACACAGAGAGGACCGCAGCACACCGGGTCCTCTGTTCTCGGCTGTGGTCTGTGCAGCTGCTCCTCTAAACACAGAGAGGGGATATCACGGTTGTTTCCGTTTCACAGATTGGGAAACGGGCTGAAAGCATTTTAACTTAGGGACTCCAGAGGCAAGCCAGGACTCAGACCTCCTGTTCAGGGAGCTCACTGTGCTTAATTCCACCTTTAAAAACACTCATTCTTGTTCGTGGATTATATGGGCTCTAGTTGTAAAACGATGATTGTAGTTCTTTTCCCAGCATGCACCTCTGTGGCGTTTTCTTTTTACCTTGGAGGAAGTCATGCAGGGGGAACTTCCTGCAGTTCACGTGTGAGAAAGTAGAGTTAATTGGCGTTTAAGGACTAACATAAGGGACACCGAGAGCGACTGCGTTAGAGCACAGAGATTTAAACTATGTTTTTTATTTTCATGAACTTTATTCGGGCATTTCTTTACTGCAGTGGATGAAGGCTGAGAGGGGAATATTTCAAATCAGCTTCTTTTGAGCAGTCTCTGGAGCTCACCAAGGTGCTCAAACTTTGAACAAGTACTCCTCTGGGCTGTTGTGACCGTTCTGGGCCGAGCGGAGTTCAGGGAGAGGCAGGTCCTGCTGGGAATCTGCCCTGAAAGGCGAGTTTCCGAGGTAGAGGAGACCCACCCTCCTGTGTGGCTGCCTCCTCCTCTATCTGCCAGCAGCCTTTCAACGGGAGTACGATGTGACAGTTCCACTTTCTCCCCAGATGAGAACTCAGCTTGGGATAGGAAGCTAGTTTCGAAGTATCAGTCTTGTTTTGGTTGGGTCCTTTTTCTTTTTTCTAAGGTTTATTTTTGGGCGTGCTGGCTCTCCGTTGATGCGTGGGCATGCTCTCGTTTCAGTGAGTGGGGATAACTCTCGGTGGTGGAGCATGGGCTCTAGGCGCGCAGGCTTTGGTAGCTGTGGGCTCAGGGGCTTAGTTGCCCCTTGGGCATGTCGGATCTCCCCAGACCAGGGAGCGAACCTGTAACCCTTGTATCAGCGAGCAGATTCAAAATCACTGGACCACCAGGGAAGTCCCCTGGAGGAGGCTTTCAAGGTAACTGTGAGGTAGTCCACGTGCATCAGAGTGGAAATACCAGTGTTGCTCTGGACAGAGTGGAAACTTCCCTCCAGCTTTGCCAGGCTGGCCTTGCCGGCCTCTGAGAGGTGTGGGGTGAGAGGCCGCGCCGGGCAGGGGGCTGCCGCCGATGCCTGTCTGGTCGATGCTCAGCGAATGCACTGGTTTAGGGTTTAAGGGAGGGAGTGCCCTCTAGTGTTGGGTTAAGGTGGTGGTTTTCGAGATCTCTGTGTTCCTGTTTCTGCTCCGTGAAAGGGAAGCGCAGGGAAAGCGGCTTCAGGTCACCGAGTGCTTCCTTGTACAGCAGCTGTGATGGGTGAGGTCATTTGACGGAGTTCACAGCTGATGAAAGGTAGAGCTCAGATCGAAACCATTTGTTTGAATCGTGGTCTAATTCTTCTGCGTCGGCTGCCGTAATTACGTGGAAGAGTTAAGCGAGCTATAGCCTGAGTGGTGTGAGTATCCCCTGAGGGTCACCCCAGGTCCACTCTGGACGAGCGCTCGGCCAGTGCCATCCCCCACGCGGTGCCGTCCCTGCAGGGCCCCAGCCGCAATACCTTTTGGCTTCCACTTCCCTTTCTTTTTTTTTTTTTTTTTTTAGTTTTTTATTTTTTAAATTTTAAAATCTTTAATTCTTACATGCATTCCCAAACATGAACCCCCGTCCCACCTCCCTCCCCATAACATCTTTCTGGGTCATCCCCATGCACCAGCCCCAAGCATGCTGCATCCTGCGTCAGACATAGACTGGCGATTCAATTCACATGATAGTATACATGTTAGAATGTCATTCTCCCAAATCATCCCACCCTCTCCCTCTCCCTCTGAGTCTAAAAGTCCGTTATACACATCTGTGTCTCTTTCCCTGTCTTGCATACAGGGTCGTCATTGCCATCTTCCTAAATTCCATATATATGTGTTAGTATACTGTATTGGTGTTTTTCTTTCTGGCTTACTTCACTCTGCTCCAGTTTCATCCATCTCATCAGAACTGATTCAAATGAATTCTTTTTAACGGCTGAGTAATACTCCATTGTGTATATGTGCCACAGCTTTCTTATCCATTCATCTGCTGATGGACATCTAGGTTGTTTCCATGTCCTGGCTATTATAAATTCCCTTTCTTAATACATCCCATCGTCTGTTCTCAGCTTATGTACAAAAACTGGGTCCTTGTTTTCTCTTGGGAAGGAGCCTCTCAGATTTTCAAACTCTGAGCCCTGGAGGGTTCAGCACCCATGGTATCTCTCCCATTTCCATGGCAGCCAGTGGTCTTCCTTAGCAGAAGCTTTGCTGCGGTCTTCACCCTGCCCTTGTGGGGCTTCTTAAGGAAAATTTAGAGTCACTTTCCAGGACAGCAGTCTTTCCCTCCTTACAGAGCCCCGAAGGTGTTTAAGCCTGACTTGGTGAATTTCTGGATTCTCAGTCATTTCCTGCTGTGTTGTTTCTAGCTTTTGAGGAGACTGTCTTTCAGGGCAAAAACCTAAACACATAGAAGAACCACAGGTGAAAGCAAGCAAGCGACTCCGTGAGCCCTTGGATGAGGGTGAAAATGCAGAGGTGTGTGCAAAGCACGTGAGACAGAGCACAGAGCCACCACCTCCAGTTAGCAAAGACACCTTTTCTTACATGGGTATGTCTGTCTTGAATTTTAAAATTTTAGTACTGTAATTATTTATGTGTAAAAACTTTTTTCTCTTAATAAGGGAAATTTGAGCTGATGTGTAACCTTCTTACCTGAAAAAGTTATTTAAAAATCTCTAAGGTCACTATTTTATAATCTATCAAATGGTGCAGAATTATTAGAATTTCGGACATTCACTTGAAAACTATTATATAAGCTATGCATGAAAAACTGTGGTCTTTGTAAACACCGTTGTTCTCTGTGGACACAGTATTTCTGGTCCCTAAAAAAATGGAAAGACTTCAGCTCTTCAGGTAGGAAAGGCCCTGGACAGAGCGCCTTTGCATGTTGACTGGCAGCAGCATCTTAACCATTTACATGCCGTCTTTGCAAAACAGACATGATCCTGTCTTCTCCTGTGAAGCAAGATAGTTGTGAATTTCTCCTTTGCCTTTAGCTCTAGGAATCAGTTCTTTGTATTTAGTGACTTATGGTACATGCGTCTCCTTTTTGTCTTTTACACGCATGAGTGAAAAATAGGAATAAGCAGCAGTTTTTATATAAACCAGTGTATTTGTGGGATCCAGGTTTTCCCAAAGAAGCCATTTTATAATTCAAGGGAATTCTGAATTCAAGGGAAACCAGTAAAAAACGTTTGGTCAGACTGCATGGAAACTGTGTTTGAAGTTACGTGAAAAGCAAAATCAAATGATTTAGATCAAGTGAAGCAGATACTTGTGGGGTGACTGGGAGGTGAGTGTGCCCAGCGCACCAGCAGTTGCCTGAAGGGCGAGGGTCCCCACCTCAGTGCCTGATGGGTCATCACAGCCGGCGCAGAGCCGAGGACCCGGGAGGCAGTCATGCCCAGCATCTCCTTCAGCAGACCGTGGTCTCAAAGGCTCCTAGCCCCACCCTCTCACGCCTCGCCTCCACCCTGCTTGCCTTCCCCTGCGTAGTCTGCACTGCTCTGGCACGCCTCTCAGGCACGGCCTCTGTCTGCCCCACACCCCTGCTCCCCGGCGCCTGGCAGCCCAGTGCTTCCTCCACCCGGCTGAGTGCTCTGCCGGCCATCAGCGGCCTGAGAGCCACTCCTTCTCTGCCTTGTTTCTTATACAGCATTGGTGTGTTGATCAAACTCTGCTTTGGTGGAAAGAAGCAAACAGGACCACAGTTCAGTAGTAGCAAAAGGCCCAAGACAGAAATTAGGCCCGCGTTTGTCAGAGGACTTCCCTTCAGGCAGGGACGTCTTCATCACCATCAAGGTGCTGTGGTCTGCATGGGCCGCTTCTCGGGGTAAACGTACCCCCGACCCCTACCTCTGTGGGGAGGGGCCAATGGCATTGCTGGTTGGCCTCTAAAGCAAGCATTGTAAACAGCAGCAGGTTCTAGGTTTACAGAGTGATCGCTTTCACTTGAACTTGCCCAGCAGGCAGGACTGAAATATGAGTGGATTGCAAGTGGGAAGAGTCAAGTGCCTCCATGGGGCATTAGTAGTGTTCTCCTGCACAGGAAACTTCCAAAGCACAAATGCCCTCTTGGAGTAGAGTGCCTTCTCAACTGTGTGAGTGTTTCAGGTGGATTCGAGTTTCTCATGGTGCTGGTCCCCGGGCGCTCACTGTGTTTCCCACTCACAGGGGACTCTGTGGTCGTCTACACTGACGGCTGCTGCTCCAGTAACGGGCGCAAGAGGGCTCGCGCAGGAATCGGCGTGTACTGGGGGCCAGGGCATCCCTTGTAAGTAAGCCAGAAACGGTGGCTTTTATTAAGCTTCACATTTAACGTTTAACCGAGTCACGCTTCAGAACTTGGGAACGGATGAGGCAGCGTCTGCTACCGTTTGATTGTTTGGAAGTGTTGGCAGGGGTGGCGGGAGGGTCCCTGGGCAGTGGTTTTTGCAAGGATGCTCCGTGGGCGGGTCCCCAGACTGGGACCCTGTGCCCCTGCCACTCCTGAAGATGAGTGAGCTTAGGGGGGACCCATGGTCTCCAAACGGCGCAGAGTCAGGGTGAGGGGGCGTGAGATGGTTCACACGCGCCTGCCCCAAGTGCGGAACTGGAGTAACTGACGGCCCAGAATTCACGTGAAGGAGGAACTGCAGCCCTGTGAAGTAGCCGCTCACCGGTGTCCAGGTTCCTGAGCGGCCCTGGGAGGGAGCAGCGTGCTGCTCTCGGGCCTCTCTGGCCTGCACGTCCGCCCGCCTCCACCTGATGCCTCACTGAGCCTTGAACCCTCCACGGTGTGGTGAGCTCGGGTGGTGTGAGCATCCAGAGGGTTAGTACCTGACCAGGACCGCACGCTAGTGTGTTTCACGTCCAGAAATTAATCTCGGGTTTTGCCTCCTGGTCCAGGGTTTTCCTACTAGACCACACCATGGCGCTTCTCAATAAAATGTTGGGTTTCTTGGTTTGATCTTTAAAGGCTGTGTTCTTGAATGATGCTTTCATTCATTTCAGATAAAAAATGTATGAAAGCATATTAGCCATTAAGTGACTTGGGAATCACTTTGAGAATTAGTGTTATAATTTTATTTTCCTTTGTACTGTTTTGTACCAGAAATGTAGGAATTAGACTTCCTGGGCGACAAACAAACCAAAGGGCTGAGATTCATGTAAGTTACTGGATGTATTTTTCTACTAAATATGTCAATTCACCATTCTTTACTGTTGACTGGAACATATCAATGGACTTTCTACTCTCCTTGTATGTAGAATACTCAGAGTCCAGAAGTTTGCGGCTGTAACAGTCCTGATGAATAGGAGTTTTCTAGAAAAATGATAAAATTTGTTTTGAGTAGATGTCTGAACAGGATTGTATGTGTAGCCTTATTTCACATAGACAGTATTATTCTTACAGTTAGCACAGGAAAAGGAATTTAAATTTTTCAGTAATTTTCAACAACAGTGGCAAAAGTTGAATGGTCTTTTCAGCATGAAACTGGTGTGTCTCTTCAAGGCAGCCTGCAAAGCCATCGAGCAAGCTAAGGCTCAGGACATCACTAAGCTGGTTCTCTACACGGACAGCATGTTTACCATCAATGGTAAGCGGCTCTGTTTGACTTCTCCTGGGTTTTGGGGATGATTATGCAGGGAAGTCCGCGTGTCCTTCCCCGGAGGAGGTGTGGTGTCAGGGCGGGACCCAAACGGTAGGGGTGGCGCTGGTGTGTGGGGGCTGAAGGAAGCCCGCGCTGGTCCGGGGTTGCCCCGGAGGCTCGGCCGTGATGGGCACCTGCGCTTCCTCTGGGAAGTTCTGCGTGTGGGCCCACGGCCTGCCGGGGGCTGGGGGTTGTGGAGGAGGGGGCGGACCGGGGGCCTGAGCCTTGGAGCCGCGGGTTGTAGGTCGAGTGGAGGGACAGAGGAGCCAGCGCCCGGCCCCGGGGGAAGGAGGGTCCAGACAGTAACTCGGGTGCCAGCGGAGCAGCGGTCAGAGGGCCGTCTAGGGAGGAGGGAAGACGGGCGCGTGCGGGAGGGACCTCTGAGCGTGCGTGTCGCCCAGGCATCACCTCCTGGGTGAAGGGCTGGAAGCAGAATGGCTGGAGGACCAGCACCGGGAAGGAGGTGACCAACAAGGAGGACTTCGCGGAGCTGGAGCGGCTGGCGCGGGGCATGGACATTCAGTGGGTGAGTGCCGGCCCGCGCGCGCTCACCACTCGGCCGCGAGGACCAGGGGCGGCAGTGGTTTGGGGGATGGCCTGCATCGCTGCCGCAGCGTGAGAGCGCCCCTGTGAGGCGGGCTGCTCCGCCACCCCTCACCCCCACCCCCCACCCCCACCCCCCCACCCCCACCCCCCCCCCACCCCCACCCACCCCCACCCCACCCCCCGCGAGAGCCGCCTGTGAGCGCCAGCTCCCTGTCTCTCTGGAAGTGGCCCAAACGCCAGGTAAACTGATGTGTACTGCGTCTCATTAAGAGTGGAGTTGTGTGATGAAGCTTTAGTAATGTGGGTTTTTTTGGTTATACTAGGTTGCTTTTATTAAAATTACCTTTTTTTTTTCCGCCTTTTGTTTTATATCGGAGTACAGCCAGGTAACGATGGTGTGATAGTTTCAGGTGGACAGCAGGCTCAGCCCTGTATATACACTGGGTGTATATATATCCATATCCCGTGCAGAATGTGTATCCATGCTCCCCCCAAGAAAATCATCTTTTTGAACAACAGAGAGAAAGTTAAAAGTCCAGTCATTTTCTTAACCCTAGCCTGCTCTCCCAGCCCAGGACCCTCTTGACTGATAACCTGTCTGTCATTTAAACTTGCCTTTCAGGGACTTCCCTGCTGGCCCAGGGTTAGGACTCCATGCTTTCACTGCTGAGGGCACAAGTTTGATCCCTGTTTAGGGATCTAAGTCCCGCAAGCCTTGCAGTTCAGCCAGAAAATAAAAAAAGTAAACTTGCCTTTCAGTAACCTAAGTGCAGACAGTTCAGTTACAGGAGTGCACCCGTTCTGTGTAGCAGCACTGAGAGGGAGTAAGGGGGGTGTGTGTGTGTAGGGGGTGTGCGCGTGTGCGCGACGTACATAGCCATCCATACCACTGCTCTACCTGAAAGCTCACCATTAAGTGGGGAAAAAACCAATAGAGCGCTGAAGCCCAGCCTTTGGAGAAACAGTGGTTTCTGCTGGCGTGTCTGGTGCTCGAGTGCGGTGGGCACACACCTTGGGCTGCACTGAGGGGGACTGTGGGGGCCGCCGTGCTCGCCCTCTCTGAGGGGTTGGCTCGTACTGCAGTGAGCGTGTAGTGATGTGATGCTTGTTTAAAAAACTGGTAAGAAAAAAAAAAACTGGTAAGAATGAAAGAAACTTTTTATTTAACAGATGCATGTTCCTGGCCATTCGGGATTTAGAGGCAACGAAGAGGCGGACAGACTAGCGAGAGAAGGCGCGAAGCAGCCCGCAGACTGAGCAGGCGCCGGGGCTCCTGGAAGCCCTGAGTCAGGGCCCGCGGCCCCTTTACTGACTGGGGTGAAGAACAAAGCTACAGGCTGGGCCCCACCGTCAGGGGGCAGACCCGGCCTTCAGACTGAACCCGGAAGGCAGGCTGCTGGTGTGTGGTGTGTGCAGTTAAGCTGGTTGGATGGTTCATAAAATGAACATTGTTCAGATTTGAGAATTTTGTGAGATGTTAGCATTATGCTTTATTGGGCTTGATACTGTTCTCATTAGCTGTATCGCAGTTTGGACAAAAACATCAGGGCCTTGATTTTACAAGGATGAGGTAAACACGGGTTTAAAAACACAGGCAAAAAATCTGGATGTTTTCTGAAAGCGTTCATTTGGCTTCCAGTTGGCAGGATGGAGTCAGGACTCTCAGGTGCACCGGTGCCTCCGCGGGGTTGGAGGAAGGTGCGGCCCCGCCCCCGCCCCCCCCCCCCCCCCCGCCCCATGCTCAGCCGGAGGGACGTGGCTGCACCTGGTGGGCACGAGGCGGGGCACCTGCCCCTGGCAGTCCCTGCTGCGTGCCTGCCAGATAGCAGCAGTCACCGGCGTCTGAAGACTGCAGGTGTAAATGAAAGCTGTAAAGGTGTCCTCGGTTATTTTTGTTAAAAGCGCCTTGAAAATTAAAAACTTTAACATTTTTTTCTATTACAAATTTGGTCATAAAAGCATGCAGAAAATGATTAAAAAAATAAATGAATAGCTTATTGAATTACTGTTGCTACTGCTACAAATACCGTTACCATTATGATGACTCCTGCAAGTGAACACCCTTGTGACCCCCCGCCCGGCGCCTCCACGCACAGCGCCTGCGCCCCCAGGACTAACCCCGCTGCTGCGGAAGCAACTGCCTGCTCTTCTCCATGGCAGTTTAGTCTGCTGGTTTCTTACCTTGACGTTTCTCTTCTCTTTAATTGACTTTTAATTGGAGGCTGATCGCTCTACCACACTGTGTTGGTTCTGCCTCACAACAGGAATCCGCTGTCAGTATGTGTATGTCCCCTCCCTCTTGAACCTCCCCCACCCCCTAACCTGACATTTCTTAAGTCTCTAATTCCCAGGTTCTCCCCTCAACCCATCGGTGTCCCTACAGGTTATCTGTGGAAGAGCCTGAGCAATCTGCCCTGCCGGTTCCCACTTTGAGATCTGTTGCTTGCCATCTTGGGCCATCTAGCGTGTTCTCGCGTCTCCGTTGCCTGCAGGTTGGCAGCGGGATCCTCCCATGTGCGCGTGTGTCCCGGGCGCTCATCAAAAGGCAGGTGACCTCGTCCTTCCCGCGTGGGCAGCTGCTGGCGCTCAGGGCCGGGTCCGTTAAGTCACTCAGGTGGCAGAAAGCTGATACCCTCCCATCCTGCTTGTTTATTAGCTGGAATGGTTTCAGAAGCTCCTTCCCCTCATCAATTTTGGCTCCAGAGGGTAGAGGTCACATACGAAAGGCAGGATAAGTGCTGAGATTGGCTCCCTGTCATCCTGAGAAGGTGACCGATTAGGGGGATTTCTTTATGTGTTTTATAACATGTAAAGATATGAATAGCTCATGAACTCGTGTACTTGAGCCTTTCTGGTAGACTTCAGCCCGTCGCACCCAGCCTGCAGCTGCTCTGGCCTATGGGAGGAGCCTTTCAGTTGGCTCTTCATGTTCACAAGAGTACATTTCCTGCTGTCCGTCTCCAGCTGCAGTGAGTTTCCTGTTTGGGGGAGATTTTACGTTTCTGTGTCTGTAATAAGGGCGTCAGTTGTGCCTGCGTCCCCTTGGGTTGAGATGTGTCCTGTCATATCCCAGCACCGGGCAGGCCCTGCCAGCATCTCCCGGATTAGGGTTGTGGGGGGTGAGGGCCCTGCGGGAAGTCTGTCCAGGCACCACTGCAGTTCAGCAGCTTCAAGATGCCCATTTAGGTTTCAGCGTCGCGGAAATCAGGGTCTTAAGGTCAGGGATGTGTTGCTCTTTAGCAGTATTTTCACTCCTCAAGCCCTGAGAATAAGCTGCGTTATTTTGGCGGGGTGGGGGGCGGGGGTCTTAATTTGTTGGAGTAGGCGACTCGATCCACAGGCAGGGTCTTAGGTCTGGGGCGTTGAGATCCTGCCATGGCCCAGCCTGGCCTGAGTTTGGAGGGGCTTCAAGTAGAAAACAGACCCACCTTCTGCATGTCTCCTGGAGGGCAGGGGGTGCTGAGAGCCCAGGCTTAGGCCATTGGTTGGCCTAACAGACAGGACTGGGGCTGGCAGACAGGACATGCAGGAAAACTACCCCCACTTGGGACAAGATGACACGGTGCAGGGGGGAACACAGCAGCTCAGTCGGGGCGCAGAGCACTCCCTGGACAAACCTGTCCAGTCGCCAGGGCCCAGCTGGAGGACGCCATGCTGCACGAGAGCATGGGGGCTGCAAGGGGCTGAGTCCCGCCCCCAGCATAGGCTGTGGCTGGCTTTGGATGTTGAGCCTTTCCTGAGGCGGTTGCATTAAAATGAGGCTGGGTGGCCCTAGTCCACTCAGGACCCCAGGGACACCTGCAGGGGGAGGGCCACGTGAGGACACGCGGGAAGGAGGCTGTCTGCAGGGCAAGGAGAGAGGCCTCCGGGAATAAACACCCAGGAGTAGAATTGCTGACATGGTTATCTTCAAGCTCAGCTCCAGGACCAAAAGGACAAAATTCTGCCTCAGCCCCAAGGCTGCAGTGTGTTGCTCTGGACGCCCTAGCAGAGGGGACAGTTCCGTACATGGAAGTTCGGAAGGTTTCCAACTAGAAATGGTGACCTCAGGCTGCAGGGTCACAGTGCCTACGAAGACTTTCAAGGTTGTTGGCTGAGCTAGTCTTTGTAATGTTTCTTGGGTAAGTTGTCATATATGTTTAATACAAATACATGCAAATAGAATATAAACAGTAAGGAAGGTCCTCCCTGTCGGTGCAGTGGATAAGAGTCCACCTGTCAGTGCAGGGGACATGGGTTTGATCCCTGGTCTTGGAAAACCCCACATGCCTTGGAGCAGCTAAGGGCGTGCATCACAGCTACTCAGCCAGCACCCTAGAGCCTGGGAACCGGAGCTCCCACTCCCTGCATGCAGCAACAAAGACCTGGTGTAGTCATAAGTTAATTAGCTTAAAACAGATTAAGGAAGAATCACCTCGCACCTGTCAGAATGGCAGCCATCAGACAACTCTTAGGATGTGGGAGCAAGGGGCCCCTCATACACTGTCGGCGGGAATGTCAGCTGGTGCAGCCACCATACGCACCAGTATGGAAGACACTGGCAGTTTCTCAGCTAAAAATAGAACTGCCCTGTTACCCAGCAATTCCACTCCTGGGTGTTTATCACGCCCCCGCCCCCGCCCTGCCCCGCCAAAAAAAAAAAAAAATTGGAAAATACAACGTGCACTGCCAGCTTCGTCAGTTCAGTTCAGTCACTCTGTCGTGTCTGATGCTGCGACCGTGGACTGCAGCAGGCCAGGCCTCCCTGTCCATCACCAACTCCCAGAGCTTGCTCAAACATCCACTGAGTCAGTGATGACATCCAACCATCTCCTCCTCTGTCGCCCCCTTCTCCTGCCTTCAATCTTTCCCAGCATCAGGGTCCTTTCCAGTGAGTCAGTTCTTCACATCAGGTGGTCAAAGTATTGGAGTTTCAGCATCAGTCCTTCCAATGAATATTCAGGACTGATTTCTTTTAGGATGGACTGGTTTGATCTTGCAGTCCAAAGGACTCTCAAGAGTCTTCACCAATACCACAGTTCAAAAGTATCAATTCTTCGGTGCTCAGCTTTATGGTCCAACTCACACATTCTTACCTGACTAAATAGCTTTGACTAGACAGACCTTTGTTGGCAAAGTAATGTCTCTGCTATTTAATATGCTGTCTAGATTACTCATAGCTTTTCTTCCAAGGAGCAAGTGTCTTAATTCCATGGCTGCAGTCACCATCTGCAGTGATTTTGGAGCCCCCCAAAATAAAGTCTGTCACTGTTTCTATTGTTTCCTCATCTATTTGCCATGAAGAGATGGGACTGGATGCTATGATCTTAGTTTTCTGAGTGTTGAGTGTTAAGACAACTTTTTCACTCTCCTCTTTCATCCAGTCTCTATAGTTCCTTTTTGCTTTCTGCCGTAAGGGTGGTGTCATCTGCATATCTGAGGTTATTGGTATTTCTCCCGGCAATCTTGATTGCAGCTTGTGCTTCATCCAGCCTGGCATTTTGCATGATGTACTCTACATATAAATTTAACAGGATGACAATATACAGCCTTGACATAACTCCTTTCCCCGTTTGGAAACAGTCCATTGTTCCATGTCCGGTTCTAACTGTTGCTTCCTGACCTGCATACAGATTTCTCAGAAGGCACAGGTAAGGTGCTCTGGTGTTCCCATCTCTAAAAGAATTTTCCACACACAGTCAATAGCTTTTGCACAATGAAGCCAAAGTAAATGTTCTGGAATTCTCTTTTTCAATGATCCGATGGATATTAGCAATTTGATCTCTGGTTCCTCTAACTTTTCTAAAACCAGCTTGAACATCTGGAAGTTCACAGTTCATGTATTGCTGAAGCCTGGCTTGGGGAATTTTGAGCATTACTTTGCCAGCATGTGAGATGAGAGCAATTGTGTGATAGTTTGAACATTCTTTGGCATTGCCTTTCTTTGGGATTGGAATGAAAACTGACCTTTTCCAGTCCTGTGGCCACTGCTGAGTTTTCCAAATTAGCTGGCATGTTGAGTGCAGCACTTTCACAGCATCATCTTTTAGGGTCTGAAATAGCTCAACTGGAATTCCATCACCTCTACTAGCTTTGTTTGCAGTGATGCTTCCTAAGGCTCACTTGACTTCACATTCCAGGATGTCTGGCTCTAGGTAAGTGATCACACCATTGTGGTTATCTGGGTCGTGAAGACTTTTTTTGTATAGTTCTTCTGTGTATTCTTGCCACCTCTGCTTAATATCTTCTGCTTCTGTTAGGTCCATACCATTTCTGTCCTTTATTGAGCCCATCTTTGCATGAAATGATCCCTTGGTGTCTCTAATTTTCTTGACGAGATCTCTAGTCTTTCCCATTCTGTTGTTTTCCTCTATTTCTTTGCATTGATTGCTGAGGAAGGCTTTTTTCTCTCTCCTTGCTATTCTATGGAACTCTGCATTCCAATCGGTATATCTTTCCTTCTCTCCTTTGCCTTTCACTTCTCTCAGACAGCCATTCTAACTTTTCGCATTACTGCTTCTTGGGGATGGTTTTGATCACCACCTCCTGTACAGTGTCATGAACCTCCATCCATAGATCTTCAGGGACTCTTATCAGATCTAATAATCTTATCTTGAATCTATTTGTCACTTCCACTGTATAATTGTAAGGGATTTGATTTAGGTCACAGCTGAATGGTCTAGTGGTTTTCCCTACTTTCTTCAATTTAAGTCTGAATTTGTCAATAAGGAGCTCATGATCTGAGCTCCTGATCACAGTCAGCTCCCGGTCTTGTTTTTGTTGACTGTATAGAGCTTCTCCATCTTTGGCTGCAAAGAATATAATCAACCTGATTTGATATTGACCATCTGGTGATGTCCATGTGTAGAGTCTTCTCTTGTGTTCCTGGAAGAGGGTGTTTGCTATGACCAGTGCATTCTCTAGAAGGTCTTGTAAGTCTTCATAGAACTGTTCAATTTCAGCTGCTTCAGCATTACTGGTCGGGGCATAGACTTGGATTACTGTGATATTGAATGGTTTGCCTTGGAAATTAACAGATCACTCTGTCATTTTTGAGACTTGGGTACTGCATTTCGGACTCTTGTCAACTGAGGCCTACTCCATTTCTTCTAAGGCAGTTTTGCCCACAGTAGTAGATTACTGGTCATCTGAATTCACTGATTCCTAAAATGTCGATATTCATTCAGACCTGCCTGTGTTCACAGCAGCAGCATTTACAATTGCTGAAATGTGAAACAACCTTAGTGTCCATCAGCAGAGGAATGGACATGGAGGACATGATGTGTGTGCATGCGTACAGTGGTGTGTATGTATGTGTGTGTGTGTGTATGCAGCATAGATACAGTGGCATGTGGTGTATGTGTGTGTGTGTGTATATATATGTGTACAGTGGTGTGTGGTGTGTGTGTGTGTATATGCGTACAGTGGGGTGTGTGTGTGTGTGCAGCATAGATACAGTGGCATGTGGTGTATGTGTGTGTGTATATATATGTGTACAGTGGTGTGTGGTGTGTGTGTGTGTATATATGCATACAGTGGTGTGTGTATGTGTGTGTGCAGCATAGATACAGTGGCATGTGGTGTATGTGTGTGTGTATATATATGTGTACAGTGGTGTGTGGTGTGTGTGTGTGTATATGCGTACAGTGGTGTGTGGTGTATGTGTGTGTGTGTGTATATATATGTGTACAGTGGTGTGTGGTGTGTGTGTATGCATGCGTACAGTGGTGTGTGGTGTATGTGTGTGTCTGTGTGTGTGTGTGCAGCATAGATACAGTGGCGTGTGGTGTGTGTGTGTGTGTATGCATGTGTGCATAGGAGAAGGCAATGGCACCCACTCCAGTGCTCTCGCCTGGAAAATCCCATGGGCGGAGGAGCCTGGTGGGCTGCAGTCCATGGGGTCGTGAAGAGTCGGACACGACTGAGCGACTTCACTTTCACTTTTCACTTTCATGCATTGGAGAAGGACATGGCAACCCACTCCAGTGTTCTTGCCTGGAGAATCCCAGGGACGGGGGAGCCTGGTGGGTTGCTGTCTATGGGGTCGCACAGAGTCAGACACGACTGAAGCGGCTTAGCAGCCGCATAGATGTAGTGGCGTGTGTGTGTGTGTGTGTGTGTGTGTGTCTGTGTCTGCAGCATAGATACTGTGGTATGTGGTGTATATATGTGTGTGTATGTATGCATACATAGATAACAGTGGAATAATAGCCATAGAAAAAAGGAATGAAATTTCACCATTTGCAACAACATGGGTGGGCTTGGAGGGTATTATGCTTAAATCCAGGCAAGAGCACTGGAGTGGGTTGCCATGTCCTTCTCCGATGCATGAAAGTGAAAAGTGAAAGTGCAGCCGCTCAGCCGTGTCCGACTCTTGGCGACCCCATGGACTGCAGCCCGCCAGGCTCCTGCGCCCCTGGGAGTCTCCAGGCGAGGGCACTGGAGCGGGCGCCACCGCCTTCTCCGAGATCAACTCAGAAAGGCAGACACTGTCTGTGTCTCTTTCAAACCGTAAGCCGCGCGCATGTGCGGGAACTAGAGGCCGTATTCTGTAGCAAGCCTGGCGGGCGTAACCGGTGAGAGCTGTGCGGCACTGTGTTGTGCGCCTGTAACTCCCATGATGTCATGCAGCAGCTCTGTGACTTACGCGGAGCGTACACCAAGTCCGCTGCAGTATTTTTAAAATGGAAACACGCTGAGGAGGAGCAGTGCGTGTAGAGCTGGGACTCCTGGCTTTGTGCGCCGCCTTTTTAGTTTGCTGCCTGTCAGCAACTAGTGCTGGGCTGGGCTTTGAGAGTTGAGCTGGGAGGGACCCCAGACCCAGTGGTGAGGCAATCCCAGGGCCGGAGCCTGGAGGAAGCTGGGGGCCGAAGGGGCGTCCCCTGACCACAGCACGAGCGGCCTCGCGGTCAGCACTCTGCCCTTTCCCGCCTGCCTTCTCCCTGGGGGGCTCCGGTGTCTGAGACGCAGACAAGTCCCCGTGGGCACGGCCTTCCAGCCTGGACCCTCCCCAAGCCCCAGGCCTGACTCCCCTCAGCACCTGCCCTCAGACACGGGCGGACCGACGGATGTGTGCCCCGCAAGCCTGGGGGCTGTGCTCCCAGCCGCCCCGCCATCTTCCCATCTCCAGGCACCAAAACCCCCTCCCCAGCGCTCGGCCGAGACCCTGGGAGAGCCCTGAGACCCGTGCCCGGTCTGTTGCTGCAGATCCTGCGGCCCCCTCCCTCCTGGCCCGCAGCCTCTCGCCCTCTGCTACCCAGAGCCCTGCGGTCGCCTCCAGCCTGGGCTCTGCTTCCCTGGGACGCTCGGCCCCTGCGCCCCCGGGGCCCCAGGCCCCTCCCTCGGCCGTGCCGCTGTCCTCTGGCCGGCATCACGCTTTCCTCCAGGTGGCCCAGCCTCCTCCCACGCCTGCCCGAAGGTCACTTCGCCGCCAGCCTTCCTGGCCGCTCCTCTCCGGTGCAGTTCTGCCTCCCCGTTGCCTTCACCGACTCTGTGTCCCTCCCGTCCCTGTCTCACACACGTGTGCACACGCACACACACACACGCGCGCGCGCGCACGGGCTGGCACCCTTCCTCCTCTTGGCCTGTGCCACTTTCCCACCGAGCACCCCCTCCGTCTGACCCACGGCTGTTGCTTTTCCGTGCGTCCCCGCATGCGAAACCAACTCTGTGAAGGCGGGGGTGTTTTCCTGTTCGCTCACTGCTACACCCCGGGGCGAGCACCGCGCCTGACCCAGTACAGGTTCCGTAAATATTTGTGGAGTGGATTGAGAAACACCGGAAAGCCGGGGCGGGTCTCAGCCCGAAGGAGATGCGGATTGGACGGAGCAGGCGGACGGAGGCCGGAGGGAAAGCGGGGTGCTGGGCCCGAGCTGGGAGGAGACTGCCCCCTGCCCCCTCGAGGGTGACCTGGGACGGCTGGGGAGGCCGTCAGGAGTTTAAGGCCCAGGGGTGCTGAGTCATTGCGCACCCGACCCGTGGGGATCTGCCACTGTGGCAGAAGTTTACTTTTCATCCGAGTGAGATATACTTTCTGAAAAAACTTCCCTGTAGTTCAGGTTTCAAGATCTATTATTTCTACAGTCTTGTGTTTTTTGTTCCTAAGAAGATTTGGTCCTAGTGCTTCACTGCCGGGGGCCAGCGTGAGGAATTCCACCCATGGCAAAGGTCATGAGGAAGGAGGCTTGGCATACGCAAAGGCGTGATCAAGCCTCAGGAAACCCCCTGTTCCCGAGCATCTAACCCCAAAACCAGAGTCTGTTTTATGCTCTCACCTACACCTCTGACTTTACGGGGGGCTCTCCCCCATAACCGTTTCTCTCGGAGAAGGAGTAAACGTGCAGCTCCAAGGCAATAAAAATTCTTGGGCGTGACAAGAGTGTTTCAGCTTACGGACTCCTCTGAAGGTTATCTAGCCCACCTGTATAGGTTTGTCCAGCCACATGTGATTGCTTGCAGCCTCCCAACCTGAGAGGCACAAGATGTTTTAGACTTACTAAAGGCAAATTATTTTGGGGAGTTAAAATTATTAGTATAGTTGGTTAGGAATTATATTGGTGAAGGGTCTCTTCATTTGTTGTGTCAATAATTGCTGCTAATTCCCTGCTCTGGGTGGGACAAGGATGTCTCAGGTCAAACCTCTCTGCTGACAGACTAGCTTGTGTGACAGGATTATCCTTACTGCCGCCACTAGGCACATGACTGTTCACTACCTCTCAACCATAAACAGCACAGAGAGTTTTGGAGTATTTTGAGAGTCTTAATTAGCGTAGGACTTTCTCTTCTTGTTGAGTCAATGATTGCCGCCAGGCCTCCATATCCTTAGGCACCTGGGAATATATTAATCAATGTATTTGGAATATAGCAAAGGAAATATGGTAGTTTTTGATGTTAGCAATACTAGACTTTTTGAGTTAATGGATTTTCTCTTTTGTAATAGATCACTGTACTTTGTTATATATCACTGTGTCCTTGCTGTGTAAGAATGTAACTTTATCATATCTTAAGACTAAATAGATCTTAAGGGGAGCATTGGTGAAAGGATTTTCATTTGTTGGGTTGATGTTTGCTGCTAAATCTCCATGTTCCCTACCCTTATAATGAATATAACTAGCATATAGGAAGAAATAAGTATTAACCTTTAAACATATAGGAGAAATAAGTATTAACCTTTAAGACTAATCATGTTAACCTTGGGTTGAATAAATTCCTTTCTTGATTGTAACTCACTACACCCTCACCCTATAGGAATGTAACTTTATTTGGAGGGTGGTGCCTGGTTTAAGAAAAAACACCCTTGGAAGAAATAAGTTTTTTTGGTTATCAGAAAGAAAGGATCATAAAATGCCAGCAGGTCTCACTCATGGCCAGAAGATGATGTAATATCCCTAAGACCTTTTTTAAATATATTTATGTGAAGCACCTGATTTTGATAAAGGTCAGGACTGCTGACCCCCACGTGACTCTGTATTCATCCCTATGTGTAACAAAAGGTATATAAGCAAACCCAAAAATAAAGAAATCGGATCAGTTTCCGGAAAGACTGATTCCCCCATGTCGCTTCTTTCTTGCTCCCGTTTTTCTGGCTGAATTCCCATCAGGAGCATGGATGTTATTCCACGTAATCCAAGTTATTCAGCCTCTTTTTCTCCACTGATCTTCCTACTACACTATCCATTTCTAATCTCTCTATATCTGTGATTAAATATGTATTTTTCCAAAGACGCCGACTCCGTCCCCCCACCTTCGAATCACCCTGGATCCACCGGGGCTGGACCCGGGCAAGTGGCGCCCGGAACAGGCTATTCGAAGGTAAGTTCCCCAGCAATTGGGTCATCAGCCCTATTGCCACCCCCTTGGAGCAAGTAGGGTCATCAGCTCTACTGCTCTGGACAACTAGGGTCATCAGCCCTGTTGTTCCCCTAGTATGGAGCAAGTAGGGTCATCAGCCCTATTGCTCAGAACAACCAGGGTCATCAGCCCTGTTGTTCCGCAGTGTTGAGTTTCGGGACGGATAGGACCCCACTTAGGGTGCTGCAGACCCCCCTGTAGGATAGACAGGGTGAAGAGGAGTGGGAAGTGTTGAAGAGTTTAAGAGAAGTTGAAAGAAGTGTGGCAAAACTAATAAAGTAGTGTAAAGTAAAATAAAGTAAAATAAAAAAAAAAGAAGAGTTTAAGAGAAGTTGAAAAAAGTATTGAAGAGTTTTGTAGAGGTTGAAAGAAACCTGTTTTCTTCGGGTTGAAAAGAAAACCCCCCTTACAAAGGTAAAACCTTTGTTGAGGCAGACTTTTCTATGAATCTTAATTTTCTGACATGGGTAATAGTGAATCAAAAGAAAGACAGCTTTTTATAAGAGTAATTTTGCAGTCATTAAGTAAGAGAGGAATTAAAATTAAGATATCCAATATTCAGTCATTTTTTCATTTGTATAAGAACAGTGTCCTTGGTTTCCGGACAAGGACACTGTAAACTTAGATACTTGGGGGAAGCTAAGGAAACAGCTAAAAACTTATTATACTTTCCATGGGCCTGTAAATGCTTTTGCTCTGTGGAATATGATTAGAAATGTTCTGGATCGCTGTCATGAGGCTGTTAGATAGACTATGGGAGAGGCTATAGCGGTGGATGGCAGTGGGTCTCCACCTTCTATGCAGATCATATTTTCTGCCATTGGCGAACAAAAGGAGGGGCACTATACCTCCCGGGGAAGGAGAGGACTTACAGGACGCTGCGGCCGGGCGCCCTGGCAAGCCCCCTCCCCCTCTACGCAAACCTTTAAAAATTTATCCAACATTTTCTGATTTAAGGCGACCACCCCACCTCCGCTTATGCCTCCCAGTTCAGTTCAGTTCAGTTCAGATCAGTTCAATAGCCTCCCAAAACATTGCCTAAGGTTGAAAAAGATAGGGACAATTTTTTTAAACAAAGAAGTGTCTAAAGCAGAGCCTGCTCCTTGCAGAAACCCCCCTGGGCGGGGGCCTCACCCAAGCAAAAAAAAAAGAGTGAAAAAAAAAAGAGAGAGAGAGAGAGAGAGAAAATGGAAAAAGAAAAAGTAATCGTAACAAAAAGAATTCTAAAAATGAAAAGTGTTTCTCTTGTGGTCAAATGAGGCATTTTGTCGGCAGTGTCCTGCTAAACAGAGACAACAAGCCGTGCCAATCAACTCCAGGTAGCTCAGGCCTAGACCTCAGTTCCACCACCGCATCAATATTAACTCCTTTGGCGGTAACTCCGATTCCAACGGGCTTGGCTAGCCCCCTGCCTGAGGACGTTCTGGACTTGTGCTAGGGCCTAGCTCGATTTATTTTCAAATAATTTCGGTTGTGTCTGGTATTGTGGATTCTGGTTATACTGGAGAAATTATAAAATTTTGATCTCGCCGCCTACTAAAACTGTGCAAATTAGTAAAAAAAAAAAAAAAAAAAAAAGCACAGCTTTTGCTTTCGGATAGGAAAAACCTTGACTTCTTAAGCTAAGAGCCCCAGAGGATTTGGATCTAGTGATCTAGCTTTTTGGGTGCAAGAAATTACTGCTTCAAGGCCTTGAAAGATCTTTACTGGCCCAGCTTCTGGCCAACACATACTACTGAAAATGAGTTGATGGGATTTTAAAAAAATGGTATGCAAAGTGGGAATGCTGCAGAGGAAAAGGTGAGGGAGAGTTTAAAACCTTGGAGAGTAGTGAGTTCCCATTGTGAGAGATATTCAAGCAAAGATTAGATAGTTGCTTGTCATCTAAAAAGCTATAGACCAGATTTAGGTTACAAAAGGATAATTGAAAAAGCTTATAAAGATACTGTGCAACACCTTTTAACTTGCTTCTTATATTTAGGTCTGCTCTCAAAAGTTTTAAAAACTGATAATGCCCCTTTAAAACTGCAGAGAGATTGTTTACTAACTTTAAATGATTTCCAAAAATTATTAGGCGATATTAATTGGATATGCCCACATTTAAAACTGACTACTGCAGATTTAAAGCCTTTGTTTGATTGTTTAAAAAGCGATCCTAATCCCAGTTCTAAGGGAAAGTTGACTAGTGAGACAGATTCAGCTCTTATTAAAGTGGATGAGGCTTTAAACAATAAGTTAATTAGGATTAATATTACCAAAAGATGAGATTAAATTATTCTTGCCACAAAGCATACACATACAGGATGCTTGTGACAAGAAGGCCCATTGGTTCCATCTACCAATGACCCGAAGAAAAATAGTTTTATTTTATCCCAGTTTGGTGGCACAATTAATTATAAAAGAAAAGAAAAAAAGTGTGGAAAATTTTAAAAAGAAGTAACAAATATAGTAATTCCATTCAATAAGGATCAACTGTAAATCTTTTACAAAACAGTGATGGTTGACAAATTGCCCTGATGGATTTCAGGAGTCAAATTTTGTTTCATTTGCCCTCACCCCCCACAATAGCTAAAAGTGCAAAAAATTTTAGATTGGCGATTTGAGGATACCTGTGGAACTTTTCAACCATATGTAGTCCCTTCACTCCCCTTTACCCTGTGGGGAAGGGACGTGCTGTCTCAGATGGGAGTGTTACTGTTTAGCCCTGATAATAAAGTGACCTCTCAAATGCTGCAGATGGGCTATGATCCATCAGAAAGATTAGGTAAACAGACAGAAATAATTGAGCCAATTTGCCCAACTCGACAGCTACGTACTGGATTGGGGTATCCAAATTTATAATGAAGGCTATTGTTTTTGCTGCCGACACCATTACAACCTGGGCTCCCTTCTCCAATAGCCATTCCGGAGGGATATCATATAATTGTAATTGATTTACAAGAATGCTTTTTCACCATTCCTTTAAATCCTGAGGATAAAAAGCGATTTGCCTTTAGCCTGCCATCAAAAAATCTTAAACAGTCTTACCTACAGTTTCAGTGGAAGGTTTTGCCCTAGGAAATGAAAAATAGCCCTGCCCAACTTCATACTGATGGAGAATGTTAGCAGATGTATATTGAGATATACACTAATATATTATCTACTGAAGTATAAGAATATGTGCTGTGACTTTTCCTGCAAAAAAAAATTACTGAAATTTATAATTTATAATAATAAGTTTGGCCTTTTTGCCTTAAAAACTAAATATGCTGCTTCAGAACTTTAGGACAAGGTGTTGATAACTCATTTTTTCAAATGAAAAATAGTCATTTTTTGTTGATTTCACTTATTTTCCACTTATTAACACCTTATCTACAATGGTGACTTAGACAAAAGGATAAACTAGGATTCATAGACTTATTCATGTGACACCTAAATAGCTAGGCAAACATAGATCTGACATTTGCTGCCTCAACGTTACAGTTTAATTGGAAATGTTTTTAAGTTATATTAAAGCCTGTTTGTGCTGAAAGTTTGATCTAGGAAACTAATGCTATCAATAAGTATATTCGGTTTAACAGTTAATTTCAATGATGAATCCCTTAGTGTTCAGGTCTTATCTTGCACATTCTTTATGTAACTACAAAATCAGTGTCAAGTTTATAAAAAAGCTCACAGTATTTTAATATTTTATTACCATGGACACTTAAGTTTTTTAATCTTTAGAACTTAAGTTGCTCAAGGAGAACTTTAAATATTTTCTGTATATAATTATAACATTATTGTCACACAGATTTTGCACATTTTATGTGCCAGAAGCCTTAAAATTCTTCCTGTGAAAATGATGTATTGCGACGGTTATTTCAAATTCGATATGTAGACAAGAATAAGGGTTAATTTATGTCCATATTGGAAAACTTTAAAAGATTACTTGGAGGTTTCAGAAATCCTGGTTTTAATTATGGTGATAAAGTTGTCATTATGTAATTCAGAAGCTAATATTCTAAATAATATATATTTACATTAAAGTTAAGTTGTTAAGCAAAACAATGCCTAACTTGGCTTGTAACGATTCTGGGATCTAAAGTTTGTTGATGTTCTGTTCCTACCTGAAGCATTTAATTGCTTGCTTATTCTAAATGCCTTGTCAAACAAACTGATGTTACATTAGTTACTGGGATAACTGCCTCTTTGGAAAGTATGTTGATTTTTCCCCTGTTTAATAAAAGTAAGTTATATTTGGGATGCTTAAATATATATATATATATATATATATATATATATATATATATATATAAATAAATAAATTACAAAATAAGATAAAAATAGCCCCACGTTATGTCAGAAATTTGTTAAAGCTGCCCTAGAAGATACTAGGATTAAATATGAAGAAGTATATATAATTCACTCTATGGATGATATTTTAATAGCTCATCCTGATAGAACTTATTTGCAAACTGTTCTCCAAGATTGGACCCAAGATTGACAGATAGGGGTCTAAAGATTGCCCCAGAGAAAATTCGAATCAACCCGCCCATAACGTACTTAGGAAGAGTCATAAATTCAGAACAGTGACCATGCCCCGCTGTAATTGAAAATAGACCGTCTTGTTACTTTAAATGATTATCAAAAACTTTTAGGTGATATTAACTGGATTAGACCTTATTTAAAACTAACGACTGCTGAATGAAAGCTTCTTTTTATTCTAACCCCACTTCTAAAAGACAAATAACTGCTGTGGCTTGGGAAGCCCTAGGCAAAGTAGAAGCACCTTTATCTGATAGTTATGTAAAAAGAACTGACTTAACAGTAAACTGGCAATTCCTTTACCTAGCAACCCTGACAGCACCTTCGGGAGTTTTGTGGCAGAATAGTCCCTTAGAACGGACCCACCTTCCCGCCCAAGCTAAAAAGGTAGTAGCTTCATATCCAGGCTTGATAGCAATGTTGGTATTAAAAGGGAGAAAACGGAGTATTGAATTGTTCGGTAAAGAGCCAGCAGAGATTCTAATTCCATGTAATAAGGAACAACTTGATGCTCTTCTAATGTTTGATGAAGATTGGCAGATTGCTATAGAAAATTATTGTGGTCAACTTTTACATCATGCTTTGTTAATTCAAAAACTAAGAGAAGAGGATTTTAAGTATAGCTCTCCCCATCAGATTTTACAACATGCTCTCTTTATAATACAAAATGCAAAGCCATTGGTAAAGTGGAAGGAGCTCCTCTCTGGACAATGGAAAGGTCCCGACCCATAGCGGTCGAGGGTGTGCTTGTATTTTCCCACAGGACGCAGATTCGCCAATTTGGATCCCCAGGCATCAGGATCCCCCATTGCTTCGAAGGGCACTCCTCTGCCCCTGCCGCCGCCGCTGCATGGAACAGCTGCACGCCAGGAGCCGTGGACAGGGCCAGCCTGGCTGCCAGGGCCCAGTGCTGAGCCTGAAGCTGCTGCAGTGAGGGAGAGAGGGCGGCGACCTGGTGGCCGCAGGCAGGAGAGGCAAGATAAGCACCCAGATCCTGGCGGGACTGACAGCTGCTGCAGCACGAACTCTGACCAAAAAATGATTTTACTTATTCTATTTTAGCTTGTGTGCCCTCTCCTTACGTATTTCTTTTTGTTAATGATACGGAAAAATTTAATGGTCATATGAATTTCACAGGTGGACCTAATGTAGTGATTTGTGAACAATGTATGCTTTCATCTTGTTTAACTCCTCAGTACAATGTTTGCTCTTTTGTAGTGTTGAAACGCTAGCCATATCTTATGATACCTGTAACTGTAACTACTCACTGGCATGACAATTATGGTCTTGCTGTGTTGTAGCAACTGCAGGATTTGATGCGAACACGACGATTTGTGGGTTTACTTATTTTGGGGATATCAGCTTTGATAACTGCGATCACTTCTGTTACTGTAGCAGCAGTTTCATTGTCTCAACAGGTGCATACCGCTCAATATGTTGATACTATGTCTAAAAATGTCTCTTTAACGCTGGCAACTCAGAAAATTATAGACAGAAAACTAGAGATGAGGGTAGATGCCTTAGAGGAGGCAATAATGCATATTGGGACTGAGTTGCAAGCTCTTAAAGTAAAAATGGCGCTGTCATGCCACGCTGATTACCGGTGGACATGTGTGACATCTTTGAAAGTAAACAAGACAGATTATGAGTGGGAAAAAGTTAAAAATCATATTTCAGGTGTTTGGGACAGCTCTGACATTGGCCTGGACTTACGAAAACTTCATAATCAGATACAGACTTTAGAACACTCTCGTTTGGATTTTACTGCCGCTGGAGCCGCTAATGACTTTTTCCACAACTTCTCTAATTTTAAACATTCTGTCTAATGTCTTCAGTTATGTTGCCATTGGTGCTTTAATTTTGCTTCTTATAATCATTCTTCCTTGAATTGTCAGGATTCTTCGGCAGAGCATTCAGAAACTCTCAACTGAGCTGTACCTCATTAAATTAAACAAAAAAGGGGGATATGCCGGGGGCCAGCGTGAGGAATTCCGCCCATGGCAAAGGTCATGAGGAAGGAGGCTTGGCATACGCAAAGGCGTGATCAAGCCTCAGGAAACCCCCTGTTCCCGAGCATCTAACCCCAAAACCAGAGTCTGTTTTATGCTCTCACCTACACCTCTGACTTTACGGGGGGCTCTCCCCCATAACCGTTTCTCTCGGAGAAGGAGTAAACGTGCAGCTCCAAGGCAATAAAAATTCTTGGGCGTGACAAGAGTGTTTCAGCTTACGGACTCCTCTGAAGGTTATCTAGCCCACCTGTATAGGTTTGTCCAGCCACATGTGATTGCTTGCAGCCTCCCAACCTGAGAGGCACAAGATGTTTTAGACTTACTAAAGGCAAATTATTTTGGGGAGTTAAAATTATTAGTATAGTTGGTTAGGAATTATATTGGTGAAGGGTCTCTTCATTTGTTGTGTCAATAATTGCTGCTAATTCCCTGCTCTGGGTGGGACAAGGATGTCTCAGGTCAAACCTCTCTGCTGACAGACTAGCTTGTGTGACAGGATTATCCTTACTGCCGCCACTAGGCACATGACTGTTTACTACCTCTCAACCATAAACAGCACAGAGAGTTTTGGAGTATTTTGAGAGTCTTAATTAGCGTAGGACTTTCTCTTCTTGTTGAGTCAATGATTGCCGCCAGGCCTCCATATCCTTAGGCACCTGGGAATATATTAATCAATGTATTTGGAATATAGCAAAGGAAATATGGTAGTTTTTGATGTTAGCAATACTAGACTTTTTGAGTTAATGGATTTTCTCTTTTGTAATAGATCACTGTACTTTGTTATATATCACTGTGTCCTTGCTGTGTAAGAATGTAACTTTATCATATCTTAAGACTAAATAGATCTTAAGGGGAGCATTGGTGAAAGGATTTTCATTTGTTGGGTTGATGTTTGCTGCTAAATCTCCATGTTCCCTACCCTTATAATGAATATAACTAGCATATAGGAAGAAATAAGTATTAACCTTTAAACATATAGGAGAAATAAGTATTAACCTTTAAGACTAATCATGTTAACCTTGGGTTGAATAAATTCCTTTCTTGATTGTAACTCACTACACCCTCACCCTATAGGAATGTAACTTTATTTGGAGGGTGGTGCCTGGTTTAAGAAAAAACACCCTTGGAAGAAATAAGTTTTTTTGGTTATCAGAAAGAAAGGATCATAAAATGCCAGCAGGTCTCACTCATGGCCAGAAGATGATGTAATATCCCTAAGACCTTTTTTAAATATATTTATGTGAAGCACCTGATTTTGATAAAGGTCAGGACTGCTGACCCCCACGTGACTCTGTATTCATCCCTATGTGTAACAAAAGGTATATAAGCAAACCCAAAAATAAAGAAATCGGATCAGTTTCCGGAAAGACTGATTCCCCCATGTCGCTTCTTTCTTGCTCCCGTTTTTCTGGCTGAATTCCCATCAGGAGCATGGATGTTATTCCACGTAATCCAAGTTATTCAGCCTCTTTTTCTCCACTGATCTTCCTACTACACTATCCATTTCTAATCTCTCTATATCTGTGATTAAATATGTATTTTTCCAAAGACGCCGACTCCGTCCCCCCACCTTCGAATCACCCTGGATCCACCGGGGCTGGACCCCGGCACTTCACCCCGACGGCCTCGAGTTTCTACTTCCTGCTCCCCAACCTGGGTGGCGTTAAAATGGGAACAGACCAGGACTGCCTCTGGGGTCCAGAGGTTAGAGCTGACAGCTTATGGTGAACGAGGGTAGATTGACGATCTCCAAAGAAGGTTTAGCTTCGGGACCAGGGCCCAGGCTGGATCACTCGAGCTTTTGTGTAGCAGAGTTATATTAAAGTATAAAAACGGACAGAAAGCTTCTGACATGGCCATCAGAAGGGGGACAGAGTGCCCCCGCCCCGCAAGTCCTCTCAAGGCCTCATACACTTTTACCAGACCCACTCCCACGACATCCATCTTAAACTGACAAGATGGAAATCAACAGCAGAAAGGTCTTACCCAATCCCACATAAAATGTCAGTCAGAGGGTTCTTGTTAAAAAGGAGAAACGTGTCCTTGTTGTTATATAATCCTTACTACAGAGCTTCTCTATACTAATCAGCTTCTCTGATTTGTTATAGTCTTTGTAGCCAAAGATGGAGAAGCTCTACAGAGTCAGCAAAAACAAGACTGGGAGCTGACTGTGGCTCAGATCATGAACTCCTTATTGCCAAATTCAGACAGAAATTGAAGAAAGTAGGGAAAACCACTAGACCATTCAAGTATGACTTAAATCAAATCCCTTACAATTATACAGTGAAAGTGAGAAATAGATTCAAGGGATTAGATCTGATAGACAGAGTGCCTGAAGAACTGTGGCAGAGGTTTCTGACATTGTACAGGAGATAGGAATCAAGACCATCCCCAAGAAAAAGAAATGCAAAAAAGCAAAATGGTTGTCAGAGGAGTTCTTACAAATAGTTGAGAAAAGAACACAAGCAAACGGCAAAGAGAAAAGGAAAGATATACTCACTGGAATGCAGAGTTCCAAAGAATAGCAAGGAGAGAGAATCCTTTCTCAGGGATCAATACAAAGAAATAGAGGAAAACAATAGAATGGGAAAGACTAGAGATCTCTTCAAGAAAATTAGATACCAAGGGATCATTTCATGCAAAGATGGGCTCAATAAAGGACAGAAATGGTATGGACCTAACAGAAGCAGAAGATGTTAAGAGGTGGCAAGAATATACAGAAGAACTGTACAAAAAAGATCTTCACGACCCAGATAATCACGATGGTGTGATCACTCACCTAGAGCCAGATATCCTGGAATGCGAAGTCAAATAGGCCTTAGGAAGCATTCACTGATGCTGAAGCTGAAACTCCAATACTTTGGCTACTGGATGTGAAGCACTGACTCATTGGAAAAGACCCTGATGCTGGGAGGGATTGGGGGCAGGAGGAGAAGGGGATGACAGAGGATGAGATGGTTGGATGGCATCACCGATTCGATGGACATGAATTTGAGCAAACTCTGGGACTTGGTGATGGACAGGAAAGCCTGGCATGCTGCATTCCATGGTTTGCAAAGAGTCAGACAGACTGAGTGACTGAACTGAATTCTTAGTACAGAGCTTAAGGGAAAACATACCCTTGAGCAAGATGGGTCATCTTGTTGTATAATCATTAGCAGGAGAACTGTACAAAAAAGATCTTCACGACCCAGATAATCACAATGGTGTGATCACTCACCAAGAGCCAGACATCCTGGAATGTGAAGTCAAGTGGGCCTTAGAAAGCATCACTATGAACAAAGCTAGTGGAGGTGATGGAATTCCAGTTGAACTATTTCAAATCCTAAAAGATGATGCTGTGAAAGTGCTGCACTCAATATGCCAACAAATTTGGAAAACCCAGGAGTGGCCACAGGACTGGAAAATGTCAGTTTTCATTCCAATCCCAAAGAAAGGCAATGCCAAAGAGTGCTCAAACTACCGCACAATTGTACTCATCTCACACACTAGTAAACTAATGCTCAAAATTCCCCAAGCCAGGCTTCTGCAATACGTGAACCATGAAATTCCAGATGTTCAAGCTGGTTTTCGAAAAGGCAGAGGAACCAGAGATTAAATTGCCAACATCCTCTGGATCACTGAAAAAGCAAGAGAGTTCCAGAAAAACATCTATTTCTGCTTTATTGACTATGCCAAAGCCTTTGATTGTGTGGATCACAATAAACTGTGGAAAATTCTGAGAGATAGGAATACCAGACCACCTGACCTGCCTCTTGAGAAACCTATATGCAGGTCAGGAAGCAATGGTTAGAACTGGACATAGTACAACAGACTGGTTCCAAATAGGAAAAGGAGTACGTCAAGGCTGTATATTGTCACCCTGCTTATTTAACTTCTATGCAGAGTACATCATGAGAAACGCTGGGCTGGAAGAAGCACAAGCTGCAATCAAGATTGCCAGGAGAAATATCAAAAACCTCAGATATGCAGATGACACCACCCTTATGGCAGAAAGTGAAGAGGAACTAAAAAGCCTCTTAATGAAAGTGGAAGAGGAGAGTGGAAAAAGTTGGCTTAAAGCTCAACGTTTAGAAAACTAGGATCATGGCATCTGGTCTCATCACTTCATGGGAAATAGATGGGGAAACAGTGGAAACAGTGTCAGACTCTATTTTGGGGGCTCCAGAATCACTGCAGATGGTGACTGCAGCCATGAAATTAAAGACGCTTACTCCTTGGAAGGAAAGTTATGGCCAACCTAGACAGCATATTAAAAAGCAGAGACATTACTTTGCCAACAAAGGTCTGTCTAGTCAAGGCTGTGGTTTTTCCAGTGGTCATGTATGGATGTGAGAGTTGGACTGTGAAGAAGGCTGAGCACCGAAGAATTGATGCTTTTGAACTGTAGTGTTGGAGAAAACTCTTGAGAGTCCCTTGGACTGCAAGGAGATCCAACCAGTCCATTCTGAAGGAGATCAGTCCTGGGTGTTCATTGGAAGGACTGATGTTAAAGCTGAAACTCCAATACTTTGGCCACTTCATGCGAAGAGTTGTCTCATTGGAAAGGACTCTGATGCTGGGAGGGATTGGGGGCATGAGGAGAAGGGGATGGCCGAGGATGAGATGGCTGGATGGCACCACTGACTCGATGGACATGAAGCCTGGCATGCTGCGATGCATGGGGTCACAAAGAATCAGACAAGGCTGAGAGACTGAACTGAACTGAATCATTAGTTCTCGGCTTAAAGAAAGTTTGTCTTAAAGATTGTTGTCATAACAACTCAAAGTTTAAGAAAAAAATGTCTCATGTGACTAAGACAAAGCAATGTAGAAAAAAACGTTTGTCCCTTTCTCCTCCTCCAGAACCTAGACCCCTTTCTACTCATAGGCACCCTGGACTTCTTATCAACTTACCTAAGAATTCTCTCAGAACTCTGTGCTTCCCTTGCAGGGAGTTCAGATTTAAGCCCTGGTTGGAAAACTAGGGTCCTGCATGCTGTGTGGTGCAGTCAAAATAAAAACAAACAAAAAAGAGACCTGCCTTGAAACACCCCTGAGCAGACTGAAGCACTCTGGCCCTGCAGACAAAGCAGGGGACCCAGACCGACTTGGGTCTTCTCTTTTCTTTTTTAGAGTCTATTGACGTCATCACGATACTGCTTCCGTCTTATGTTTTGGCTCTTCCGTTGCAAGGCATGTGGGATATTAACTCCCTCGACCAGGGACCAAACCCGGCCCTCCTGCATTGGAAGGGAAAGTCTTAACCCCTGGCCCACCAGGGAGTCCTGACCTGGGTCCTGTCTTGCTTTCTTGCCTGTCATCAGTAGCTCAACTCCTTGCGACCCCACATGCTGTGGTCTGGCAGGCTCCTCTGTCCCTGGGATTCTGCAGGCAAGAATACTGGAGTGGGTAGCCATTTCTTCCTCTTGGGGATCTTCCCCACCCAGGGGCTGGACTTACTTCTCCTGCGTCTCCTACGTTGGCACGCAGATCCTTTCCCACTGAGCCACCTGGGAAGTGCCATTTCTTGCTTAGGCCTCTGCAATCAAGGGCACAACTGAAATGGTTTCCCCCAAACTGGTTATGAGGTAACTACTGACCAATTCCGTTTTTTAAGAAAATTGTGGTGTTGTCAGCAATCACTGTGAAGAGTCGGCAGTCACGACCTCCTGGCTACACCCACACACGCCAGCCTCCTTCCATGTTTAGGGTGGAGTCCTCCCATTCGCAGACTCTCTGTCTGGTTGAGTGCGGATCTCAACTTGCTGCTCGCCACTCTGGCGCTCCGTTGGCGTTACTCCTGTTATGTCTGAACTTTGGACAGTGTTTACAAAGAAGGTGCATTTGGAATTAGCCGATGCCTCTCCCTAATAGCTCAGCTGGTAAAGAATTCGCCTACAATGCAGGTGACCCCGGTTTGATCCCTGGGTTGGGAAGATCCCTTGAAGAAGAGATAGGGTACCTATCCCAGTATTCTGGCCTGGAGAATTTCATGAACTGTATAGTCCATGGGGTTGCAAAGAGTCAGACACAACTGGGCAGCTTTCACTTTCTTTCTCCAGAGCACGAATAAGTTTTGTCTCCAGGAGACAATTTCTCCCTGACAAACTTCACTACTTCTCAGAAGGGAGATGATGTCAGCAGAGTTTTCTCCAAGCGTTTGACCTTGGAACCCCTTTCTTGAATCCCTTTCCTCACCCTGTGTGACTTGGAGCACACTCGGGGAAAGGCTTTATTGGAGCGAGTGTTTTGGGAACAGTCAGCTGGTAAAGCTGAAGATGGCAGAGGTGACGCACTGGAATACGCATCGGTTTTATCTTCAAGCCGGGAGCACAGAGGTTGGGAGAATTCACCGACATGCTGTAAATATGCCCACACCCCCAGGACAGGGCGCCTGCCGTCTTTGACCCTATTTCGGAGCTGTATTAAGACCTCGAGAAACACTTTCCTTTTAATTAGTTTGAATAAAATTTTGCTGACTGGGGCTTCTAGGCAGCTGGTTCCAAATATGACTTATTTGTGAAGAAATCCAGGCTCGTGCACAGACTGCTTGCTTCTCAACTCAAAATTCCATTACTTTTTGTAAAAATTAGCGTTAGAAATGTTCAGATTTACACCACAGAGAACAGTTTCATGAAGCTTCAATTCTCAGTCACCCAGCTCCGCTCTATTCACCTTCTCGTCCTGTTACGGGCTGTGTTAGTGAACTTGCCGTGTCTTTTTACTTGCCGGGTGTGAAACCGGTGGGCCCCACTGGATTCCTTCTGTGGCTCCTACTGTTAGCCTCACCTTTATTGACAGATGGACCCTGTGTCTCACAGCAAACTCCTGTTTCTAGCTCTTTCCGTTAAAATGTTTCTGAAGCTGTGCTTTTTGCACAGGTGCCCCTCTGCGGCTCCTGCCCTCCTTATTTGTGGCATCCACTCTCCCTGAGCGTCTTCTGTGTATTCCAGAAGACCCTGCAGCTCCTTCCATTAGAAAGACATTTCCGGAAGTCCGGCCCTCAGGAGGGAGGAGTCTAGACACAGCCCAGGGGGGACCGGGTGTGCTCTGGGGCCGCTGGGGCCGGGAGGGCGCGGCACCCCCTGAAGACGCGGGAGCGGGGAGCCGAGAGCCGCTGTGCCGCCTGCCTCATTCTTTTAGTCGAAGCTCTCCACAGGAGGCGAGAGTGGCCGTGGTGCGCGCCGTCAGCCTCTCCTCCCCTCCGGGGCTGCCGTCCCCCTGCCCGCCTTGACGGGCTGTGGCGGCGCTGCCGGGCTGCGGCCTCCCCGATGGCCGCGACCGGCCCGGGGCTCCCGCGGAGACACGCTGTGGAGACGTGGACGCAGGGCCGCCTGGACGCTTCCGTGAGCCCGGATGTCCGCACAGCATGCCGGGAGCGCTCTCCGCCGAATCAGAAGCGAGCCTCGTTTCAGGGCTCCTGCGGCGGTTTCCTGTCAGGTCCGGAAAGCTCGCCGGGCTGGTGAGAAGTGAGTCAGCGCCCCGGGCGAGCTGAGCTGTGAGGGACGGGAGTCCCGGGCCGCGCGGGGCGCGGGGAGCGCCCGGCCTTCTCGGCACGTGAGACAGGACCCCCGTTGGGTTCTGTCTGCTCCAGCCGCTGGCTGCGTCTCTGACCCCTGCACCCTAACCAGGAGAGCTCAGAGCTGGGTATTTTTTGTTTAAGATCGAAGTAGAGTTGGTTTACAACACTGTTCATCTCGGGCGTACAGCATAGTGAGTCAGTACCTTTGCAGATTATGTCCCGTTGTCAGTCGTTACCAGACGGTGAGGATCAGTTCCCACGCCGAGTGCTGGTCTGCTTTACACGGGGCGGCTGTGTCTGTTCCTGAGAGCTGCCTTCTTCAAGGGCAGGGGCGCCTGGGAGGACAGTTTGGTGAGGAGGCCAGGCCAGCACCTGCTGCCCCTGCCACCCTGCAGGGCTGAGTGGTGCCCTGGGGGTCACCCTGTTGGTTCCCTGGGGATCACGCTATTGGTGCCCTGGTGGGGGGGGGGGGTCACCCTGTTGGTGTCCTGGGAGGCAATCACTCTGTTGGTGCCCCGAGGGGATCACCCTGTTGGTGCCCTGCGGGGCGGGGCGGAGGGGGCGGCGGTCACACTGTTGGTGCCTCAGTGTGAGTTGGGCTGCACCTCCAAACTACCATCATTGATCGTGTTCTTCACAAGACAAAGCAAAACAGCCCGGTTTCTCTTAAGAAGGGCCCGAAGAAGCAATCACACTTTCAGTTTTATTCTTCCTGACCCCTGAAGACCAATGTTTTTAATAGCCTCTGGGACAAAGCAGGAAGTAACAGAAAGCCTCTCACATACTGTTCAGCAAAGTGCCCTGGTCGTTTTGAGGCAGAAGCTCTTGTATGACTGAGCTACAAACCCATCTCGCCAGCAGGTAACTGTGGTTATTCCAACCAGGGTGTTTGGCAGACATTCCCCCAAATAGGGTGAGCCTGTCTCTTCAGGTCCAGGGACTAAAACTCCAAGCTTCCACTGCAGGGGGTGCGGGTTCAGTCCCTCATCAGGAACTAAGATCCCGCGTGTCTTGAGGTGCGGCCAAAAAAATCAGCAAGTAAACAACTGACAATATTTATGGCCAATTCAAGCTTTCAAAAGAAAATTCAAACATTGTGAAACTTTCTGCCCCATGACGTTTACAGCTTTCCTACTCCTGGATTTTTCTGGTAAGCCTAGTGGTATTGCAGACCAGCCTGTGTCAATATTTGAAAGAGATCCATAACTTTGTGTAACAGTATTTTCAAAAGGACTAGTGCATGCTGTTACACAATCATGTACAAATTAACTATTCAAAGTTCAATATACATGGATATAACAGAATTTGAAATCATTGCTCTAGTTGTTAGATTCCACATTGCAACTAACTTTTAGGAAACCACCAACTGTCAATTTTTCGTGTAGTATCAATAGCTACAAATTTGGTATAGTATGAACATCTACAACTATCCAGAAGGTTATTAAAATACTCCTCCCTTTTCCAACTACATACCTGTGTGAGGCTGGATATTCTTCATACAATTCAACCAAAATAACATATATCAAGAGACTCTTTGCAGAAGCAGATGAGAGTCCCTCTTTTTGCTATTAAGCCAGATAAGAATTGTAGATATTAAAAAAAATGCTACTCTTTTCATTTTTTATTTGTAAAATATGACTTCTTCACTAAAATGTTATTTGCTAAGACATAATGGTGATCACTGTTATGTTTAGATGAATTAATACATAAAAACCTATTATTTTTCTCCTTTCAGATGAATGTTAGCAGATAGAATCCACATAAGCAAAGTCCCCGGGGGTTCTGCGCATTCGTGGGTGAAGGAGGGGATAACAGCCACAAGAGAAGGTCATAAGCAGAGCCACTTTAGCTCCCAGGTGGAGGATCTGGAAGACCGAGACTGCTGATCTCTGTTTCATTAGCTCATCCCCATTGGCCTGCTCTGGGCACTCAGGAGTGGGTACCAGTATGGGCTTTCCAGATGGCGCAGTGGTAAAGAATCTGCCTGCCAGTGCAGGAGATGCAAGAAACTCAGGTTCGATCCCTGGGTTGGGAAGGTTCCCTGGAAAAGGAAATGGCAACCTGCTCCAGTTTCTTGCCTGGGAAATCCCATGGACAGAGGAGCTGTAGCCTGGAGGGCTCAGTCTATGGGGTCGCAGTCACAGGTTTGTGGCTGGGGAGGAAGGAAGCCCAAGGCCCATAGTGTTGGTTTTCTGCTCTAGCTGCCAGGGTCTCGAGCAGAACAGTCTGGACTCGATCTCGAGAAACGGCTCGGATTCGGACCTGGAGGAATCCCTGGAAAAGATTAAGCAAAAAAGGTCCAGATTTGAATAGGAGGATAATGAATATGGATGGTCCGGGAAGTGGCAAAACCCAAGGCGTCGGTTCCAGTCCATCAACCATGACTACCAGGAGTTGCTTAATCTCTGGCAGATTTGAGAGGCTCGATCTTTAAGGTTTTTTTCAGCTTCCTGGACAACACCCGACTGGTTGGCATAGAAGCAGCAGGATTCACCTAGAAAAAGGCATAGACCTCCCTTCTCTACAGTTAGTAGATCTAATCCCCTTCTATGTTGTAACTATGGCCGGCAAGGAATCGCGTTGATTTTGGAGAGTTATTAGACCTTGGGCTATTTCCTGGAGGCTGTCTGATAGGTCTTTAGATAGGGCCTGGTAGTTGTGGATGGAGGTGGTTAGGCTGGCAGTTCCTGTTCCAATTCCAGCCGCATTCCCAGTCCCACTAAGAGGGGAATGAAATGAATGGCTTGTTTCATTCACTTGTGAATGAGAGAATAGGTAGGGGTTGATCATTGGGGGCTATAAAAATGTTTGGACTGGAGTATACCAGGGTGCAGGTTCCGATCCAATTAGTAGGTAAACAGAGGTATGTAGATGCCCCACACAAGAGAAACAGGCCAGGGTCACGATACAACAGCTGAAGTCAATGGTGAAGAGGAGTTGGGGGTGGGGTGGGGGTTTGATCATTCTCTCAAGAACAGGGACCCCGCTAAGGTGGCCCCAACGATGGGAGAAGCAGAGGAGTATGATGAGGGAACCGTCCTGTAAAGGTTAGAGAAAGCCCTGTAGGGCCAGAAACATTATATATATAGCCTTTCCAGTGGCAAAGAGTAAAGTGGAGATATGGTTACACATGGGTCTAGAGATTATGCCCACGGGTTGTTCATATGAACTGTTTCCGGAGTTTCTAGATATGCAAAAAGGAGCTGGTTACAACAGTGTTACTCTCTGGGCGACAGGGCCTCCTACTGGAGGTTTTCCATTGTAGGAGGGAGGGTCAGTGAGGAAAGATTCGAAGAGTTTGTCCGAATTCTGGATTTGATCACTAGTGTGAAGGTATTTAAGATATGAGACAAATAAAGGCTCCCCACCGTATGAGTGGTGTAGGAATATGTTATCAGTGGTCCAGTCAAGGATGGATGTGGGGAGGGCTGAATCTCCCAGAGGAGTTATGGATAGACATATCCAGCAGTCTTTAGCCAATTGTGGGTTAGAAGCATTGGGGAGAGTATGGGTTAAGTTAAGGGTCCGGAATAGATAGTTGAGTTTAGGGTTTTGAAAGAGTTCTTGGTCACAGGAGAGAAATAAGATGTTAACCAACATTTGGGGAAGTGAATATAAGATAGACTATTGTGGAGAAGAGTTGGATTTCAAAAGGGTAAAAGTTATACACGGTCCCCTGCAGCCACAGGGTGGAGATGTAATCCTCAACGTGTTCGAACATGGATCCTTGAGGACTTGAGACCCAGATATCTGTCAGGAATTGTTCCAGAAGTAATTGCAGCCGTGAAACCAACAGGCTCATCCGTTGTCAGTTGGAGCCGGTGGAAGGCATGAGAACTTTGGAGTTGTAGGGCCTATGGGAGAAACTCGGTTAGTTTTAGTCTGGTAAGCATTCTCATCATTGGGCTGCATAACCTTTTTTAGTCGAGTAATGTGCACCCAAGGGGTGATTTCTTCTAATTTTGCAGTGGTAGGGGGCAGCAGAATTACTGGGTAGGGTCCTTGCCATTTGGGGTTACATCTGAGTGGGACTGAGCTGTCACAGAGACTTTGCCTCCTATTTGGAGGGATGGGTACAGGAGATCGGGATGCGGTTGAGGGAGTAGGTTATCCATATGTTGCCAAAGGGCATCTTGTATCTGGGCGAGTAAGGGGAAAGGGAGGGGGGCTGGCAGCCTGGGACCCTCATGGGAGGGGAGGAGTCCTAAAGGTCCTGTGGGCCCTCCGTACGCGGCCTCGAGTGGGCTGATATTGAGAGGGATTTTGGGTAAGGCCTGGCAAAATCACTGCAGATGGTGACTGCAGCCATGAAATTAAAAGATGCTTACTCCTTGGAAGAAAAGTTATGACCAACCTAGACAGCATATTAAAAAGCAGAGACGTTACTTTGCCAACAAGGTCTGTCTAGTCAAGGCTATGGTTTTTCCAGTGGTCATGTATGGTTGTGACAGTTGGACTATAAAGAAAGCTGAGCACTGAAGAATTGATGCTTTTAAACTGCGGTGTTGGAGAAGACTTTTGAGAGTCTTTGGACTGTAAGGAGATCCAACCAGTCCATCCTAAAGGAGATCAGTCCTGGGTGTTCATTGAAAGGACTGATGCTGAAGCTGAAACTCCAATACTTTGGCCACCTGATGCAAAGAGCTAATTCATTTGAAAAGACCCCGATGCTGGGAAAGATTGAGGGCAGGAGGAGAAGGGGATGACAGAGGATGAGATGGTTGGATGGCATCACCGACTCAATGGACATGAGCTCCGGGAGTTGGTGATGGACAAGGAGGCCTGGCATGCTGCGGTCCATGGAGTCGCAAAGAGTTGGACACGACTGAGCGACTGAACTGAATAGAACTGGACCTTTAAAAGGGCTAAAGGGAGGAATTTAGTCCAATCTTGATGAAGTTTGATTGTTAATTTGGTCAGAGTTTCTTTTAGGACTTGGTTGGCTCCCTCAACCTTCCCAGAGGACCGGGAGCGATAAGGAATGTGAAACCTCCAAGGAATTTCCAGGGCTCGTGCAGTGTTTTGGGTGATTTGGGATGTGAACTTGGGCCCATGGTCAGACTGGAGGGAGGAAGGCATCCCAAACCTGGGGAGGATTTCGGTAAGGATAAGGCGAGCTACAGTAGGGGCTCGTTTGTTAGAAGTCAGGAAAGCTTTGATCCATCCAGAAAATGTATCTATGAAGACTGGGAGAAATTTACCCTTTTTACGGGTGGCATGTGGGTGAAATCTACCTGCCAGTCTTGTGCGGGAAGATGTCTGCGAATTTGGTGGGTGGGGAAAGGGGTGGGAGACAAATGTTAGAATTAGGGTCTGTCCACTGACAAGTGGTACAAGTTTGGGTCAGATTATTTAAATAAGCCACATTGTCTTTAGTTAACTCAATAGTTCTGAAGGAAAGTCTTCAGTACTTTTGCAGAGGGGTGGAAAAGAGAATGGAAATATGAAAGTAGTGTGTGGCTGTTTGGCTCATCAATCTGGGCTATAGTAAAGACAGGACTAACAGAGGCGGTCTGCCGCTCTGCTTTGTGGTCTGCTATGTTGTTATCAATGGAGATAAGGCCATGTCCCTGATGTCCCCGGCAACGTATCACAGCAGTTTGTTTGGGGAGCTGAGCCGCATGGAGGAGTTCAGAAATAATGGAAGCACTGAGAATAGGTGTGCCCTTCTGAGTCAGGAATGTCCCTCTCCGTCCAGATTATAATGTTGGAATGTAATGTGTTGTAGACATATTTGGAGTCCGTGTAAATGCTTATCTTCTGGCCTTTGGCTAGGGTCAGAGCTTGTGTAAGAGCTATCAGTTCAGCCTGCTGTGAGGATGTGTGAGTTGGGAGTGTGGCTGACTTGATGAGGTGGGGGTAGGGGGGGATAACTTTGTCGGGCTGTCCTTGGACTATAGTGTATTCAGCCCTGAATGGGGCTTGCTTCTGGGCACTGCCATCTGTGAACCAGGATGGGACTGTGGGGTCAGTAAGGGGCTGATCGGTTATATGTTCAAAGGGATCAAGTGTCACATCTAAGGTCTAAACACAGTCATGGGATAGGTGTTCTGCTTCCGGATCTGGTGTAGGGAGTAAGCTAGCAGGATTAAGAGGTTTACAAGGCGTAAAAAAAGGGATGGGTTGAGGATCTGTTGTCAAGCAGGGGGCAGAGAACGGAAAGCCCTATGAGAGAGTAAATCTTCGAAGGAATGAGAGCATACCTTTAGAGGGACGTTTCAGATTAGGTTTTGGGCTTCAGGTATTAAGAGGGTGGTTGCAACTAAGGCCTGGAGACAAGGTGGCCATCTGAGCGTGACAAGACAGAGTTTGGATAAGTAAGCTAGAGGGCCCCATATGTCCCCCATTTCTGGCACCGAAGCCCTGAGGCAAGTCCTTGTCGAGAATGTACAAAAAGGAAAAAAGGCCTGGTGTAACCAGGCAAGTAAAGAGAAGGGGCCTGCAGTGGATGTCTGATGAGAGTCTGTATGGGGGTGTGGAGAGAGGTGGGGGCCAGTAAGGGTTCAGCTAAGTTTCCTTGAGTAGCTTTGTAGAGGGGTTTTGCATGGAGGGCAAAATTTGGGACCCATATTCAGAAGAAGTTTAATAGACCTAATAGAGAGAGATGTTTCTTCTTGACTTGGGGCCTGAGGGTCTGTGTCAAGGTTGGAAGTCTCTGAGTTGGGATTATTTTAGATGTGGGAGTGAGAAGCAATCCCATGTAATTGACAGTGGTGGAAGCAATTGTGCTTTGGAGAGGGAGGCTCTGTAGCCCCGTTGCCTGGGGCATTTAATACCTTTGCAGTGTGGACTAGGCAGTTTCGGCAAGAGGAACTGCGTAACAATGAGTCGTCTGCATGTTGGAGTGAGGTAGTAGAGCCTAGGTCTAAAGTTTGTTGGCTTCTTTGGAGGGCTTGACCGAAAAAATGAGGGCTATCTCTAAACCCTTGAGGTAAAACAGTCCAAGTTAATTGTTGAGATTGATATGTGTCTGGGTCCGTCCTGCTGCTGCTGCTGCTAAGTCGCTTCAGTCGTGACCGACTCTGTGTGACCCCATAGACGGCAGCCCACCAGGCTCCCCCGTCCCTGAGATTCTCCAGGCAAGAACACGAGTGGGTTGCCATTTCCTTCTCCAGTGCATGAAAGTGAAAAGTGAAAGTGAAGTTGCTCAGTCGTGTCTGACTCTTCGAGACCCCATGGATTGCAGCCCACCAGGCTCCTCCATCCATGGGATTTTCCAGGCAAGAGTACTGGAGTGGGGTGCCATTGCCTTCTCCGCTGGGTCCATCCAGGTGAAGGCAAATAGGGGCTGTGAGAAGTGGTGTAGGGGTTAGTAAAGAAAGCATCCTTGAGGTCTAATGCTGTGAAATAGAGTGTGTCGGGGGGAATATGTGAGAGAAGGGGATAGGGATTAGTGACCACGGTGTGTATGGGTATTATGGCCTCATTGATCTTGCGAAGATCTTGGACCAGACGCCAGGAGTGGGGCCCCTTTTGACTGCCAGTATAATATGAAGAGAACAGATGGGCTGCAAAAGGTCAGCTTTGAGCAGTCCAGAGATTATTGGTTTAAGTCCTTGTTGGGATTCTGTGGGGAGGGTATACTGAGTTTGGGTTATGACCTGAGAGGGATTTTTAAGAAAAATCTGGATGGGAGAATGGTTCCCAGACCCGAGGATCTCTCGAGGAAGGTCAGGGGGCAGGTTTTGGGAGTGAGGGCTGGCCCCGGGTTAGGGTGCCATTTGGATGCAAAGAATTGATATGGGATCTAAGAATGGGAGGTTTATAGAAGTTTGTAGCTTAACCAGAGGATCACATCCCACCGATGCCCTTGGGCATTGAGGAACTATAAAAGAATGTGTTAGTGTTGTTTTGCCAAAGGAACAGAGGAGAGGAGGGGTTATTTTGGGATAAAAAGGGATGCCTGAGACCCCCTCGATGGCCACTTCTGAAGGTTGGAGAGGGCCCTTAAAGGAGGTTAAAAGTGAAAAGGCCGCTCCAGTGTCTGTTAGGAATGAGACTTTGTGTCCAGCCACCGCGCCAATTACCCAGAGCTCCGAGTCTGTCTGTATGGGATGGGGTCTGGAGCTCGGGCTCTGTCACTGGAATAGTTCAGGCACAACTGGGTCATCTCTCACCTCATCCGAGGAGCCGTGGTCTGGGGTGCAGGGCCCCCCAGAGTCTGGTTCCCGGCCCATTGTTGTTGGGTCTGGGGTGGACCCTGAGATTTGATGGGTAGTGTCTGAGGACAATCCATTTTCCAGGGACCCCATTGTTTGCAGGTGGGGCAGGGTTTGGTGGGTGGCCGGGAGTTTGGGCAGAATTTGGCCCATTGTCCCATTTGGTTACATCTAAAGTGGGGGCCTGGAAGGTTAGGTCCCATACGGGTGGGTCAAGGTGGGCGGGCCAGAGGGGTTGAATTTTTTTCTTGAATAGCTGCAGCGAATAAAGCATATTTGGTCCTTCTTTCCTTTTCTTTTTCCTTTTTTGCTTCTTCCTCCCTATTATTGAAGACTTTAAAGGCTATTTCTAGGAGATCTCGCTGAGGGGTTTGGGGGCCCTTTTCTAACTGGCGTAGTTTGGGGCAAATATTGAGGCTGACGGACTTATGAATGGGACATGTAAATATCGAAGTCCAGCAGGGGTGGAAATATCTAGATTAGTGTACTTTTGGACTGCCTCAGTACGCCGTGGAAAGGGCAGGGTTTTCATCCTTTTCGTGAGTCACTTCCCTAATCTTATCGTAGTTAACATGAATGTGAGAGTTTTTAGCATTCCTGTTAGTAAACAGGTGATCGTATGATGTGGGTACCGGCCGCCGGTGTTGCTGGCTTGGTACGTCCACCGGGGCTCTGTTAAAGGGGCTGCATCATCAGCCCCCGGATCAGCCCTGTCTCGGTTATGGAGCTGGTCAGCATGAGTCTGGGCTGCCTGCCACATCCGTTCCTTTTCACCAGGGGCTAATGCGGCGTTTAGGATGTAATAGAGATCATTCCAGGTTAAATGATATGCTTGTGTAAGGCAGAGGAATTCCTTCCTGTATCTAGTACGATCTTCTGAAAAAGACCCCAAATTTTCTTCAATTTGGCTCATATCAGAAATGGAGAAAGGCACATGGAGGGAGCCGTGTAGGGCCCTCTGGTCCCGCTACCTCTCTGGGAGGAAACAAGTGTTTGCTTTGGGGCCTGGTCGATGGAGGGAGGGTGTAAATCTCTTTTGGGGTTTTGGGGGTCATTGCTTCCTGATTTGGAGGAGGAAGGGCTAGAGGGTGGGTCTCGTCTCTGGAAGCCTCATCTCCGGGATGGTAGGGAGGAGGCTCATCTGCCGGGTCGAAATCGGGGGCTGAGGGATTAGGGGGCCTTTTAGGGGCTTTAGATTTGGATTCTTTTGTAGTGGAGGGGGAGAGAGGGCACAGGAGGATTTGATAGGTAGAACAGTCCTTGTGTTGCAGGAAGGGGGACCCCTTCCAGGGCCGGAAACTGGGCTCTTGTCTAACACTCAGAAGTGAATTGTCCGAGGAGACACATGTGCTGACGAAGGAAGAGATTTTATTGGGACATGGCGCCTGGGTGGAGAAAGGTAGGGTAAGGGAACCCAGGAGGACCGCTCTGCCACATGGCTCGCAGTCTCGGGTTTATGGTGATGGGATTAGTTTCCAGGTTGTCTTTAGCCAATCATTCTAATCAGAGTCCTTCCTGGTGGTACACGCCTGGTTCAGCCAAGATGGAGGCCAGTGAGACGGATTCTGGGAGGTGGTTGGACATGTGGTGTCTCCTTTTGACCTTTCCTGAACTCTTCCGGTTGGTGGCGGCTTATTAGTTCCGTGTCCCTTACCATGACCTCCTGTTGAAACAGCTCATGCAAGTGGTTACTACGGTGCCTGGCCGGGGGGCGGGGGTGGAGGGTGGGGGGGTGGGAGGTGTCAGTGCGCCTCTCCTAACACTTGCAGAGAGAAGGAGGACTTCTAAGCTCCCAGAAGGCTTCAATATAGGGGACCTCCAACTGTTTGCCATTCCATTCGAGTAAGTTAGTGAGATCTGCTAAAATATTGAAATTGGAAGTTCTGAACTCAGGCCAGCGGTTTTGGTTATCCAGTTTGTATTGAGGCCAAATTTGAGTATGAAGTGACCTCAGTTTATGAATCTTGAGGTCGGTCAAGAGTAGAGGTTTGAGGTTTTGTTTTACACAGGCTAAGGGACAGTCGCACGGGACGGATTGGCTGCTGCTGCTAAGTCGCTTCAGTCGTGTCCGACTCTGTGCAACCCCACAGACGGCAGCCCACCAGGCTCCGCCATCCCTGGCATTCTCCAGGCAAGAACACTGGAGTGGGTTGCCATTTCCTTCTCCAGTGCATGAAAGTGAAAAGTGAAAGTGAAGTTGCTCAGTTGTGTCTGACTCTTCATGATACCATGGACTACAGCCTACCAGGCTCCTCCGTCCATGGGATTTTCCAGGCAAGAGTTACTGGAGTGGGGTGCCATTGCCTTCTCCGGATTGGTTTGACCCCATAGCAAATGGCTAACGACTGTCTGGTCGAGAGAAAAGGTTGTCACCTAATCTTTTGATCGGGCAAACAGAGAGACTCTTAAGGAGGGAGGGGCGTCCCCCAAGTACCTCCCCAGAGGGCCTTTGGGCCCGAGGGTTCCCTGGGAACGCAGAAAGGATGATAGTCTACAGCGCCCTAGAGTACCGTCTGAGCTTCCCTGGGCTACTGGGTCAGGTAAGAATTTGTGGTAGATGGAGGGAGGTCGAATGGCAAAAGGCCTCTGTCCTGGAGTTGGTCAGTCTTGCAAAACAGAGAGTGTAGAGAAAAGAGGAAGAGAGAGAGAGAGAGGCCAATATTCCTTGGGGTTCATGGAAACCAACAAAGCCCTTACTCATGAAGGCACAGGGCGTCCTCCCAAGGAGGCATTGAAAGCCCGGGTGGGAAAGTGAGCGCGGCAGGTTTCCACGCTCTGAAGGGCTGGCCGTGGAGAATGAGACTGAGAAGGAACCTCAACCTCCCGGGTTTCGGCACCAAAAAATGTAGGGTAAGGGAGTTAGAGAAGCCGAGGTTCGGAGAAAGAAAGAGACCCGCACTTTGCAGGAGCAGATCACTAATGAGGCGAGAGGGGCTGCAGTCAGGTCAGTGGGCTGCTGCGCTGAGTCGAGAAGAGAGCAGGTACATACAGAAAACATATGTATGCGGAGATGCATCGTTTTGAGGGGGTCTGCTTTTCCTCAAGATTATTTTTTATTAGTTAGCTTTCAACAACTGGGGCAAGGAATTCCTGAGACCTGCTGGAGACTGGGATTGGCTGGGAGCTGAACGTAATCAGTCTTAATGTCCATTCCTATCTTTAGGGGAGAAAGTTCTTGAAAGCTGAGCGCCAAAGAATTGATGCCTCTGAACTGTGGTGTTGGAGAAGACTCTTGAGAGTCCCTTGGACTGCAAGGAGATCCAACCAGGCCATCCTAAAGGAGATCAGTCCTGGGTGTTCATTGGAAGGACTGATGCTGAAGCTGAAACTCCAGTACTTTGGCCACCTCATGCGAAGAGCTGACTCATTGGAAAAGACCCCAGTGCTGGGAAAGATTGAGGGCAGGAGAAGGAGGCGACAGAGGACGAGATGACCGACTCAGTGGACCAGTTTGAGCAAGCTCTGGGTTGGTGATGGACAGGGAGGCCTGGCGTGCTGCGGTCCATGAGGACGCAGAGTCAGACACGACTGAGCCACTGGACTGAACAGTGGGGAGTTTGAACCGGGCAGCCGTTCCCTTCTCCAGGGGATCTTCCCAACGCAGGGATCGGACCCAGGCCTCCCGCGTTACAGGCGGATTCCCTACCAGCTGAGCCACAAGCGAAGCGCGGCTGGAGTTTCAGCGGGCGGCTGTTTCGAGCCCTGCAGCTTTCCTCCAGGGACAGCGCCTCTCGCCGGGAGCCCGCCCGCCGGCGGGAAGGAGGCGCTCCGCCCCGGGCTTCCAGGCGCGCCCCGCCCGCCCTCGCGGGGAGGGGAAAGGGGGAGGGAGGGGAGGAGGAGGGGCGCCCGCGCTCAGTTCGCGGCCATGGTGGAGGCCTGGTACATGGACGAGGCGGCCGACGACCCGCGGCTGCCGCACCGCGCCGAGCCCGCGCGCCCTGTCGGCCTGGAGCAGCTGCGCCGGCTCGGGGTCCTTTACTGGAAGGTACGCGGGGCCCGCGCGGCGGCACAGGCGCCCCTCCGGCCGCGCGCGCTCCGCCTTCCGGCCGGCGGGGCTGCGGAGCTCGGGGCCCGTGCTCAGTGCGCAGGCTCGGCGCGGCCGGGCCGGCCCCCGGGCCTCCACCGCGGGGCGCGCCGCGTGCTCGGTGCCGGGGATCGGCGATCGTGGGGCGGAGGGGTCGGAGTGAGAGCGGGCCCGGGGCCCGCGGGTCCCCGCCGCCCCAGTGCGAGGCCGGGGCCCTGTAGGCGCGGGCCTGTCCTCAGGGGCCCGGGCGGGGCGGCGGGAGGGCGGGTGGGGGTCCCTGAAGGGTCCCCTGTGCGTCTCCCTGGGGTGGGGGGCTGCTCGACGGGAGGCGCCGTCTGTTCAGACTCTGCCCTTCGGTCTCGCTGTCCACGGGACAGTTTTGGAGCAGGAGTGGACACTGGCCAAGCCCTGAAAATGTCTGGGGATAAAGTAAGGCTGTGTTTTCAGCTCCTCCGCCAGGTCGAGACCGGCTCCTCCTGGCTCCTGGTTCTCCTGTGGATGGGAAGACCCAGGACTGTCAGAATTAAACTTCTTGTGTACTCAGTCGTGCCCGACTCTTTGCGACCCCATGGACTGCAGCACGCCAGGGCTCCCTGTCCATCACCAACTCCTGGAGTTTACCCAGACTTAATGGCCATCTCATCCTCTGTCGTCCCCTTCTCCTCCCGCCTTCAGCCTTCCCCAGCATCAGGGTCTTTTCTGGGGAGTCCTGTTTACTCTGTGCTTCCAGCGCCCTGGGCCTTTTTGCGCTTTATAATGCCTTAATCTGGAGCAGGACAATAGCTGGACTGTTCGCCTGTGGTCTCAGTGACGCCGTAGGGTGTGGGAAACTCTCACCCGGATGTGAAGGTGCCCTGTGGGGGCCTGCTCGTGTCGGGGGTGGTCGTTTAGAAATTCATGGCTCGGCTTCTGGGCGGCTCAGCGGTAGAGGCTGCCTGCTGACGCAGGAGACACAGGTTGGTTGGGAAGCTCTCGCGTGTCTGGGGCAAGGACGCCGCAGCTGCCGAGCCGGCGCTCTGCAGTCGGGGAGCTGCAGCCACTGGGCCCATGTGCCGGCTCGCTGCAGCTCCACGAAGCCTGCACACAGCAGTGAAGACCAAGCAGAAACGCGTAAATAAAACTTGAAAGAAAGAAAGAAAAGGCAGCTGGGCCCGGGGTAGAAAGCCTCTTGTCTGCCTGAGGAACTTGGGTTTTATTTGTGGGCTCAGAGGGCTTCAGGTGTTTCGGCTCGCGGAAACAAAGTGACCATGGAGTTGCCATAGAGACTAAGGTCAGGCCGCCTTGCAGAGTGGACAGGAGGCCGAGGGACAGGACATGGCGGTGGGGGGAGGTTCCGGTTACAGGCGCCGGCGATCGGAGCTTCCCCGCCTCCTGGTGGCGGGACTGGAAGCGTGCAGTTTCAATAGACTCCCTGGCAGCGCTGCTGGAGAGAAGGGAGGTGGGACTTCAACACAGCTGCACTGCTTTTAGCCTTTAGGGGAAAGCATACCAAGAGACAGGGAAAGGAGGGGAAGAAAGGCGAGTTTAGGACTGACGAAGGACCAAGTGATATTAATACAGTATATGTGGAGTATAACTATTCTGGAGATCCAGAATGTGGACACGGGACTAGGTAATAAATTCCGCGTATAACCATATTGGAGATCCGGAAAGGGACTCTTTCGGTGTTTCGGTGTGTTCACGTGACCTCCAGTTTGTTGCCTGTTTAAACTCTTTTAGCTGGATGCAGACAAATACGAGAACGATCCAGAATTAGAGAGGATCCGAAAAGAGAGAAACTACTCCTGGATGGACATCATAACCATATGCAAAGACAAACTACCGAACTACGAGGAGAAGGTAAAGGACCTAAAGGGGAGTTGTTAATTACTCACCATTAATAAATGCGAGAGAAGGCAGTGGCACCCCACTCCAGTACTCTTGCCTGGAAATTCCACGGATGGAGGCGCCTGGTGGGCTACAGTCCACGGGGTTGCAAAGAGTCGGACACGACTGAGCGACTTCACTTCCTTTCTTTCTGTAGTTACTTTTGGAGAAGGAAATGGCAACCCATTCCAGTGTTCTTGCCTGGAGAATCCCATGGACGGAGGGGCCTGTGGGCTGCAGTCTACGGGGCTGCATAGAGTTGGACATGACTAAGCAGCTAACACACACACACATTAATAAATGCAAGCCTTTCCTTCTTTATACATGTCTTTCATTTTGGTTTATATGAGAGGGATGCTGGCCTTAGAATCAGCTGAAAAGTATTCCGTCCTTTTCGGTTTTTTGGAAGAGTATGTCTAGAATGGTTTTACTTTTTTCTTAAATGCTTGGCAGATTAGCCAGTGAAGCCATGTGGTTTGTTTGTTTGTTTAGTTGCTAAGTCCTGTGTCGGACCCTTGTGACCCCCTGGACTGTAGCCCACCAGGCTCCTCTGTCCATGGGACTTCCCAGGCAAGAACACTGGAGTGGATTACCATTTCCTTCTCCAGGGGATCTTCCTGACTCAGGGATCAAACCCTTGTCTCCGTGTCTAAAGGTCACGTTTTGTTCTTAGCGTGCTTGGTAATTATCGATTGGATGCCAGGCATTGTGATTATTCTCTTGGATGTTGGGTACTTTTGTACCGGTAGAAATATTCTTCAGGTTTCTTCTGGAATGCATGTAAGCTTATTGGAAACAGTTGGATGCTTTTGAGCCTTTCCTTTAAGATACGTTAGGTGTCCCCGAGCGATGCTGGGTGTCCTTTAGTGCTTTCTCAGGCCGACTCTCTTGCGATCCCAGGGACTGTAGCCCCCAGGCTGCTCTGCTCCACCACACAGAGCCCCTGGGGTAGTGAGGTTTTTCCAGTCTGACTGGTGGGACAGGCTCGGTTCCCAGGTCGGCAGAGGGCCAGGAACTGTTCCTTTCAAACCTGAAGGCTCTGAATGCCTCTTTTCCAGCTTCAGCTCCTTTTCCTGCACGGGTGTGCACAGACGGGCTCCGGAGGAACCCTCGAGGGAGGCCCTCTGCAGGCCTCTGGGATTTCGCCGTGAAGGTCTCTCCCCTTGGGCACTGTGTCCTGCACACCAGCTCCCTCCGTCTCCCCAGATTCTCAGTCCTGCTTTTCAGCTCAGGGTGCTCTGCCTGGGTGCCCTCTCCCAGCTCCGCATCCCGAGAACTCTCTCCCAGTGGAATGCGGAGCAGTGCGGGGTTCACCTCGCTGGCTTTCTGCCTCCCAAGTCACTCTCTTCCCTTCCCTGGTGTCTGGTGTTTTGCAAACCATCAGCTTGTACATTGTGTTCGTTTTGACTGTTGGAGGTGGGAGGGGAAGTCCAGTTTCTGTTACCGCATCTTATATGGAAGTGGGAGTCAGTTTTTTTTTAAATTCTCGGTTTGTGTTGGTTCCCAGGTGCCTGTTCCTAGAGAAACTCACTCATCTTTGGCCAAGTGAGGAAACAGACGTGCAGAGTTTGTAACGAGGCTGAATGTGTTCAAGTTCAAGGACGGCCTTGTTTTTGGAATTGTTGTCTTTGCTTTCTCAGGAGTAAGGTGACTCCGTTATGAAACGGCCGTGGCAACAGCAGTAGTCTCAGGATTTTCCTGTCTCGGTGAGCTTCGGCAGCTGTGTCGCTCCCAAGACTTCCTGTTTCCATCATTGCTGAGCTACGAACTGGGAAGCCACGGCCTTAAGCCACTCAGCGTAGCCTCTTTCTCTTACCTGTGGACACCTGGAGGGGGTGAGGACCTCTTCCCCGGTCGTGTTGGTAAAGCCAGGCCCAGAACCCAGTCCTCCTGGTCCAGAGTCTTCACCGACCAGCAGGAAGGCTGCCTCCACCCACACTGCCCCTCGCTAGCTTCGGTGTCTTCTGTGTGTTTTTCTGAAAAGAACATGCGCGTAGGTGAAACAGCGCCTTGCCCTAGGATGGGAGCGGCGCAGCGACTCCCAGGCTGCCGAACCCAGGCGTGTTCCGTGGCGTTTCTCCCTTCACTCTGCTCTGTCCCACGTGATTCCTGCTGGTTGGAGTTCAGGCGTTATAATACCTTACAAAAGGCCGAAACTTCTCACTGAGTGCTTGCAAGTCCCGATACCCCCTTGGATTTACATTTTATGTTCTTACTTGGAATTTTAGACTTCCTGTCTTCTCACCAGCCCCCTTCCTTCCACAGGAGGGGCTTGACGGTTGTAAATCCTGACTGTTATTCTTATCGTTACCACCTTCTATTTTATTTTTTTCTCCTGAGATAAAACCCTGTCCCTAACACCAGCTTATCTCTTGTTCTTGTAAAACACACTTCTTTACTATCTGATTATCTCACGGTTGTCTTAGGTTAACACGTTTTGGGCAGGAATCCTGTGGAAGGGGTGCTGCGTCTGCTCAGGGCACCCCGCCTGGAGGCCTGTGCCTGGGGTGGGGTGGGGGTCCCAGTGCCCATGATGCAAAACTTGGCTAAACTGGTGCCCATCAGGGTTCCGTGTTGTGACTGGACGACTCTTCCTGCTCTAAGGAAGGCGTCTGTGGAGACTGACTTTCTGCCTGTGACTCTTCTGCTCGGTGTCAAACTTGGACTTGGTGTGAGTGAATCTTGCTGACCCCGCCCTGAGTCAGTTACCCTGTCCCTCCGTCCATCATCTTCCTGTACTGACTTGGCCTGCTTCTCTCCCGTCGATGCCCGTCAGTATGGGTGTGCGGATTCTTGGTTTCCTCATGGGCCCATGTCCATTCCTGCCGCGACCCACCTTGATGTTCAGATCGGTCCAGACTCGGTGAGGCGGAGGCGGGGTGGGGTGGGGCCCTCTCTGTGGTCCTGCCGCGTCCCCGCCGTGTTCCCAGCCCCTCCACGCTCCCTGGCTCAGGTGTCAGGGTGTTCGTGCCCCCGGGGCTCCTGTGGCTCGTCCTCGGGTCTCTCTCCTGCACACACCACGGTGCCCAGTGGCGGCTGCATCCACACCGTTGGGATCGGCAGGCCTGTCCGTGGAGTTCCAGGCGAGTCTCGGTCCTGCCTTACTGAGGGTGTAGTCAGAGAGCTGTGTTCAGAAGCAGTTAGGAGTTTTCTGTTCCTCTTGTGGTTGTGAGCATATGGCTTAATTCCAGATTTAAGGTCCCCCCCTCCCCCGGCCCCCAAGCTTGTTTTATTTTTATTTATGACTGTTAAGATGTAAAGTGAAAGTGAGTCGCACAGTCTGTCCGACTTTCTGCAAGCCCATGGACTGTAGCCCGCCGGACTCCCCTATCCTTGGAAGTCCCCAGGCAGGAGTCCTGGAGGGGGCTGCCATAGCCAGGCTTAAAATGAAGACTCTACCAGAAGGCCCCTCAGCTCCCCTTGGCTGGCCCGCGCTGCACGGCGCCCTGCTGTCGGAGCCCGCGTGCCCGTTGACTCTACCAGCCCGCTCTGCTCCTGCCTTCTGGGCGTCTCCAGTGTTCCTCAGCGACAGACAGCAAGCACAGCAGGGAGCGGCGCATGCACAGCAGGGAGCGGCGCGTGCACAGCAGGGAGCTGCGCGTGCATGTCTTTCCCTGCTGTTGGAGGCGTATCTTCAGGGTGGATTCCTAGACGGGTGGCGGGTCAGTGCGTATCCAGCTGTGCCCACCCCTCCGGGGGCTGTGTGCCCAGCAGCGGGGGGACCTGTCCTCACGGCCTCGCCCGCCCCAGAGGCTGCCGTTCTTACTGGTAGCGGGGATTTTCCAAACGTCTGTGGATCGTTCAGAAGGGTGGAAGCATTACGGGAGGAGAGCTTTGAAACCCTCCCGGATAAGAGGCGAGAGGTGGGGAATCTTAAGAAGGCCAGTTAAGGAGAAAGGTGAAGGTTGCGTGGGTGTTTACTGGAGCATGCTTCCAACGTTTATGCACATTCGAGCATTTTTATTGTGAAATGTTAGAGAATAGAGCCCCGGAAGACAGGCCAGGTAGGGATGAGCGGGAGGTGTTTACTGAGCGCCTTCCTCAGATGCACACACCGCTCCTGCCCTGCCGGGGTGACCACGTGCCTTCGCATCTCGTGGGGGCGGGCCGGGTGGTCCGCGCTGGGGCAGGGGTGGTTCCGTCCACCTCCCCCTGGGGCCGCCAGCTCACAGAGCCCCCCACCCCCTCAGATCAAGATGTTCTTTGAGGAGCACTTCCACCTGGACGAGGAGATCCGCTACATCCTGGACGGCAGCGGGTACTTTGACGTGCGGGACCGGGAGGACCAGTGGATCCGGATCTCCATGGAGAAGGGGGACATGATCACCCTGCCTGCCGGCATCTACCACCGCTTCACGCTGGACGAGAAGGTGGGCTCACAGCCACTCTGCTGGAGTGTGGTCTGCGTGCCTGTTGGATGCTCAGCCCTGGCAGCGCCAGGCGAGGAAGCTGCCTCAGTGAGCGGCTGGGGGTTCACAGGGGCACGTGCCCAGGCCAACGGGGGCGCCCCTCCAGGGGTCCCTGCTCCTTCATCATTCGAGAGCATGTCCGTTGGGCCTCAGCCATCGGGCGCTGGAGCCATGGACACGGTCACAGAAGCAGGAGAAGCGTGGTCTGGGGCTCCCTCCATGGGCTTGGGACTGACCTGAGACTCACGGGTGTGCTCAGCTTAAGGCTCAGGACTCGGAGAGGGCGTTTGAGGGAAGGTCGCCCCACTCCTGGCCCCAGCGTCTCTCCCTGAAGGTGGCTGTGATCAGGCCCTCCGAAGTCTTCTCGGAGAGACGGCTCACTTGGCAGGCGAATGTGAGTCGTGCCCAGGAGCCAGCCGACTTCTGTCGGGGGTGGTGCCCCTCTTTTCTGCTCGCTGCGCTTCGGGACGGTTTCCCGTTGGCATAGAGAGCCCCGGCCTGTGCGCAGCCGCCTGCTGGCCAGTCTGGGACACACTCTGCTTTACTTGCGGAGTGGTGACCCCGAGAGATGGGTCTGCCAGCTGTCTCCAGTTCTCTGGGTTCCGGGAGAAAGAACCTCACGCGTTTGCCATCGTGTCCCCTGTAGGACACACCCCCGGACGTGCACCCTGGCTGGACAGGGTGCAGGTTTCTAACCGTGCTGCGGGAGGGGCCCGCGTGCAAGGCGGTGTGTCTGTCGAGAGTGTGGGCCCGATGCTGCCCTGCGGCTGCCTGAGCACGGGGCCTCCTGCCTTTCAGAGGAATGTGCGTGAGAACGGGGGTGAGCAGCACGGAGCGTGACCTCACGGCTGTGTAACCAGCGCCGCTGTCTGTCTCTCCCCAGAACTACGTGAAGGCCATGCGGCTGTTTGTGGGAGACCCTGTGTGGACGCCGTACAACCGGCCGTCGGACCACCTCGAGGCCCGGACGCGGTACCTGGAGTTCCTGGCACGGACGGCCTAGTGGCCCCGCGGGCCCCTCATGAGGCAGCGTGGAGTCTGTCCCTTTCCCCTGCTTCAACGCTGCAGGCGCGAGGCTGGGGAGCCTCCTCTGCAAGCTTGTCATATCAGAACGCTATTTTTTTGATCAGAACATGTTTAATGGACGGAGCTATGGAGCGGGTTGGATGTGCAACCAGCTGGAAATTTGGGCAGGTGATTCACTTCTGTGATTCGGGGTCAGGGGTCCGTGGCCCCACACTAGCTCGAGCCTTCAGCTCTGACCAGTGAGTTTCATCTCCCCAAATACAGCTACTTGCTGCCTGATTCTCGGGCTTTTAAACAGGTGCCAGGCGAGGCCATACCTGCCCTGTGCAGGCGTGTGACAGTGGGTGCCAGGACGGGTGGAGAGGTCACCCACTTTTCTCCCAAGACACAGGGGTGCTGAGGGGAAGCTGGCATGTTGGGGGACACGCACTCGCTTACGCCACTTTCTTGCTCAGAATAAAGGAGCTGCCTTGACGCTCTGCTGGCGGCTTGCAGCTGCCTCATATTCCGGTGCTTGTGGTCCCTTCAAGTCGCCCCGCTCGCCTCCATCACCTGATGCGTGTGTGCAGCTGTGCCCGTGTTTCCTGGGTCAGCGCTGCTCCGCGCGCGGTTTCTAGGGTAAACTGGAACAGTAAATGTCTTCTACAATCAAGCCTTTGAATTTTAACAAGAATTGGTACATCGTTTGTAGTTTTGATCGACAGTTTTGAGATACAATTATATCTCATTTGTTATAACCATAGAAAAACCCCGAATTAGCCTGAGATTTGAAGGGCAGTTTGCTTTGCGTATTCTTTTAAGCTGGATTAAAAATCTTTCTGTGGAAATGGATATGTCATCGCTTCCACGTTGGTTTTGGCATGTGTCCAGGCACGGAGGGACCCCAGGCCTCGCCATGTGGGTGAACGCTGGACTTAGGGTCAGGCTGCGTCCTGGCCACACGGGGGTAACACCGTCAGCCCCCAGAGTCGGGGGCTGCCCCTCCTGACGGCTCAGGAGACGAGAGGGCACCTCAGAGCAGGGGTGGCTCCTCCTGTGGGCACCGTCAGTCAGAGAGAGGATGGTGGTTTATGGATTCGCAGTCGTCAGGGGCTCCAGGGGCACCCGCCTGGGGGCCGAGCTGTCCGTGTGGACCTGGGAGCACTGCTTGGTGAGGGAGACACGTCTCAGCAGGTCACTGGACAGGCGTGCCCTCCCTGTAGGTGTGCAGCACTCGGGGGTGGCGTGCGGCTCACGAATAGACAGCGCATTAAAGCAGAGACATCACTTTGCCTGCAAAGGCCCGTCTAGTCAAGGCTGTGGCTTTCCGGTGGTCACGTATGGATGTGAAAGGTCGACCATAAAGAAGGCTGAGCGCCGAAGAATTGATGCTTTTGAACTGTGGTGTTGGAGAAGACTCTTGAGAGTCCCTTGGACTGCAAGGGAATCAAACTAGTCAATCCTAAAGGAAATCAGTCCTAAATAGTCATTGGAAGGACTGATGCTGAAGCTGAAACTCCAGTACTTTGGCCACCTGATGCGAAGAACTGACTCATTTGAAAAGACCCTGATGCTGGGAAAGATTGAGTGCAGGAGAAGGAGACGACAGAGGATGAGATGGTTGGATGGCATCACTGACTCAATGCACATGAGTTTGAGTGAACTCCAGGAGTTAGTGATGGGCAGGGAGGCCTGGCGTGCTGCAGTCCATGGGGCCGCAGAATCGGATACGACTGCGCGACTAAGCACAGACGGTAAGGAGGGAAAGTTAGCAGCAGAAACGCAAGCCAGAGGCAGTGGGGGTGCCCCACAGGCGGTGCTGTTTGCTGATCTGCAGGAAGTCGGGAGCGGAGCCTGACCTCACAGACCTCAGACACGCCTGGGCCCGTGAGCGTCACTGTTCCTCCAGACCCAGCTCCTCGCGGGGGTGGGGTTGGGGGGTGGACGCTGAGGGGAGCTGCTGTGCTGTGCTTAGTTGCTCAGTTGTGTCCGACTCTTTGCGACCCCATGGACTGTAACCCGCCAGGCTCCTCTGTCCATAGGATTCTCCATGCAAGAATACTGGAGTGGGTTGCTATGCCCTCTTCCAGGGGATCTTCCCAACCCAGGGATTGAACCCCGGTCTCCTGCATTGCAGGCAGATTCTTTACCATGTGAGCCACCAGGGAAGCCCAAGAAGATGAGTGGGTAGCCTATCCCTTCTCCAGGGAATCTTCCTGACCCAAGAATCGGCTGAGGGCTCCTTCATTGCAGGCAATTCTTCACCAGCTGAGCCACCAGGGAAACCCTGCTGAGGGGAAGAGGGGGGGCACATCTCAGGAGGCTGAGCCCAGGGGGTCTGCCCCCTCCCCCAGAGACCCTGATGTTGCTTCTCCCAGGAGCTCAGGCCGAACAGGCTTGCAGGAGCGCATCTAGGTGACCCTGGAGCCTCACCCTCTGGCTTCATTCTCTGCCCCTTACGGAGGGGACTTGGTGTAGCCCGGTTTGGGGGCTCGCTCCTTGCACTGCTCCCTGCTCGGCTTTGGTCTCCCAAAGCTGGAGGCTTTTGTGTCTGCCGAGGGGGCCGGGGTCACTCAGCCTTGGAAGAGGGGCGCCGGGTGTCTACCTGCTGGAGGGCCAGCGTGCAGGATGTGACCGCCCCCTCCCAACGCCCCACAAGGTTCTAGACTCCAGCTTCCCTCCAGGGCGAGAGGCTGTCCCGATGCTTTGCTCGGGGAGCCCATCTCCCCAGGTCTGAGATGTCCTCGGCAGACCTGGGGGCGGCAGGCTGGTTCCAGGAGGCCCCTCCTGGCTGCGTCCTCATGTGGCGCAGGGCAGGGGCGGCAGCCCTGCTGGGTCCTCTTGAGACCACCGTCCGGGGTGGTGGTGGGGCCCGTGAGCCGGGGGCCTGCAGACAGGAAGCTGACGCCGCTGGTGGACAAGGGGGCCCCGGACTGCTGGGCGGGGTGATCAGCGCTCCTGATTAGAGACCACAGGCAGCACCGTCAGGACTTCATCACCAGCGCTAGTGCTGCGGCTGCAGGTGTGGGGGGAGTGTGTGTGTGTGCATGCACATGTGTGTGCAGGGGCAGTGTGTATGTGTGCACACGCGCAGGGGAAGTGTGTGTGCAGTGTGTGTGCGTGCATGTTTGCGCATGTGCAGTGTGTGTCCACGTGGGGGAAGTGTGCATGTGTGCACGTGTGTGTGTGCAGGGGCAGTGTGTATGTGTGTGCAGGGGCAGTATGTGTGTGCGTGTGCGGGGTGTGTGTCTGTGCATGTGTGTGTGTGAGGGGGAAATGTGCATGTGTGTGCGTGCGCCGGGGAAGTGTGTCTGTGCATGTGTGTGTGTGAGGGGGAAGTATGTGTGTGCGTGTGGGGGAAGTGTGTGCATGTGTGTGTGAGGGGGTAGTGTGTGTGTGCGCGTGGGGGAAGTGTGTCTGTGCATGTGTGTGTGTGAGGGGGAAGTATGTGTGTGCGTGTGGGGGAAGTGTGTCTGTGCATGTGTGTGAGGGGGTAGTGTGTATGTGTGTGTGCGTGGGGGAAGTGTGTCTGTGCATGTGTGTGTGTGAGGGGGAAGTGTGTCTGTGCATGTGTGCGTGTGCGGGGGAAGTGTCTGTGCATGTGTGTGTGTGAGGGGGAAGTGTGTATGTGTGTGCGTGTGCGGGGGAAGTGTCTGTGCATGTGTGTGTGTGAGGGGGAAGTGTGTGTGTGCGTGCACGGGGGAAGTGTGTGTGCATGTGTGTGTGAGGGGGAAGTGTGCATGTGTGCGTGCGTGGGGGAAGTGTGTGTCTGTGCATGTGTGTGCGTGCTCGGGGGAAGTGTGTGCATGTGTGTGTGTGAAGGGGAAGTGTGCATGTGTGTGCATGCACGGGGGAAGTGTGTCTGTGCATGTGTGTGTGAGGGGGAAGTGTGCATGTGTGTATGTGTGTGGGGTGTGTGTGCATGTGTGTGTGTGAGGGGGAAGTGTGCATGTGTGTGCATGCATGGGGGAAGTGTGTCTGCATGTGTGTGTGTGAGGGGGCAGTGTGTATGTGTGTGTGCGTGGGGGAAGTGTGTGTCTGTGCATCTGTGTGAGGGGGCAGTGTGTATGTGTGTGTGAGGGGGAAGTGTGTATGTATGCGTGTGGGGGAAGTGTGTGCATGTGTGCACATGTGTGTGTGAGGGGGAAGTGTGCATGTGTGTGCGTGCACGAGGGAAGTGTGTGCAGTGAGTGTGCATGTGCAGTGTGTGGGGGGAAGTTTGTGTGCATGCGTGTGCATGCATGTACAGTGTGTGTGCGCATGTGCAGTCTGTGCGTACGTGTGTGTGCGGGGGAAGTGTGTGTGTGGGGAAGTTTGTGTGTGTGTGTGCGGGGGAAGTGTGTGTGTGGGGGGAAGTTTGTGTGTGTGTGTGCGGGGGAAGTGTGTGTGCCGGGGAAGTGTGTGTGTGGGGAAGTTTGTGTGTGTGTGCGGGGGAAGTGTGTGCATGCGTGGGGGAAGTTTGCGTGTGTGCATGAGTGCATGTGTGTGCGTGTGCAGTGTGCGCGTGCGTGCATGCATCCGCGTGTGCTGATGCAGATGTGCAGGGAAGTACGCTGTCACGCGGCGTTTCCAGGTGTTCTCCAGGCTCCGCCTTAGGAGGCCGTTTTCCCAAACATCCTCTTACATGTCCAGGGGGTCGCAGAGTCGGCCACGACTGAGCCACTGAACTGAACTGAGCTCTTGGGTGCGGTGGCAACCGGGAGGACACCCAGGTGGCCTGGGGCCCATGTGCTCTGCGGCCCCTTCTGGAATGGGGCCTGCCTTTCTAAGGAAGGAGGCCCCCTACTCAAACCCCCATCCTTTGGTTTCCCCTCCTGGATTTTAATGAATGCATTTTATTTTTCGGGTTTCAAATGCTTGTTTGATTTGTGCAAACAGTTCCAAGAAATCCGGGGGCCAGACGGAGTCTCATCTGAGGACGCAGGGGCCCTGCAGAGGCGCATCAGTGCAGTCCGGGCAGTCTGCGGGCACACCCGTGTCTTGGGGCCCGCGCCACCGTTAACTAATCCCGATGGCTGGCTGGTGAGGTGGGCCACTGACGGGGACCCACAGGGACACACGGGCAGAAGCACACCCTGGGGGTCCGCGGAGAGCAGAGGTCCCAGGGGGCGTCTGGGAGGACCCTGGAGTGGAACAAGCCTGTTTCCACATCTTGAGCGCTGCCAGCAGGCGTCTCGGGCTGAGTGCCCAACACAAAAGCCTCCTGTTGCTGGAGCCTCGGGACCTGACCTTACTTGGAAATGGGGTCCTTGCAGGTGTGACTGCACATGGCTCTCAGGGAGGTCCTCCCGGTGAGGGTGGCCCTGAACCTAGACCCGGGGTCCTTACCAAAGAGGAGACGGGGGGCAGAGGCTGCGTGGGCACCCTGAGGGCCAGGCGGGGCTATGACCGGAGGCCCCCGAGCCAGCCTCGCAGAGCCCGGAAGCGCACTGCTGGCCTGGACTGAGGTGCGGACTCGGGGCACGTCCAGCTGCTCATCCGTGGGTGTCTGCTGTGGCAGCGTCAGCAAGCTGAGCCCAGCCCGTCCCCCATTTCTCAGGCGAGACCCGAGGCTCCGAGTGCTCAGCTCTCCACCCGAGCTCCTGCAGGTCCCCTGGTCCCCAGACGCCCCTACGCAGGTGACCCCCAGTCAATTCCTTCGAGGACCCCAAGTGGGAGACTCACAACATGGCGAGCCCACCCTGCTCACCAGCCACACGAGGCTGCCCGGCATGGCAGTCACCCAGGGGCACCTGTGCGGTCTCCTAGCCGCATCTGCTGTTCCTGGACAGGACTGGGGGGGCCATCCCCACGTCTTCCCGAAGTGAGTCCTCCCCGCTCCTTCACCCTTCTTGCCCTGCACCCACCAAGTACCCTGCTCTCTGGAGTAACTCGGGGGGAAGTATGGGGGGAGCTCAACGTGGGGACGGTGCTGAAATTGCAGCAGGGTCCTGGATGAGGGGCCCTGAGGTCCGAGATGCTCTGTGATCAGTTACTGGAAAGGTTGGATCCATTTTCTCTAGGAGGGGGTCATGGACAGGGGGAGGCTGGCACGTATTTTATCTGCTTTATTTATGCGTCTGTAATGGGTAATAGACTTGTCTGAGGTTCAAGGAGGGCCAATTTGCACATAATTCCCAACACCTGAATTGGCCATCTCCTCCTACACGTGAGACAGGCTGAGAAGGCTTGGTCACCAGCAAGCTGGGCTGGATGCGGTCACGGGCTGGGGGTCCTTCCCGCCTGGCCCAGGCCTAGCCCTGGGGACAGCCTGGGTCTGCCTGCTGGTGAGGAGGCAGGCGGGGGTGGGGTGGGTGCCGCCCTGATGTGTGCTGGGGATGGAGGGGTGTGCAAGAAGCCCCCTGCCCTCACCTCTGGAGGGACAGAGGCCCTCTACCCGGGGAGGGGAGGGGATGGCCTGCTCCACCCCTGCTGGGCATGGAGCCCTGCCTGTGAGCTGGCCCCCCAGCCTTCCCCCCACCCAGAGCAGCTCTTTGCTTGATGCTCTTGGGACTGCTGGCCTCGCTGTCCATGCCAGGCCAAGGTGGCAGAGGGTATCCTTGTCCTTAAACAGCCCCCGGCGCCCGTGCCGCTGGCACAGTCACTCTGAGCCACGAGGCTCCGCATGTGTTTGTCTCCAGTTCTGCAAACGTGTATCTACAGATGGCTTCCCCGGTGGTCCACTGGTTAAGAATCTGCCTGCCAATGCCGGCAACGAGGCTCCAGTCTCTGCTCAGGGAAGATTCCACACGCAGCAGGGCAGCTAAGCATGGGTGCCACGACTACTGAGAACTGTGAGCCTAGAGCCGGTGCGGGGCAAGGAAGAGGCCACCACCACGAGAAGGCCCCACGACTGCAACTAGAGAAAGACCACGCGTGGCAAGGGAGACCCAGCGCAGCCAAGAAACCACCACCACCACCACCCACGAAAAGATCACGTGTATCTGCAGTGTTCGTGTTGCTGTTCAGTCGCTCAGTCCTGTCTGACTCTACGACCCCACGGGCTGCAGCACACCAGGCCTCCCTGTCCGTCACCAACTCCTGGAGCTTGCTCAAACTCGTGTCCATTGAGTCGGTGACGCCATCCAACCATCTCATCTTCTGTCGTCCCCTTCTCCTCCCGCCTTCAATCTTTCCCAGTATCAGGGTCTTTTCCAATGACTCAGTTCTTCACATCAGGTGGCCAAAGTATTGGAGCTTAAGCTTCAACGTCAGTCCTTCCAATGAATATTCAGGATTGAATTCCTTTAGGATGGACAGGTTGGATCTCCTTGCAATCCAAGGGACTCTCAAGAGTCTCCTCCAACACCACAGTTCAAAAGCATCAATTCTTTGGTAATCAGCTTTCTCTATAGTCCAGCTCTCACATCCATACATGACTACTGGAAAAACCATAGCTTTGACTATACGGACATTTTGTTGGCAAAGTAACGTCTCTGCTTTTTAATATGCTATCTAGGTTGGTCATAGCTTTTCTTCCAAGGAGCAAGTGTCTTTTAATTTCATGGCTGTAGTCACCAACTGCAGTGATTTTGGAGCCCCCACAATAAAGTCTGCCACTGTTTTCCATCTATTTGCCATGAAGTGATGGGACCGGATGCCATGATCTTAGTTTTCTGAATGTTGTTTTAAGCTAGCTTTTCACTCTCCTCTTTCACTTTCATCAAGAGGCTCTTTAGTTCCTCTTCACTTTCTACCATAAGCGTGGTGTCATCTGCCTATCTGAGGTTATTGACATTTCTCCCGGCAATCGATTCCAGCTGTGCTCCATCCACCCTGGAATTTCACATGATGTCCTCTGCATATAACTTAAATAAGCAGGGTGAAAATATATAGCCTTGATGTACTCCTTTCCTAATTTGGAACCAGTCTGTTGTTCCATGTCCGGTTCTGACTGTTGCTTCTTGACCTGCATACAGGTTTTTCAAGAGGCAGGTCAGGTGGTTTGGTATTCCTGTCTCTTGAAGAATTTCCCACAATTTGTTGTGATCCACACAAAGGCTTTAGTGTAGTCGATGAAGTAGATGTTTTCCTGGAACTCTCTTGTTTTGATGATCCACTTTGATGTTGGCTATTTGATCTCTAGTTCCTCTGCCTTTTCTAAATCCAGCTTGAACATCTGGACTGTTGAAGCCTGGCTTGGAGAATTTTGAGCATTACTTTACTAGCATGTGAGATGAGTGCAATCGTGCGGTAGTTTGAGCATTCTTTGGCATTGCCTTTCTTTGGGACTGTTTCCAGTCCTGTGGCCACTGCTGAGTTTTCCAAATTTGCTGGCTATTGAGTGCAGCACTTTCACAGCATCATCTTTTAGGGTCTGAAATAGCTCCACTGGAATTCCATTACCTCCACTAGCTTTGTTCATAGTGTTGCTTCCTAAGGCCCACTTGACTTCGCATTCCAGGATGTCTGGCTCTAGGTGAGTGATCACACCATTGTGATTATCTGGGTCATGAAGATTTTTGTGCACAGTTCTTCTGTGTTTTCTTGCCACCTCTTCTTAATATCTTCTGCTTCTGTTAGGTCCATCCCAATTCTGTCCTTTATTGTGCCCATCTTTGCGTGAAATGTTCCCTTGGTATCTCTAAGTTTCTTGAAGAGATCGCTAATCTTTCCCATTAAAGATTCGCAATCAGCAACATATCTATTTCATTTTGAACATGAACGGCATTTCAGAGCACACACATCCCTAACCCTGACACCTGGAGGCGTGGGCATGCCCACACTCATGCATACTTGGGTCTCCCTGGTAGCCACTGTGTGCACTCCTCAGCTATGGGGCATGGCACTTTCACTACCTTCTTTAAATCACTGCTTATTTTTTAAAGGCAAAACATTTACCAGTTTCGGTGACTTTTTCCCACTGGTTATAACACACACACACATTATGTAGAAACATAAGCATAAAAGGGAAAACAGAAATGCGTTTCAGCCCATCCTTCCTATGACTGTAGTTTAACATCAAGTATTGGTCTTCAGCCTTTTCTATTAACATATGTGTCGTGTAAACACACATTTGAGGGCTTTTCCAGGTCATTAACTTTTTAAACGACACGGTCTTGTGTGAACGCCCTCCAGGAATGCGCGGTGATGAATGGAAACACCCTATTATCACAATTTCTGACTCCGTTGCCAGTTTATTTTCCATAAATGCTCCATGGTTTTTCTGCTCACACACGTGTGAGCGTGTGTTCCCACAAGGCTCCCCGACAGCTGCGGGGGGTGAGCAGCGCAGCCCCCAGGGGTGTGGGTGTCTCAGCTCGGGTGATGAGCCCCGCAGACAACAGTTTCAGCAACAGATGCTGACCTGTTGTGGCCTGGGGGCTGGGGCTGCAGGGTGGTCCCTGGGCCTCGCTCCTTGCCGGGTCCTCTCCTGTGCGTCCCTGGGCGCCGACCCTTGGGACTCCATCCCACCTGGACACCTCCTTGGAGGCCCATCTCTGCAGAGAGCCATGCTGGGGTTTGGGGAGATTCCGGGGGAGCAGCTTTTGCGGTGCTTCCTGGGTGTGTGATGTGCAGTTGAGGCCTGGATCTGGGATCGGGGAGCACGGGGTGTGGGTCTCCCCTGGGCTGGGACCCCCCCATCCCGGAAGGCAGGCTAACAGTACTCGATGCGTTTGGTATAGAAACTTAAAGGAAAACAGGGTGTAAAGCAGGTAGATCCCAAGGGTGAGCCCAGAGGCTGTGGACGCTCTGGGTGGGGGTGGGGGTCCCCTCCCTGCCTGAGCCGGAGGCGCCCCTCACTCTCTCTGGAGGTGTAGGCCCGGTCCTTCTGGTGGCCTCTCCTGTCTCTCCTATCTCACAGGGTAACTAATCTGTTTCAACAACTGCTGAGACCGTCTGCCCAGGAGATGCTGCATTTGTGTGTTTACCATGGAAATAACTAGAAATACAGCTTGGCTCTGCTTTATGCAATACACGTTTATATCAGAATCTTAAGTGAACTCTGTTTTAAAACGTACTAGCAGAGCTCGGTAACTTAAAGGGCCCCTGCCAGGGTTCTTGAATCAGGTGCGTTAGACACTGTAACGGCAGGAGTGATGGTGTAAGTACGGAAGCAGACAGCGACCCCCAGAGCTGAGAGCAGTGACCCCTGTCCTGGCCCCACTGCACATGTAGACCCCTGTCCTCGCCCCCGCCCCTGTGCTGGAAACGCGCAGGACGAAGAATGGATTCGCTCCCCCGGCACCAGACTCCTCCGAGGGGCTCAGCAGAGGCTGGAAAAGACCCCAGGGAGCAGCGTGGAGCTGCAGCTCTGGGGCAGGGGAACGGGCCCTCTCCCCGATCTACGAATCTCTAGAATGCTCTGGCTCGGGCGAGAACGGTGTGTGTCACGCGGTCAGCTCTCCCCTGAGGCTGCTAGGAGAGAGGCCCCGGGTGCCCCCGGCCCCTGTGCGTGCGCACCCCGAGTCTGCAGCCTGCCTGATGGAGGAGGCGGTGGGCAGACGCCGGGCGGGAGGGCCGGGGTGTGCGCAGGGGCGCTAGGCCAGCTTGAGACACTGCGTGTTGAAGCAGTCGCCCTCCGTGCCGGCCACGGCCTCCAGCAGGGCCTGCTTCTTCTGCAGGCTGCGCGACGACTCCAGCTCGTACATGGTGGTCAGGTTGAAGAGCACGCTCTCGTGCAGGCGCTGCCGCGGGTCCCGCCGGGCCATGGCCTCCAGCTGCCGCAGCGAGTCCTTGAGGCGGCCCAGGTACAGCAGGCACACAGCCGCGTTGTTGCTGGCCTGGGGGGTGGGGCAGGGGTGGGAGGGCGTGTGCGGGTGGCCCAGGGGCCCCCAGCCCTGGAAGGTGCCTGACACCAGCGGACGCGCCACCTCTGCCCGGGGCATCTTACCACTGCATTCGACGGGTCCACCCTCAGGATCTCCGTGAAGAACCTGTGCGCTTCGGCGAAGTTATTCTGACCGAGGTGAAGGAAAGCTCTGCAAATAAGCGACACGGGAAGGATGATCCAGAAGTCGGATGCAGGCGGGTGTGTGGCGGGGACACTGAGGGGGCAGCTGCAGGAAGTGCAACCTCGTGGGGAGGGCGCGGGGAATGCAGTCTGTAATAACGCCTTATCTTTGTGGGCAGACAGACCATGACTAGACTAGTCATCCTGATCAGTGCGAAAGAGAGAGAAACATCAGGTCACTATGCTGTGTAACAGGAACGGATGGTGTTTCAGGTCAGTGACACTCCAAACAAACTCACAGAGAAAGGTTCCATCTGTGGCTACCGGGGGACGAGGGCAGGGGCTGGATGAAGGCGGGCAAAGGTACAAAGCTCCGCGTGAACAGGCGCTCAGCACCGCGAATGCCATCAACACCGCTGCGTGTTGCGTGTGACGTTGGGTGCGTCCCGTCTTTAATTTTGTGTCTGTATGAGATGATGAGTGCTCTCTGTTCTGTGGGCATCACCTCACAACGCATGGAAATCAGGTTGTTCCTGTTCACACCGTAAACCTGCACTATGCTGTTACTTACATCTCAGTAAAGCTGGAAAACACAGAACAGCAATACACACCTGTTCATCAAAACCATGACTGTGCCCTGTAGCCCATCCAGTCTCTGTGCTACTTTCTCTACGTCTTGAAAGTACTTTTCAGCTGTTTTTATGTCTCCAATCTGCTTTGACAAAATGGAGCAGTCAATTCAGGTGACAAACGTTAAATCCACACCCACACAGACAGCTCCCCAACGCCAGGTGAGGATGCTGCAGACACGATTAGACAGCAGGCACGGCGGAACTCTGGAGCCACTTACTGTCATTTTCCATTAAAAAACAAAAAGCAAAGGCCATTTAGGACAGAGCAGGATGACAACATCTGTCCACATGTCAGAAAGTGAGTGATTAAATTATATAAAAAGGCAATTAAAAAGGCAATATAATAAAAAGTACTGTGATATGTCTAGTAAGCAAATAAACAAACCCACACTAGTTATTTGAAGAAAAAACATGAGCTAATAAGTGGAAGAACTAATCAAGGAAGAGAAACCGTAAGAAAACAGAATTATAGCTATGACAGGAGAAATGACCTCAGGTAAGATGACGCCGAAGTGATTATGAGAGAGGACTGCTTCACAGAACTCTAAGCAAATGCATGTGAGCACGTGGAGCAGACATGCGGTCTTTATTTTGGCACTCTAAGTGAAGAAAGCTGAGCGCTGCAGAACTGATACTTTTGAACTGTGGTGTTGGAGAAGACTCTTGAGAGTCCCTTGGACTGCAAGGAGGTCCAACCAGTCCATTCTAAAGGAGATCAACCCTGGGTGTTCATTGGAAGGAATGATGTTGAAGCTGAAACTCCAGTACTTTGGCCACCTCATGCGAAGAGTTGACTCACTGGAAAAGACTCTGATGCTGGGAGGCATTGGGGGCAGGAGGAGAAGGGAACGACAGAGGATGAGATGGCTGGATGGCATCACTGACTCGATGGCTGTGAGTCTGAGTGAACTCCGGGAGTTGGTGATGGACAGGGAGGCCTGGTGTGCTGCAATTCATGGGGTCGCAGAGAGTCAGACACGACTGAGCGACTGAACTGAACTGAAATTGCCAAAATTGATCCCGGAAACAGAGAAGAAACCTCTCCCACACATGGAACACTAAAGCTGTTAATAAGCTGTCCCACAGACCCCAGGAGTGTGGCTCAGGCCTCTTTGAGTCAGGTATTCACATCTTCCAGCAACAGATAATTCTACAATTATCTGAGAACAGAGAGAGAAAGAGCAAGCTACTTCTACGAAGACAGAAAACAGATACTAAGTGCTGCTGAGAACAGTGGGTACACACACACACGCACACGCACGCACACGCACACGCATGCACACACACGCACATGCACGCACACACATGCACGCGCACACATATGTACACGCACGTGCACAAACCCAGACCAACGGCAGCTGCAAAGAGCTGGGCCCGCCCCCGGCGCGCAGCCCTGCGTGTCTCGGTGGAAACCAAGGATGACTGGGCTCCCACACCTGCTTCTCCCTCCTTCCCGGGGACGAGGGCGCGCGGGGCCCTGGGGGGTCTGGGGCGGGAGAGGAGCCCACGGTGGCTGGCTCCTCGCGCCAACACACTTCTACTGCAACAGGGCGATGCCTCAGTCACCCGTCTCTGTGCTGCCTGATGGAAATCTGCGTACATTCACGTGTAGCAACTGGCCTCCCCATCACATCGAAGCTGGAGGCTTGATACTCAGTACAGTCAAACCAGGACCAAAAAAGAACCCGCCTTCTGACAGCAACAGACGTCTGACTTGACACCCTTCCTGCGCTTTCTCAGACCTACAGGACTCGCGCTGAGGTGCAGCCCCCCGACCCCCCAGCCCCTCGCACCTGCAGGAAGATGCGGCCGATGCAGCTCAGCACCTGCGGCTCCTGCTCTGGGTGGAATTGGACGACTGCACGGTACGCGTCCACGGCCAGCACGTAGTCCTGCGGGAACACTTGAGAGTCAGGAGATCCCGCTCCATGCGCATGGAACACACAGACCTCGTGAGAGGGGACACAGCACCTGCCGGGAGCGGGGCGGACGGCCCAGCGGGCCTGGCTCTGGGGTCTGGGCGTGGCCCCGGTCCCCAGAGCCCTCCTCTCCCGGGGTCTGGCTGTGCGCTTGGCCTGGGGGTCTTTCTCCTTCCATCCACTGAGCAGCAACTAGCATTTCACCTGGACCAACTTTTTCCTGCTTCTGTCAGGCCCTGGGGCCCAAGCTCGGATGGCAGGCGGCCTGTCCTGTCTGTGGACGCTGTCCGGGGCTCGTGCCAACAGCTCGCTATCTCTTCACGGGTGCGGTCGCAGACCACAGGCCTCCACGGTCTGTCAAACCCCTGAAGGTACTTCTCTCTCTACTTGCCTCCATCTTTGTCCTCACGCAGACTGGGACTGCAGTCGCTAGTTTGCTGACTGGGGCGTTAGATGACCGGGGACGCTCCACAGGAAAACCAGGCGCAGACCCGCCAGCCCGGCACCTTTGAGTGAAGCTCATCTGAATGAACTGGACCCCTGGTGCCTGTGGGGAGCCGGCCACACCCGCTGCCCATGCCCCACGCGTGTAAGTGCCCGTGTCCATGAGAGTGTGCAGTGGGCGAGGGCCTTCTCCTGGGGGTGCGGTGGCCCCGGGCCCCTCAGTCTTGGACGGGAGCCCTGGGGCGGCTGCAGCGCTGGGCTCAGGCGTGCTCCCAGGAGACCAGCCGCCCGTGACCCAGAGCCCGGCCCAGAACTGCTGTCGGCCGGAGGCCGTTCCTAGAGACAGCCCCCTGCTGGGTGAGGACACGCTGCCCCTCCAGGGACATCAGCTGCACTGAGCTCTCCAGGGAGAGTGCCGTCCACTCTGGTCGGGCAGCCGCGGCCTGATGGTGCCGTGAGCGGCCAGCGCACAGGGCTGGGCAGGGTAGGGTGACCCGTCTCGGGGCTGGGGGACGTCTAGGCCGTGACTCGGGCCGCCCTGCCTGACGGCGTTCCGGGCGGACGTTCGGGGCTGAGGCATACGGATGGACGGCTCACCACCGAAAAGGTAAGCGACTGTCAGGCCACCCGGCAGAACTGACGCCAGGGCCCACTGCCCCCCACCCGCGAGGCTGGCTCGGCACCACGGCCTCACGCTGCTGTCTAAATGGGCTTGCCCGAGGTGGCGGCCGGATGCACGTGTGCCGAGGCTGTGACCGCAAGATGCTTTACTCCTTTTTAACTCAAGAACACAAAAGACTCATCTAAAATTTCACATTAAACCGCATTTGTAGTACAGGCACTTCTGAAGCGCTGTGTTGGTTCTGTGCTGGGTTCCGAGAGCACGGATGGCAGGCGGAGTCAGAGCAAGGGGACCCCCTTGGCGAGCACAGGGTCGGGAACCCAGGGAGCACAGAGCGCGAGGACTTCAGGAGCCCCGTTCAGACCCGAGTCTGCGGGGCTTAGTAGAAACTGAAGCACGTGGACCCCAGGCGTGCCGCTGGCCCCTCTGCTTGCAGGCCACATGGGGGCTCTCCCCCTCCGAGGGCCTGGGGCTCCCCACCTCTGGGAAATGGTACCTTCATGAGCAGCAGGCAGTTGGCCATGGAGCACGTCACCCGGCCCAGGCGGGACCGCCACAGCTGCACGGAGGCTGCAAGAGAGGAGGGGTGAGCGCCCGGGGACGCGGCCAGCAGCCCAGCCACAGACGGATGGAGCCCCCACGTCTGTGGCCCTGCCCTGGCCACGGCTTCCTGTGCCGCTTGGCACACTCCTTGGGCTGTGCTCTCGACGGCCGCCCAGCTTCAGGGGGACAGAGCCTGACTGGACCAGGAGACGAGCCCGTCGTGTAGCAGGGCCGCCCCGGAGGGTTGTGGACAGGAGGGGCTCCCCGCTATAGGGCTGTGGGCAGTCACACGTGGGTGTCGGCACCGCAGCTCTGGTGACAGCAGCCTGCCTGCCCGAGGCCTGGGTGTCCCACCCGCTTACGTGGAAGCATCGGTTCCTAACCCAGCTGCCTCGCCGGGCTCTGAGGGCTGGCGGGGGAGGAGACGTGGGGTGGGAGGGCGGAGAGGCTGGGGCAGGCCAGGCCCCGGGAGGAGCCGTGGGGGGGGAGGGGGAGAGCCAGGCCCCCGGGAGGACCCTCCTCCTGCTTCCGGGACCAAGGAGCAGCTCTGAGGTAAGAACCTCCTAGAAAGGATGCTCGTTCCGGGAGGAAAGCAGCGAGGAGACGCACGTGGGAGAGGGCGAGTGAGGCGGATGGAGGCTGCGACCCGGAGCAGGCGGGGCCGCCTGCCTGGGACGCGGGCGGCACTGACCTTGCCTGTTCTCCTGCGCGATGCTGCACGTGGCCCCGTCCTCCGCCAGGCCCTGCTCCAGGTTGGCCAGGATCTGCGGGACACGCAAGGACAGGAGTGAGTCTGCCTCTGGGCGCTCTGCTGAGATGCTCCAGGAGCAGCAGGTTTCTCTGCCGAGGAGGGTTTCCCGGGGACACGAGTCAAGCGTCGCCGCTCGGCACGCACAGGGCGGACGGCAGAGAGAGCGGTGGCCCTCTGGCTCGAGGAGGGTTAGGGCTGACGATGCCCGCAGAGCGCCTGAGGAGCCCGACACGCGGAGCGTGCGCCCGCTCTGTCTGGGAAGCTCCAGGTACGGGACAGAAGAGGACGATTTTTCACTCCTGTGAAAGCATCAGTCTCGCTCCTCCAGGGCGTCTGGGCCGCGCGGCCCTTTGTTAATCTATCGCTTAAGTTCTGAGCATCTGTTACTTTGTTTTTCCTGTTTGGCTAATGGCCCTGAGTCACTTCTTTTGTGACTGTTCCCCTGAAAGAAAGGAAGCTGCTGCCCCGGTGATCTGGGCAAAGGATGGATTCTCATGGCGGGCAGAATGAGGAGAACAAAGCTGTTAGCAGTGAACGCTGTCTGCTGGGGAGAAAAGTAAAGCCGTGTTAACAGGAGACAGGCGGAGGGCTCCTGGCTCTGTGACGACGCGCTTCAGGCACGTGCTCTGCAGAGACACCCTCGCTCTGCGGCTCACCCTGCCCTCCACACTGCCCTCCGTGGCTCACCCCAGAGGGGAAGCTCGCCGCCAGCAAAGCAGCTGCTCCAGGCTCTCCCTGGCCTCGTCCCTGTGCCCAGGATGGGCCACTGGGCCTCCTCGCCCTCAAGGGTCTGCGCTTCACGCCAGGAGGAGGACGACGTGCCGTGAACACAAAGGCCTGTCCCACCGTGACTGCTCGGGACACACCTGTGTTTTAAAAGTGTAACAGCTGCAAAGACGAGCTAGTTGGTCCAAACCAGGCCACATTTTCCAGCTACTTATCAGCTGTCTCCTGACCAGGAACAGCAGTCTTGATGGCCCACTGAGTGGGGACTGCCGGGAGCCAGCATGGGGAATCCCGCCCGTGGCAAAGGTCATGAGGAAGGGGGCCTGACAAACGTAAAGGCGGGATCAGGCCTCAGGGGTCCCCTGGACTTTCTCGAGCATCTACCCCCAAAACCAGAGTCTGCCTGCCTTCCTGCGTTCTGCTTTCCACCTACTCTTCTGATGTTTAAGGGGGGCTGTCCCCCACCGCCTTCCTCTGAAAGGAGTTAACTTGGAGCTCCAGGTAATAAGTCTCCTGGGCGGAACAAGAGTGTTTCAGTCCAAAACCTCTCCGACGGCTCTCTAGCCTGCCTGACAAGTTTGTCCGGCCTCTTACAATCACACGTAATTGTTCACAGCCTCCCAACCGTGAGAGGCACGAGATGTTTTGAACTTTCCAAATACAGAGTCTTTTGAGAAGTTATAAATTATTAGTGTAGTATTAGTGGGTTGTTAGAAATATACCGGTGGAGGGTTTCATTGTTGAGCCAATATTTGCTGCTAAGTCTCCAGATCCCTTGCCCCTTATATACATTAATTGATGTAACTGGCATATGGGAAAAATAAGTAGTGACCTTTGATATTAATCACGTTAGACCTTAAGCTAGTAAATTCTTTTCTTGACTATAACCCACTGCACCTTTGCCCTGTCAGGAATGCAACTTTATCTGGTGCCTTCGGAGGGTGGCACCTGGTTTAAGAAAAATCACCCTTGGAAAAAATAAGTTTTCTGGTTGACTGACTGTTATCAGAAAGAAAAGGTCATAAAATGTTAGCAGGCCCCCTGGCCAGAAGATGATGTAAAACCACCGAAGACCTTTGTATGCACGCATAAAGAGTGCCTGGTCTCGATAAAGGTCAGGCCTGTTGACCCCGCATGATTTTGTATTATCCATTGATCTCTATGTATTTAAAGCTTTCCTGAAAAACAAAGAGTTGGACCAGTTCCTGGAAAGACTGGTTTCCCCATGTTGTCTCTTCTCTCCCTCTCCTTTTCAGGCTGAATTCCCATCTGGAACACAGAGGCTTGCCGTGTCTACTAATTTTGCCTGGGCTTCTAAGACCTGAACGGGGAGGCGCTTTGCGTCTCCACTCCTTCGGGAGACCGGGAAGGCGCCTGTGGCCTCACGTAGACGGTGCAAGTCTCTTGTCTCGAGGCTTTATCGGCTTCTTGTGTGAACCAAGGGATACATCCTCTTTTCCCTACTATTTTCTCCACTACATTATTCCCTAATCTCTCTGTATATCTCTGAATAATTATCAAATCACCGACGCCGGCCCCGCTTCAAATTCCCTGGTTCCACTGGGGCTGGACCCTGGCAGGGGACAGTTACAAAGCAAGGCTGGAGGCGCCGAGGAAGGGGAGCAGGGGCCTGGCTCTCCCAGCCCAAGGGCCGTGCAGGCTCTGGTGGGCCCGCCAGGCGCAGTAACGGGTATGGGTTGGAGGCTGTGAGCCTCTGCCTCCCAGAACCACCCAGGCAGGCTGCACCCAGCGTGCTCAGCCTGGGAGGTGCTGGTGGGGGGGCAGGTCAGCCCCACCCCAGCTCCAGGCCAGAGCACACAGCTCCCAAAGCAGCTGCAGTGCCGAAGTAACAGTGGCTCTGAAAAGTGAAGATGCTGCCTGGAGGTGAGGTGGGAGGACTCAGGAGAACATGTGGGTTTGGGAGATGGTCCTCCACCCTGCGGGCGGGGCTGGCGTGACCAGAGCTGAGAGGCTGCACGGAACCTGACCACCTCACCCCTGCCCAGGGTCCAGCTCATCCTGGGCTGGTCCTGGGTGGGACAGGCACCCTCAGCACCACGGACAGCAGCGGAGGGAAGCCCAGGGCCCAGGAGGCTGGCGCTTGTCGGTTCTGTCCAGGAGAAAAAGGTCAGCCTCTCCCGGGCTGCGGGTGGGGATGGTCTAAGGACCGGGTTTATGTATGAAGTGTCCAGTCCTCAGACCCCTGGGCGCTGGCCCTGACGACTCACTAATGACCCACTGAGTCCACAGAGGGGCTTAGATTCCCCTGGAGCATTCTGGGACCTTCCCAGACCTACCAGTCTCTTCCAGACTTCTGGAAAAGAGGCTTTTCAAAGTGAGAAGAGGCTTCTTGGAGCTGCCCCAGGCCACTGAAGGAGCATTAAGCACTCCCAGGAGCCAAATGCTGGTCCGCATCCATCATCTGACTCCACGGCAGCCTAGAGGAGACTGGGGACATTCCTCCTCCCAACACGAGGCGCTCAAGGCTTCCAAGGGCCAGTCATCCCGCTAGGAAGAGTCTGCCTGGCTCTGAAGTCCCTCCAACCACGGCCTGTTGATGTGCCCGGCGAGCATTATACTTTGAAACAATACTCTTCCCAGTCAGCTCAGAGTGAGAAACTTCAATGACAAGGTAAACCAGCCCTCACTTCCTGCTGGGAACCCAGAGGACCACCCAGGAGCTCCAGAAGTGTCCACCAAGAGCAACTGGGGACCGGAGTTCAGCAGGTACAAATAACCCCATTTTACGAATCTGTCAAACATCGCCGCTCCTAACTGCTCCCAGTCACAGCTCCGAAAGCCCCCACCCTCCAAGAGCACTGCACCTGGGCCAGCTGGCAGGGGGCGGGCAGGGGGCTGGAGCCGGGGAGACCCCAAGCCAGACATCTCCGCCCCAGCGCTCAGGGGAGCAGCCTGATCTGCTGACGCCGCTTGACGCCTGCCACGTGACTGTTGCTTTACAGCCAAGAACAACCCGGGATGCAGCGCTGAACCTCAGCTGCCTTCGGAGCCAGAATTACGAACGGCAGCTGCCACGCCGTCATGACGGAGTCGTCATGAGTGTGATTTGCGTTCATTCTGAAACACTTCCAGCATTATCTCCTTAAATCCGGCTGCAGCGCCTGCGGGACATGGAGCAGGCGCCCGGAGCCTCCGCAGGCGTGCGGGCGGCCGGCAGCCTGGGCACACACTCACGGGTGTCGTTTCTACACGAGAGGAAACGCTTCTGTGGCACATGTTCACGGGTGTGACTTTACACGAGAGGAAACGCTTCTGCTTTTCATTTACTGACGGCACCAGGAAGCAGGGTTTCAGGCCTCGAGCTTTGCCAGAACCCACCCACCATCCCCCAGAACAGCTTCAGCAGGAAGAGCTGAGCAGCACGGCCACAAGGAGCTCGGGCACCTGCCTTCCCGGAGGGGGACGCGGGGATGGGGGTGGGGACAGTGCGCTGTGAGGGCGGGCATCGGGGTGAGCGCTCCACCAGGCGGGCAGGGGGCGGCCCAGCCGGAGCGGGGCTTACCTTGCTGCAGACGGCCTTCACCCTGTGGAGCCGGTCCAGGGACTCCTGGGGGTTCCCCAGGTACTGCTGGAGCTCCGCGTGCAGGATCCGCATGGAAAAGGGGACCATGGAGCCTGGAAGCAGAGCCAACGCGGAGTCAGTCTGTCGGCCGCTGCCGAGCGCAGCCGGGAACCCGCGGGTGTTCCCGAAGCAGGGAGGACAGCCCCTTCATATCCTGGCGAAGCGCACAGTGATGCCGGTTCTCGAATGGGTCCCAGCTCCCTCGGTAAAGCGTGTGTCGCAGATGACGACCACAGGAGGGCTGGCCGTCACCTCCTGCCCACAGCTACGCCCCAAACGCATGGAGGCTCTCACAGTGAGAAAAACAGCAGAGGCCACCACCCTGCTCCAGAACAGGACACTTGTGGACCCTCTGTGAATAGGCCAATATCTATTTAAGAAATTAAATTAATAAGTAATAACTTTCCAAAACAGAAGGCACCAGGCTCAGACGGTGGCACTGGTGAGTTCTACAGAACATTGAGGAAGAAGAGGTACCAATTCTCTACAGTTTCTTCCGGAAAATAGAAGTGGAGAAGATGCTTCCTAATTTATTCTATGAGGCCAGCACTGCCCACGTATCAAAACCAGATACTATCATAAGAAACAAAAACTACAGATCAACACGGCTGATGGACACAGATACAAAAATCCTCAGCAAAATTAGCAAGTCAGATCTGACTAAATCGAATCTACCAGAAAATTAGAAGTCAGATCTAACAGTGTATAAGAGAAATTATCCACCATGACCGAGTGGGACTCATTCCGGGTGTGCAAGGCTGGTTCAACGTTCAAAAATCCACGTAACGCATCATGTCAAACAAGCTAAACGAGAAGAATCATACGATAAATCCAGAGGAACAGAAAAAGCATTTGCCAACATGTAACATCCATTCATGATTAAAACTCTCAGCAAATGAACAGTAGAGGAAAACGGCCCCAGCTTGATAAAGAACGCCTACGAAAACTTACAGCTCAGCTCAGCTCAGTCCTCAGTCGTGTCCGACTCTTCGCGACCCCATGAACCGCAGCACGCCGGGCCTCCCTGTCCATCACCAACTTCCGGAGTTCACTCAGACTCATGTCCATCGAGTCCGTGATGCCATCCAGCCATCTCATCCTCTGTCGTCCCCTTCTCCTCCTGCCCCCAATCCCTCCCAGCATCAGAGTCTTTTCCAGTGAGTCAACTCTTAGCATGAGGTGGCCAAAGTACTGGAGTTTCAGCTTTAGCATCATTCCTTCCAAAGAAATCCCAGGACTGATCTCCTTTAGAATGAACTGGTTGGATCTCCTTGCAGTCCAAGGGACTCTCAAGAGTCTTCTCCAACACCACAGTTCAAACGCATCAATTCTTTGGCACTCAGCTTTCTTCACAGTCCAACTCTCACATCCATACATGACTACTGGTAAGCGACCTAATTAATGGTGAAAAACTACACGCTTTTCCTCTAAGCTCCTGAGTAACGCAGGGACGTCCCCTTTTTACTGCTCGTACTGAACATGGCACCGGAAGTCCTCACTAACGCAGACAGAGCAGAGAGCCAAGAGATCGTGCCCGCACGCTGTCTGCTCTGGGCCCTCACGCCACCGTCTCTCCACGCAGCGTCCTCCATGGCCTCAAGCCCCCACCAGGGCACCTGCCCTGGACCAGGCTCCCACAGCCCAGGAGGTGGACAGCGGTGGCCCTCCATGTGCCCCCGTGACTTGCATCTGGAGTTGGGACTCTACTCAGACCAGAGTAGGAAAGGTGGGCAAGGAAGAGCCAGCACCAGTGTCCCGTAAACACGTCACCCTTGCCCGTGACCTTCCTGGGGGGCCCGAGACGGCCGGGCTCAGATGGGAGTCGGCTTCCCCCTTCCTGGGGGGCCCGAGATGGCCGGGCTCAGGTGGGAGTCGGCTTCCCCCCTCTCTCTTGGCACCACTGGGCTGGTGCAGCTCACACATCTCAAAGGACAGAACCCACACAGGAAGCACACACAGTTCGTGACACACACAGAGAAAAGTGCCCCTCCCTAGAGAGAAATACGGCTCAGAGTCAGGACAAGAAAGGGGCGGCAGGAGAAACGCCGCCTGCTGCTTCCAGCTTGAACAGCGCAGCGGGAGAGCCACTCACTCAGCAGGTTTTGGCGCCAAGCACAAGAGCAGGCGCCGGACGCACAGGTGACGGGACGTGGCCACTGTCCCCAAGCAAGCCCTGCGGGCCTGTCGATGAAACAGCAGACACTGCTTTGACGTAAGTCAGGCCTTTCCTACTTTTGTTTGTCTTAAAGAAATACAAACAAAAGTACCTTTAAACTGGCTCTCGGTTCCGCAAACCCGGCCTCGCTGTGTGTGAAGAGTCACTGGGAATCGGTGAAACCCTTCACGCCAGCGGAGTCCAGCAACACGACCCGCACGGCGCCGTGCCAGCCAGGGGCCCGTCTCCCCAGCACGGAGCACGCACCTTGAAACAAAGCACGCGTCAGAATCTGGAAGGAAACTGACATCCTGGAAGGTCCCGTGTGTGGTCATGACCTGCTGACTTCTAGGTTAGTATAGACACTGTAGGAGGGCTTCCATGAATCATTTAGGAAACGCTAAGTGCAACTGCCCCTACGCCGTTCACGGTCTGGAGTCCCCTGCAGGACTGCAGGCCCGCTCGGCCGCCAGTGCCACAGCAGGTGCCCGAGGAATCACAGCCTGCCGTGCAGAGGGCCCGGAAAGCAAAGCAAAAGGAGGGATGCCAGCCTGACCCCAGGGGCCTGCCTCCCTCAGCAGGCGCAAGACTTCCTGGTGTGGATGGGCTGGGCCTCTGGCCACCCACTGGCCCATGTGCTGGGCACGCAGTGCCTTCCCTCCAGCGCTCCGGCCACCCACACGGGACAGGGAGCTGGACAAGGCCAGGCTGCTGTGGGGCCCAAGGGGCAGACGCGACGGCACGGTGCCTGCCGGACACGCAGCAGAGCACAGACTCCGTGGTCAGCAGGCCCAGCTCGCCCCTGCAAAGTTGGGCAGGGCCTCTCGCTGTCCAGGCGGCAGGGCCCGCTGCCTGACCGCTGCTCTGGGCTCACTTCCCTGCACCCTTCCTGGTCTCCCTGACCCCCGGCACCCCAGCTTTCTGTGCTCCGACGTGGGGACACAGGTCGGGGACATCTGTGCCGGGCTGATGGCATAGTATCTCTCACCCATGCCTATGCTGGAAACAAAGAGCCAGCCTAAGAGAGTCCCAGATAACTCATTACTAAGGCCCCGGGGACGGGGAGCCTGGTGGGCTGCCGTCTATGGGTCGCACAGAGTCGGACACGACTGAAGTGACCTAGCAGCAGCAAGGGGTCATTCAGTGCTGTCCCAAGCCCCGCGGCAGACGGGGAGTTCAGGACGGGCCAGGCGCCCCAGTAGCATCTTGAGTGCTGTATCTGATGCAGGCCGTGGGCACCCACGCATCTCCCCGTTTCCTGCATGTGGAGGAGGGCAGAGGCGACTTCGCCCTGCTGTCCTGATGGAGATGGAGCCCGACCGAAGAGGCTGTGTCTCTCACCGCCTGTTCCAGGAAAAGACTGCAGACACCAGAGTCCGCAGAAAGGGTGAGCTGTGTGAAAGGTGGCAGGACCCCGGACCAGCCTCCTCAGACTGAGGAAGACACGCCTGACTCGCACGCCTCGGCAGAGTGCGGGCAGACGGAGGTGAGCCGGAAACCCGACCTGCACAGGGGACGTTCACCCTGGGGTGGGGTGAGGGAGGTGAGTGGAAACCCGACCTGCACAGATGTTCACCCCGGGGTGGGGTGAGGGAGGTGAGCGGAAACCTGACCTGCACAGGGGACGTTCACCCCGGGGTGGGGTGAGGGAGGTGAGTGGAAACCCGACCTGCACAGATGTTCACCCCGGGGTGGGGTGAGGGAGGTGAGCGGTAACCCGACCTGCACAGGGGACGTTCACCCCGGGGGGTGAGGGAGGTGAGTGGTAACCCGACCTGCACAGGGGACGTTCACCCCGGGGGGTGAAGGAGGTGAGCGGAAACCCCACCTGCACAGACGTTCACCCCGGGGTGGGATGAGGGAGGTGAGCTAGAAACCCGACCTGCAGAGAGGATGTTCACCCCGGGGTGGGGTGAGGGAGGTGAGCAGAAACCTGACCTGCACAGGGGACATTCACTCCCGGGGGTGGTTCCGTTGCCTCACGGGAAACAGAGGGGGACACCTGGAACGTGCTGAGCGGTTAATTCTCGGCCACCGCGTGAGCTCACCTACTGATCAAGTGTCTGCATCCGGCCTGGGAACCAGACATGTGCGTTGCGTGATTCTGGAGGGAGGGCAGGCAGGGCCTAGAGGAGCAGCGGCGGCTCACCCTTGTGGACGCGGGTGGGAGGGGGCTGACGGGGGCCTCAGGGCCGGCAGAGCCGGGTGTGGGGACACGCAGGCCCAGGGGAGGCGTAAGCTGTCTGCTCACGGGCCCCAATTGGGGCTTGTACACACCACGGCCGAGCACCGCACAGATGTGAGCAGCCTCCGACCCAACCTGTAGGCCCGGAGGTACAGGGACGCACCGACGTGAGGAGAAGCGGCGATCCAGGGGGAGGGCGGAGGGGGAGGATGCGGACCAGGGCCGCGCGGGAAGAGGGCCACAGGAAGGGCTCCCCGGGCCCTGCCCCAGCCCGCTCAGGCCTGGGTCTGTTCAGTGACCTGTCATCACTGTTTCATGAGAACAAGGAGAGATTCCAAACAACCAATTAAAAGGCAGCCTGAGTGTGTGGAAACCACACTCCCCTGCAAGGAACTCCATGAAATCGCTACGAGTATCAGAGAAAGACAGAAGACCAATGAAAAAGGGAAATTTCATGATATTAGCTCATGATTCGTTACGACTTGTTATGAATACTCTGAATGGGAAAAAGCTATGCCCAGTATTTAAATAAAACATATTAAAGCTCATTCATAAGAGTTATTTGTTTACATTGTTCTGGCTTCTTTTTTACAGCACAGTTTAATGACCTGCTTTGCTTATGTATTGCAAGCTAAAATGAAACAAATGAATCAAAATATCACATTTACGTTTGCTATACTACAAAATGGAAAGAAAAATTGGTAAATGTTGAGCATACCACTATGGAGGAACGTTAGCACACTTTAGCTAAAATGTATGTATGATTTATGTCTATTTCATAACTTAAATTAGCTGCTTAATGGTGCAGGGCGACCAGCTCCTCTTTATCCCTAAGACAACAGGCTGCAATTCCAGCCGGGATGGGAAGCCTGCCCAGTCTGTGTACTGACGTCCCGAGAGCTGGGGGTGGGTGGGTGATGCACTGTCCCATGCCTGGGCCCGAGGGCCTGGGTTCTCACTTCACGGGAAGCTGGGTGTCATCTCTGCGAACCTCTGTCCCCGAGGAGAGGGAGCAGGACCACGGCGCCCACAGGACCTGGCCCAGCGCCCTGCCTGGTATCATCGACCAGGACCCCGGGGCCGCTGAGCGCTCGGTGTGGTCAGGGCTGGACGTGTCCGCTGGCCGCCCTGGAAACACCTCCTTTTCCGTCTGTCATTCTTTGTTAGAAAACATGTTTGTCTATTGAGCTGTGCCAAGTCTTAGCGGCGGCACATGGGCTACAGCTCCCTAAGCAGGGACTGAACCCATGTCCCCTGTCCTGGGAGCTCGGGGTCTTAGACACTGGCCATCCGGGAAGCACCAGCTCGTCTCATTCTTGGCCTGCAGTGAATTCAAAGCAGCTGATGTATGAACAGTTGTTTGAACTTACAATTTACGTGGGTCTCAGCAGGAAAAGAGAATCAGCATTTTTACGCAGCTGTGAGCGTTAGGGCGCCTGCCTGTGTGCTTGGAAGCCTGACTCTCTGCCCACCCCTGGGCCCAGCATAGGGTCCCACTCATGGTACGGCTGGGGGCACCCAGGGGCAGTGAGGCTGGGCGCAGGGGGTGTGCAAGCCAGGCAAGGGCTGACCTGCCCAGAGCTGGGACACAGTGCCAAGAAACTGTTTTTCCTTTTCCCAGGCTGGAGGGAAACATGGCTGCTCCTCGTCAGAAGCACAGGAGAGCCGTCTCTCGATCATCAAAGCTTTCAGGCAGAATCTTTTGAAGAGAAATATCCCAAACTTCCCCTGTAAGGTGCCTCTTGCCTCTCCACAGAACACCTCTCCTTGTAAGAAAAGGTGACAGAGCCTGACGCTGAGGGGGCAGGAGGCTGCACACTGTCTTCTCTGGGAGGGACGGACCGCGAAGGCTTGGAAATATGGACGAGAAAGTTCTGGCACTCACTCCCCAGTGGGGACGCGGCCCCCGACAGCAAGGGGACGCTGGGCCCCTGTGATGCACCTTATGGAGCAGAGGGACTGCGGCCTGGTCCCTGGGCTCAGGGGCGTCCTGGTGAGTGTGAGGGGGTTCACAGAGAGACCAGGTCGGGGGCTCCTGGGGTGAGTGTGTGGGGACTCTGAGAGGAGGTGGGGGCTCCTGGGGTGAGTGTGTGGGGACTCTGAGAGGAGGTGGGGGCTCCTGGGGTGAGTGTGTGGGGACTCTGAGAGGAGGTGGGGGCTCCTGGGGTGAGTGCAGGGGGGACACTGATGGGCGAGGTGGTGCCCTGCCTGCCCCGTGGAGACACCGTCAGACCCACCGCAGGGGTCATGCTGGGTGAGACAAAGCCAGGTGGGCACGGCTCCCACCCACTGCTTAATGATCAAGACCGTCCCCTCTGCCCGGGGCTGCACCCCTGAATGTTGCTTATGGGGCTCCTGGCTTTCATCCCTTCCCTCTTGGTCTTCTGGAGACCTTCTGGACCTGGGGGCCCACTGGGGGCTGGACGTTTCACTAACGTGGGATGGGGCCTGCTGCCCCTCCTGCGTCCACACCGCCCGGCTGCCTCACCACCACCGTGAGCCAGCTTCGTCAGGGCGACCACCGGATGCCTGCCCTGTTCCGGGCTTGAAAGCCTGCCTCACCGCCTCCTCCATGAGGACGAAGTTCCCGCAGTCAGAAGGAAGAGACAGAACTTTAATGCCAGGGAGGTTAAAGGTCTCAAAGTCCCCCATGCTGAAAATCCTCCTTCAAGTCTGAGGAAACTCGGGGCAACACAGACAAGCTCCCATCAGCCTGTTACGTGAGTGAGACGGTGACGACGGAGAAAGCGCCAGGAACTAAGACAGCGCAGCACCAGCCTCCCCTGCCTCCGCAGAGACGAGGCTGAGCTTCAAGGAGACACAGCGCAGAGAAGCAGCCGAGCCACAGGCCGAGGGGAGCCCATGCCACCTGCCCCCTTAACCCCACATCTGCACAGAGGCGGGGCTGAGCTTTAAGGAGACACAGCGCAGAGAAGCAGCTGAGCCACGGGCCGAGGGGAGCCCACGCCACCCGCTGCCGCCCCTTACCCCTGCGCCCCGGGTACACGTGTGGGTAGTACTCGTAGTAGAGGTCCGGCTGGTCCAGGTTTCCGAAGGGCTCGAACTCCATCTCGGCGTTCTGGAATAGGCCCAGCTTCACCAGCAGCGCCAGCCTCACAAACCAGAGCTGAAAGCACAGAACACAAGGCACGCGACGGTTACCTACGCAGAGCAGGCCCAGCGGTTCCTATTCCCCACTGAGTGCTTTAAAAACGCAGCTCTTTAAACCTTCAGTTTACTTTCACTTAGGCTGTGCTGCAAGGCCTGTGGGACCACTGGACCGGCGAAGTCCCCAAGGCCCTTAATCTGATGTCAGAGCTTGATTTCAAATAGGTTTAAACAAGGGCTAAACTAACAATCCCTGGGGGCTGAGCTGGTAGGGAATACCCCTGCAATGCGGAGACCTGGGCTTGATCCCTGGGTGGGGAAGATCCCCTGGGGAAGGGAAAGGCCACCCACTCCAGGATTCTGGCCTGGAGAATTCCATGGACTGTACAGTCCATGGGGTCACAAAGAGTCGGATGTGACTGAATGACTTTCACTCACTTCACAAACTAACACTCTTTCTTAGAAGTTTGCATAACTCCAAGTTTATAAAAATGGATGTGGAAAGAGACGCTCCCTGCCTGAAGGAGGGCAGAGTCCAGTGGGGGTTGGGGAGGGGGTGGAGGGGGGCAGCTGGGCTGAGCCGGGGAGGGAGGTGAGGGCACTGCTGAGGGACCTGGACTGTCCACAGGAAGTGGGGAGACCCAGGGGCACACGATGGGAGCAGGGGGGGTGCACAGCCAGCTCCAAGTGGCTGGAACACCGGGTCCCTTCTGGAAAACGATGGCCGCCAAGTGAGAGGGCAGGACTGGAGACCCTGGCAGCTGCGGGGGCTGCGGGGGTGACCCGAGTCAGCCTCGTCCCACTAATGAGAGAAACGAGGTTCAAAGAGACCACACGGCAAGGGACGGACAGAGAGGCTGGGCCCATGGGCTGCCTGGGAGTGGGGGCAGGGGACTACCTGGTGCAGGGGGCAGGGGCGAGAGGCTGCCTGGGGCAGGGGGCTGCTTGGGAGCAGAGGGCTGCCTGGGAGCAGGGGGCTGCCTGGGAGCAGGGGCGAGGGGCTGCCTGGGGCAGGGGGCTGCCTGGGAGCAGCAGGGGTGGGGGGCTGCCGGGGGCAGGGGCCTGCCTGGGAGCAGGGGTGGGGGGCTGCCTGGGGCAAGGGGGCCAGGGGCGGGGGTGGGGTGGGGCGGGGGTGGGGGGTGCCAGGCGGTAGGACTCAGCAGCCGTGGAGAGAGTTGGGCTGGGCCCATGGCAGCTGAAGCCGTGTCCGCTGAGGACTGCCCTGGCCGCGGGCACGGTCCGGGAGCACGGCCCAGCCGCTGCGCCCGGGGCCTTGGAGCCCAGCCCCTCCCCTCCCCGGCTGTCGAGGGACAGCCTGGGGGATGGTCTGGCTGGGGAGGGGGCTTCCAGGGATGCCAGCATGAGAGACCACGGCTGGGGTGGCGGGCTCGAGGACTCAGGCAGCCGCCCCTCTCCTTGGAGAGCTTTCCTGCCGTTCAGAAGCCCGCTCTCTGCACGTGAACCGCTGGAGCCCTCGCTGTCTCCAGGTGACGGTGGCCTGGGGAGGACGCGGCCGTACCTGCAGGGAGTCCGCCGTGTGGCTGGTCGGCAGCCCGCTCTTGCCGTAGCCTTGGCCGTGGGCCGTGAGCAGCCGCCCGCACAGGTCCACCGCCGCCCGCCAGTTCTTGCAGCTCTGTAAGACACGGAGAGTCACCACGGGGGCCATGCGGGGCCGGTCACCCAGGGGTCACGGGACGGTCACCACGGGGATGGTCACCCTGGGAACGGCCACCACAGGGTCACGGGGCGGTCACCACAGGGTCATGGGGACAGCCACCACGGGCTTGGTGCTCAGACGTGCAGGCCACACAGGCACCAACTGCAGACGCCCTTCAAGACAAGCCAAAGATAAACCCTTAAAACGTAACCACTGATAGAACCCCAGGGGCAAAACTCTTGTTGGAAAGTCCCGCTCTGCCCCCAAACCCATCAGGCTGTTTCTTGTTTAGCAAGGTAACTCCACCTTGTGATTCTTCTTAAATTAAACCACAGTCAATGTTTCACGCTACTCTGCCCTGGACACGTTTATTTGTACCTAAGGTCTGCATGTGGCCCTAAGTGGTTCTAAACGTTTAACAGGACTCTGCGCCGTCAACATGAAAAACAACCAGTGAGTCGTGCTGACACATCGCGATCCAGGCTGCGTGTCCACACGCAGCTCCCTGTCGGGACTGGACCCACGGGAGCCCAGCTGAGGCGGCACGGGGTTCAGGGACTTGGTCTCAGCTGCTCGTTGCTGCCCGAGGGACGCAGGAAGGAGGGCCACCAGGCCGACGGGAGGAGGAACGCTATCAGAGGGACCGTCCAACCCCTGAAGACACTGGAAGTGGACGCCTGGTGTGCGGTCCCCAAGGACAGGCACTGCCCGCTGCCTTCAGCGCACAGGCCGGGCCTCGGGGCCGCCTGCGTGCCGGAGCGGGTGAACACTCACCCTGGGCCCTGTTAACCTCAGGCCCAGAGAGGGAGCCGGACGTTAGCCCGCTTTGCCCCTTTTAAAGGATGCTCTGGGCACTCTGTGCTTGCAAAGTGCTTCTAGAACAAGAAGCTGAGGGCTTCTACAGACCAAGTCAGGCCTCCAGTGTCCTCAGCGAGAACTCACGCTTCTTCTTATGATGCAGTCAGCACCAGCTCCTTGAAGAGGAAGCCCCTTTCCTCGCCTTCCTGTGAGTGTGAGTATTAGTGTGTGTCTCTGTCTCTGTGTCTATGTGTGTGTGTGTCTTTTGTGTCTGTGTCTCTGTGAGTGTGTCAGGGTGTGTTTCTGTGTGTGCACGCACACACACCCAGCATAGCTAGCGCAGCTGGATCGGGAAGCATGCTGGTGCGGCCTTACTCCCGGCTCCGTGGTTATCTGGCCGTATGCCCTAACACACCCCACCTGAGCCCCCGGCCCCAGGCTCCTCAGGGCTCCTCCTGACTCAACAGTCAAGGCTTGTTAGCGCTGAATGACAGTCCACCATCATGGGACTCACCACCACCAATTCACCCGCTGAAAGGCAGCTTGCGTGCCTGACTGCTAGGTCGCTTCAGTTGTGTCTGACTCTGCAACCCCAGGGACTGACTGTAGCCCGCCAGGCTCCTCTGTCCATGGGATTCTCCAGGCAACAAGGCTGGAGGGGGCTGCCATTCCCTCCTCCAGGGGACGTTCCCCACCCAGGGACCGACCCTGCGTTTCTTGCGTCTCCCGCACTGGCAGGTGGCTCTTTACCACTAGTGCCGCCGAAAGGCACCTTGACAGCTTCCGATTTTTGGCTAAAGCGAATCGGGCTGCAGTAAAGATGTGTGTGGAACCTCTGAGTACAGGGCCGAGGTGGGGGGTGGGTGGTGACTGATTCAGCCGTCGGTAAGAAGAAACTAACAGGAATATTAACACGTTTGCTTATTATCTTCAGTTAGGGAAGAAGCCACTTTTCACAACACATCAACTAAAATTTACGGCAGAACCATAAGGCTTTTCACAAGGTACATTTTACTATTTTTAATCATTCATTCAGCTCAGGCGTTCAGTTGGGTCCGACTCTCTGCGACCCCATGGACTGCAGCACGCCAGGCCTCCCTGTCCGTCACCAACTCCCGGAGCTTACTCAGACTCACGTCCATCGAGTCAACGATGCCATCTAACCATCTCATTCTCTGTTGTCCCCTTCTCCTCCTACTTTCAATCTTTCCCAGCATCAGGGTCTTTTCCATGTTTGGTGAAAGACCTGTTTTTTAAAGCTAGAATTTAAATATACTGTTCTAATCTTTAAGCACTATGGAGAAAATCTTATGAAAATCTCTTCATTACTGAATACGATATGCAGAGCTCTGATATTAAAGGTAGTTATGTGTGAGAAAAAAGATCTAAATTTCAAAATATTGGTTTTTAAAACTAGGAAATAAGATATAGACTCTGTTTGAGAAACTGACCATATTCCAGAACTTCCAGAAGAGGAGAAAAACAGTCCAATAAAAATCACTCAAGTAACTAACAGTAGGCACCCAACCTTTCCCGCCTGCGACTCAAAGGCAGTCATCGATGTCACAGGTGACACCACGGATGCGATTAAAACGTCCCTCTCCAGGGGCCGCGACAGTCATTTCCCCGTAAACGGCAGTCTTGGAACACTCTGACATCACTCAGGAAAACGTGTTGAGAAACTTTCCTAGTCTTAAAGACGAATGCAATTATTTTAGGATGCAATTAAAATACCAGGGCAAGGGAATGGTCTTTCCTCGAAGACGTTTCCCGCCTTGAACAGGCCTCCGTGCCAGCACTTACTGTAATTGCTACCGGCCTCGAGTGTTTCCAAAGTACGAAGAAAGCCAGACCAAGCCGCATATACTTGACACCAAGAATGATGGAAAGACGTAAAAAGATCGCCTGAGGACTAATGGCAATGTCTGTGTGAGGCTTCGCATGCCCCGTCCGAGCTCACAGTTACAAGTCACGCTTCAAATGCAGCCGCCGGCTCGTGACGCTGCCGCACAGCAGGAGTTCAAGGCCACAGAAAGGGAGTGACAGCGGCCGCCCCCCAAGGCAGGAGGGCTGTTCCACCGACGCACGCGGCCGTGCGCACAGCCACCTCCCACACCTGCGGCTCCACGAGCAAGGGCCAGTGCACGCGGACTCACAGACACCTGCAGGTGAGCGCCCCTCTCTCCCTTTTAGAAACTGAGTATCTCCTCAGCTCTCCTTCCCACAGCTTCTCATTCGCGGGAAGAATTCCAGAATCACTTCAATGGAAGAAACTCAATGAAACGTGTGATCTACATTTACTAAAAAAAAAACAAACCACCACCTAAACTTTACTGTGAAAATGCCAGCAAACCACCTCGGCGAGTGTTTCTTTGCCCTTCTGTAACAGCATGAAAGATGCTGTGGGGCAGACGGTTTCCAGCGGTCACAGGCCGCTGGCAGCACCGCGCGCCCAGGTCGGGGTGCCTGCGCTCAGTCTCCCCGTCTGCTCCAAGACTGCGGCTCAGCCAGGGCGAATGCACTCACTCTCGTTAATGAGTAAAGAAAGGCTTTTTGTGCGCTTCTGGGGAGTCTGCTAATTTAGTCATAAACCTTCCACACCAAGTGTAGAGTTCTTTCAGAAAACCGATGTACGGTGACTTCACTCTAGTTATTTTGATGAAGCAGATTTAATCACAGCATATACTGTCTCACAGAATTCACATGTTCTATGACGCTCTCTAGTGCTCAGGACTGGTTATCTGATCCAACAAAACTCCATTTCTGTGCAAGGGCTCAGGACGAGACACTGAAAGTGATCGGCCCTTCGGGAGGAAGCACTCACAGGGGAAATCAGACGCACTGGTACTCACAATGAGCTGCTTCAGTCCGACGAAAGACTGCTCCACCGAGCTGGCGGTCAGGACCTGTCTCTTTGCCGCAGCTTTTTCACCCAGGAAGCGCAACATTAAGTCTTTAACTGCATCTCCCTGGAAAGATTATAAGAGAAATACGTCAGGACAACAGAACGCTAATTAAACTCAGCTAAGTGATACTCACAGCTAACCAAATTTTTTTTTCCCCACTGGTGTATGGAGGCTAAAATGCAGTTATGGTACAGCTGAGCTGCAACTAACCAGACGCTATAGCGCCCCGATCGCTGGTAAGACGTGTTGTTTAGAGTTGCTTTCTCCTGGAGAGGAGGTGGTAAGTCAGGAGTGGCTGTGCCGCGCTGGAGGGGGCCGGGGCTCGTGGTGTGAGGGGATGCTGCCCCTGGGAGGAGTATGGTGCCCGGCAGGGCCCAGGCTGGGCGGGCAGGCCTGAGCCTTCTGCCCACAGCCCACACCACAGCCCCCTGGCCTGGGCCTCCGGGGGTCCCCAGGGCTCAGCCAGAGCAGTGAGTGGTGGCCCGGGGCATCGCCTTCCCCTAGGGCCACGACCCCCCAGCCCAAGGAGGGCCCTCTGCCAGGGGGCAGCTGCACAGGACTCTGCACAGGGGGCCTGGCCCGGCCTCGGGTCAGCCCCACCTGCGCCCGGGCTGAGTGACTGTAGGGGGAGCATGGACAGGGGTGACCGTCTGCAGCCTGGTGCCCAGGGAGAGACTGGGAGGGGCGGGGACATGCCACTGATACAGAGGCTGACAGGAGACAGCCTGCAGCTCCAGGCAGCCTGTGCCTGCCCAGGGCACCCGACTCCTTCCCATCATGCTGCGGAAACGAGTTGAAGCAGCTCCGCTCAGAGGCAAGGCTCCTCTCCCATGATTGCCCGCATGGCCGGTGCGGGCCGGGCACGCAGGAAGGCTGCGGCAGGCTCAGCTGCCTCCTGCTGCTGGAGGAGGGCAGTGGGGGTCCCGGGCCCTGAGCCTGGAACTCAGAGGCCAAGCCGCACCTCCTCCTCACGCGGGGCAGAGGCCTGGAAGCAGCAGGGTTACGGCTTCTGCCTCCAGAGAATAAGGTGAAATATTTTAAATGCCAGGCCCCGGCAGGGGCTAACTGATCCCGGAGGGTAATCAGAGGGTGGAGCAAGGAGGCAGGCAAACAGCTGCACAGAGCTCTGCACACAGGCACCTCTGAGCAGACAAAGAGCTGCACCCGGGCAGAGGGCCTGAGAACCAGGGAAGGGCAGACTCACCTTAAAGCTGCGGAGCTCAGAGGAGCAGTCTGAGTCCTCCAACCTCGCAGCGCCCTCAGTAGCGAGCCCACACTGCAGATGCCACCTGCCCTTTCGGTTCTGCCAGTCAGTTAGCACAAGACGCTCAAGACAGGGGCACCGTGGGGCTGGCCGGCACTCACCCTGAAAGCCCACAGACAACAAAACCTCCCGACACAGATCGGCTCCCACCGCGTTGCTCGGCTGGGGTGGTTCTGACACAGGGGTCCTGGTGCCTTGGCTGCAGACCCTCCACGGTCACCGGAGTGAGGCGAGCGGCTTCCTCCCGTGATGTCTGGAGAGCTATCTCCCTGCACCTGGGGAGGACCCACCTAGAACCCCACGGACCCCTTCCACTCAGCACTCCCTCGGGTGCACCCAGGGCAGGGCAGTGGCAGACCGTGCGAACGGGAGTCTGTGGCTGGCCCTCCGCGTGCAGAGGATGGGCCGCTACCCTCCTGCTGTGTGCAGACAGCTTCAGCGGTGCCTTGGAGGTTTTAGTGGACAACGTCCACGTGGAACACAGAGCGGCTGACTCACGGGGCATGGCCTCTAAGCTCTACTGTCAGGGACGCCCGGTCACGGGCAGCGGTGCTGGAAGGACAGTGCCCGGCCATGAGCAGGAAAGCAGTGACGGCGTCTGCCTGCCTGCCGGGTGGGACTCCCGTCACATCCACATTGTGGGGGCTGGGGGTAGGACCCGGGAGCAGAATCAGAGCCGGGTGGAGGAGAGGCCCGGCCTTAGGTCCAGATGTCGGGCTCACAGAGCCCCCTGCGAGGCCAGAGCACCCCAAGGTCCCCCACTGTCCCCGTCACCCCCTCACAATCAGCACCAACTCGCTGCCAACTCTGGTCTGTGGAATCCCCGCCACCCCCCCACCACTGAATGACCTTCACAGAAATACTCTCCAACTTCCAACCTTTCCTGGTCTGAACATTTCTGAATAGTCATCTCCCCACCAACTTTGCATCCAGTTCTTCAAGAATACAGGCCACCAAGACTCTGACTAGTTAGAAATGCCAACATTCCTCTTTTGAAGCTTCTATGGTTGGATGCAGTTAGATGCTCACCTGCATGGCCTCGACCTTAACTCAGACGGCTCTAAGAAGCCACTTCACAAAGAAACAAGATAACACTTCCCCGCTGCCCACATTCCATCCCTTAAGAAGTGAAAGTGACAGAGAAGTCGCTCAGTCGTGTCCGACTCTTTTGCAACCCCATGGACTGTAGCCCGCCAGGCTCCTCTGTCCATGGGATTTTTCCAGGCAAGAATACTGGAGTGGGTTGCCATTTCCTTCTCCAGGGGATCTTCCCAACCCAGGGACTGAACCCGGGTCTCCCGCACTGCAGGCAGGCTCTTTACCGTCTGAGCCACCAGGGAGCTCATTTGGTACCAACGGGTGAGCGATCTGGAAAAACTGCGAAGTATTTCAGAAAGCTGCTGTAGTGCTGCGCCAGTAACAGTCGCGTGGGGAGGGACGTGTGAACAGGTAAACCCAACAAACACTTGGCTGGCATCTTAAAAGGTGGCGCGCCGCGAGTTACCACACCTGCTGGGCCGATCTAACTCCTCTGGAAAATAAACAGCATTTCTGGCGTAAACCACACGCTTTTTCTTTTCTATGGAAAGTTCTTTGAGGAACAATACACGACTGAAGAGACACAGGTGAAGAGCCGACCGGCACAGTGGTTTCATGGGAAAGCCCAAGGCCTTTCGGGAGCTTTTCTGAATTCGTATTTCAGTCTACCATGAGGCTTCCAAAACAATCACTGTGGACCACAAGAGGCACGGAAGACACCGCTCAAGGACGTAAAGGGAGCAGAAAGGACACGCAGCGTCTCCCGGCGGCCGCGGGGTGGGTCCTACCCCAGCAGCGGGCGCCTAACCCTGGCTGACCGCCGAATGTCCTGCTTATTCCACGATCAGCCATGTGGAAGCATCAGAGCTCCAAGGGGCTGTCACAGACCCCAGGCTTCCCACTGGCAGGAACGGCCTCCGAGCTCGAGCGGCCTGGGTCCACCTGGCAGCGAGCATCGGCACTCTGTTTCTCGGCTCAGGAGTCACCGGCCTGCTTCCCTGAAGGGCGTCACGGGGCATTCAGCGCCTCTGTCCCACGAGAGCACCACGGTCAGCCCAGCCCTCCAGGCGGCCAGAGTGAAGCAGCTCTGTGCGGCCCCAAACACACCCGAGGAGCCCTGGGCCCCGGGACCGCCCCACAGACCATGGGGTCAAGGCATCAACGCTGACCCACCAACGCCCCTGACATCTGAGCCCATAACTGGGATTCACTGAGGAGGCCCGGGAAGGCAAATTCACGCCCAGTGCATTCTGCTGGAGAGGGCAGGGAGGGTGCCCGGTGAGCCCCCAAGGAAGACGCGTCTTGTTAGCAAGTACCCGAAGAGAGCACGCAAGGACGTCCACATCTGCGGGCTCTCACATCAGCTCCCCACAGAGACCTGGGTCGGGAAGATCTGCTGGCGAAGGGATAAGCTACCCACTCCAGTATTCTAGGGCTTCCCTTGCGGCTCAGCTGGTAAAGAATCTGCCTGCAACGTAGGAGACCCTGGTTCGATTTCTGAGATGGGAATATCCCCTGGAGAAGGGAAAGGCTACCCACTCCAGCAGTCTGGCCTGGAGAATTCCATGGAGTGTGTAGTCCATGGGGTTGCAAAGAGACTCAGAGACTTTCACTCACACTCCCCAGAGAGACAGCCGGCCAAGCTCACCTCTCCAGCAGCCGTGTTGCTTCTCCACAGGATCGGCCTCGAGGGGCCGGGGCCCCACCCCACGTGGCTTTCCGACCAGGCCACAGTGGGGGAAGGGGAACGCCTGCCCCGGGAGGGGCCCCTTCAGTTCCCGGAGTGGACAGCGCGGGACAGGAGGCACAGACCCTGCAGATCCCAGCAGACACGCAGCCAAGCTCACCTCAGGGGGATGTGCACACAACCATGAAAACGCTCCCATGTAAGGCATGCTGTGCGCCTCCCTGTACCTGGGCTCTCAAATCTAACAAATCACGAATCTCACTAAGCATTTTATTACAACATCACCTGCATTTTTCACAATAAATAAAAAGACTTATTTGAATATAACGCCATTTTTGTGTGCGCATGCGTGCCAAGTCGCTTAGGTGTGTCCGACTCTTTGTGGCCCCACGGACTGTAGCCCGCCAGGCTCCTCTGTCCATGGGTTTCTCAGGCAGGAACACTGCAGTGGGCTGCCACGCCCTCCTCCAGGGGACCTTCCGGGTCCGGGGACGGAACCTTACCCCTAGGTGTCCTGCACGGGCAGGCGGGTTCTTTGCCACTAGTGCCCCCAATGAGACCGTAGCGTGGTTTTTTCAGTTGGATATGTAAATATTCCGCTGAAGAGACGAGAAGTGGCAAACGCATTCAACTAGCCTCCCAGCAATGGACTCCGAGATGCTTTCAGATTCTTTCTAATTTTAAACCTCATTCTGATGGGCATCCTGAAAGCTGGCTATTCATACACCAGTGAGATTCTTTCCTCATAAATAACGACTCGGGGTGGGGTTTCTGGGTCAGAGCGCATGCATTTTAAAATTTAAGAAAGTTTGTGCCAAATTATCAGCCCCCTTAGGGCTGCCTAAGCTGGCTATTTCCTCACATTCTAATAGACACAGAACAATAAATAACTCGGACAACAGAAAGGGAAAATAACTTCATCTTCTTTGATGACTGGTAAGATTGAACTTTTTAATGTTGTTATTTACAATATATAGTAGTTATTTTATGACTACATATTTATAATCTTGTGATTTATCGAGGGACCGTCTGTATTTTTTTTAACCAAATCGGTAAGAACTCTTCCAATATAAAGCACCTTGCGTGTAATGCAAACACATTTTTCCGTATCTAAAAGGAGAGGAAAGGGGGTTTATTATCTACGGGAGCTCAGCTGCTATAGTAAACTGATCACACAGTTTACAACTTCTCCAGAGACCTGTCGTGCAGCTGCCTTGCTGGAAACTATTTCTAAGACTCGGATTAGCACTTTAAAGACCTTCAATCAGAGAAATCAACAGGGTTCCAAATTACCTAGTGACATCACAGCAAACACTCTCAAGATTAAGAATCTCGGGAACTGCTGAAAACAATCAGCGTTTTTCAAAGCTCGACAGGCCTTTTCTGTATGAACATACATGAAACAGAATCAGATGAGAAGCAAGGAGATTGGCCGGGGCTTTCCCGGCTTGCAGAGCGCGCCCACCGGCCCACCTGTGTGCCGAGAGCGCCTACCAGCCCACCTGCACGCTGAAGACCCTCCGCCCTCACCTGGATGTTGTCGAACTTGAGGCCAGGCATGGTGAGGTCCTCCTTGTCCACGAACACCGTGCCGTACTGCTGCGTGGCGACCGAGGTCAGCACGCTCCTGGTCGCATCCCCAGGGATCCAGGCGTCGCTTCTCCGGTCCATCTCGCTCATGCTCAGGGCGGTGGCAAAGGGGTCCTCGCTGCCGGCAAACACCGCTTGGATCTGTGAGAATGGCTTTGGGGACTGCGAGATCTCCAGAGGAACCGTGGGGACACCCGACCCTGACCTCTGCACCCCTGGGGAGGAGGCAGCTTCCGAGGGGCCCGGCGAGCTTCCTCCCACAGGGGTAGCGGCCAGTGGAGACAGGCTTTCCGGAATGGAAGGGCTGGCGTTGGGGTTACTGACGGAGATGAAGGTGGAGGTTGTGAAGGAATCAAAGAAGTCCGAGGCCAAGGAGCCGCTGCCGGTCGGATCGCCGAAGAACTTGCTCAGGCTGGGGCTCGGCTGGACCACCTGGGGTGGGGTCCTGGGGGCAGCCTCGCTAGCGCTGCTGAAGCTGGGGGATTTCACCATCTGGGACTCGAAGCCGTCACGCAGGGATGGGGGCTGGGCGCCGGGGGGCGGCTGGCTAAAGATGGTGCACACGGGCACCGGCTCGTCCTTGGGGGCTGGCTGCCGGGTGGGCGCGCCCGACGGTGGCCCTGCCGCGGGCACCCGCTCAGCCCCCAAGCCCGGGTCCTCCCCGCCCCTGTGTTCAAAAGCAGGCGGGTCTTCCTCATCACTGCGCTTGGGGTCCTCTCTCAACGATGCTCTGCCGTCAGGGGTCATGTCCGAGGCGTCCTGGGGCGTGTTCCCGCCATCTCTCTCACCGCCATCACTGAGTGAGCCCAGCTCGCGCTCTTCTGCGCCGGGCCCCAGTCTGTGATCACCGCTGCCCTCGGCGGGGTCCGCCATGTCCTGCAGACACCCCAGGTCACCTGCGTCATCCTCGCTATTGTTTGGGGAGTCGGAGATGAGCACGCTCTCCATCAGGGGCTCATCAAGCTTATCTGCGAAATTATTCGAGTCCTCGGACTCGAACTCGTCTCCACCAAGATCGATGGTTTCCTCGTGGTAAAGAAGCTGCCCCTGGTCTCCCTGAGGCCCCTGCGGAGTGATGCTCTGGGCTGGCCCCTGGGCAGGCGTGCTCTGCTCGGGCACGTGCTGGCTGGCACCTTCGGTGTTCTCCATGGCCACCTGAAATGGACAAACATATGTCAACGTTAACAGCTTCCGTCTCGGTCACTATTAGAATGCCTTCGTCTTACCGAAATCTACATGGCCCTGAACTACATTCCACGGGGCAACGCAGTTAAGAGAAGACTCGTCATTAACCCATCATTACATAGACTGGATCCTTACGACAAGAAGCAACGACTTCAGCAACAATTAAAGAATCCCATATTAAAGCTACGATTCTTCAAAATCTGACCTGTGAAGTAGGCAAAGATTTTTAGGATGGACAGTTTTGGGGAATTTATGGGATACTTACTTATTGATAAGGGAATGCAACCTTTCTCAAACACCCTCTTCCAACAACACAAAAGAAGACTCTACACATGGACATCACCAGATGGTCAACACCAAAATCAGACTGATTACATTCTTTGTAGCCAGAAGTGGAGAAGCTCTATGCAGTCAGCAAAAACAAGACCTGGAGCTGACTGTGGCTCAGATCATGAACTCCCTATTGCCAAATTCAGACTTAAATTGAAGAAAGTAGGGAGAACCACTAGACCGTTCAGGTACGACCTGAATCAAATCCCTTACGATTATACAGTGGAGGTGAGAAATAGATTCAAGGGACTTGATCTGATACACAGAGTGCCTGAGAACTATGGACAGAGGTTCGTGACATTGTACAGGAAGCAGTGATCAAGACCATCCCCAAGAAAAAGAAATGCGAAAAGGCAAAATGGTTGTCTGAGGAGGCCTTACAAATAGCTGAGAAAAAGAGAAGTGAAAGGCAAAGGAGAAAAGGAAAGATATACCCATTTGAATGCAGAGTTCCAAAGAATAGCAAGGAGAGAGAAGAAAGCCTTCCTCAGCGATCAATGCAAAGAAATAGAGGAAAACAACAGAATGGGAAAGACTAGAGATCTCTTCAAGAAAATTACCAAGGGAACATTTCATGCAAAGATGGGCTCGATAAAGGACAGAAATGGTAACCTAACAGAGACAGAAGATATTAAGAAGAGGTGGCAAGAATACACAGAAGAACTGTACAGAAAAGATCTTCACGACCAAGATAATCACGATGGTGTGATCACTCACCTAGAGCCAGACATCCTGGAATGTGAAGTCAAGTGGGCTTAGAAAGCATCACTACGAACAAAGCTAGTGGAAGTGATGGAATTCCAGTTGAGCTGTTTCAAATCCTGAAAGATGATGCTGTCAAAGTGCTGCACTCAATATGTCAGCAAATCTGGAAAACTCAGCAGTGGCCACAGGACTGGAAAAGGTCAGTTTTCATTCCAATCCCAAAGAAAGGCAATGCCAAAGAATGCTCAAACTACCGCATGATTGCACTTATCTCACACACTAGCAAAGTAATGCTCAGAATTCTCCAAGCCAGGCTTCAGTAGTATGTGAACCACAAATTTATAGATGTTCAAGCTGGATTTAGAAAAGGCAGAGAAGCCAGAGATCAAATTGCCAACATCCATTATATCATCAAAAAAGCAAGAGAGTTCTAGAAAAACATCTACTTCTGCTTTACTGACTATGCCAAAGCCTTTGACTGTGTGGGTTACAACAAACTATGGAAAATTCAAGAGATGGGAATCCCAGACCACCTGACCTGCCTCCTGAGAAATCTCTATGCAGGTCAAGAAGCAACAGTTAGAATGGGACATGGAACAACAACAGACTGGTTCCAAATAGGAAAAGGAGTACGTCAAGGCTGTATATCGTCACCCTGCTTATTTAACTTATATGCAGAGGACATTATGCGAAACGCTGGGCTGGATGAAGCACAAGCTGGAATCAAGACTGCCGGGAGAAATATTAATAACCTCAGATATGCAGATGACACCACCCTTATGGCAGAAAGTCAAGAACTAAAGAGCCTCTTGATGAAGTGAAAGAGGAGAGTGAAAAAGTTGGCTTAAAGCTCAACATCCAGAAAACTAAGATCATGGCATCTGGTCCCATCACTTCAGGGAAAATTGATGGGGAAACAACGGAAACAGTGAGAGACTATTTTTTTGGGCTCCAAAATCACTGCAGATGGTGACTGCAGCCATGAGATTTAAAGATGCAAGCTCCTTGGAAGAAAAGCTATGACCAACCTAGACAGCATATTAAAAAGCAGAGATGTGACTTTGCCAACAAACGTTAAGTCTAGTCAAAGCTATGGTTTTTCCAGTAGTCATGTATGGATGTGAGAGTTGAACTATAATGAAAGCTGAAAGTGAAAGTGAAGTCACTCAGTTGTGTCCAACTCTTTGCGACCCCGTGGACTGTAGCCCACCAGGCTCCTCTGTCCATGGGATTCTCCAGGCAAGAATACTCGAGTGGGTTGCCATTTCCTTCTCCAGGGGATCTTCCCAACCCAGGGATCGAACCCAGGTCTCCTGCATTGCAGGCAGATGCTTTAACCTCTGAGGCACCAGGGAAGCTGAGCTGAGTGCCGATGAATTGATGCTTTTGAACTGTGGTGCTGGATAAGACTCTTGAGAGTTCCTTGGACAGCAAGAAGATCCAACCAGTCCATCCTAAATCAGATCAATCCTGAGTGTTCATTGGAAGGACTGATGCTGAAGCTGAAACTTCATACTTTGGCCACCTGATGCGAAGACTGACTCAACTGAAAAGCCCCTGATGCTGGGAAAGACTGAAGGTGGGAGGAGAAGGGGAGCGAGGATGAGATGGTTGGATGGCATCACCAACTCAACGGACACGAGTTTGAGCAAGCTCTGGAAGTTGGTGATGGACAGGGAAGCATGGTATACTGCAGTCCATGGGGTCACAAACAGCTGGACACGACTGAGTGACTGAACTGAACTGAGTCTTTCTGGATAGTTCGGCAAAGAATAAAACTCTCTGACAAGCAATTCCATGTTTACCAACTCACTTAAAATATGTTTTTAAAGAAAACACCATCTGCAAGAAAGCAAGCCAAGTAGAAAGGAACACTCAGTCTGTAACAGTATTTTGAATCTCTTCAGTATCTTTGTTTCTATTCCAATCTGACTTTGAAAAGTCAAGTCCACCTCTTTCCTTGTGATGCCGTCTACACAGATGATGCCCAACCCAGGGTAAAAATCAAATTGTTTACCGTAATTTCTGAATAAAAACTACACCTTTGTTAGAAACCATTACCAGAGGTTGAAGTGTTGGGCCGAAAAGTCTCGTAAATCAGTCATCGTTATCAGCTGAGAGCCACTGTGTCTGAGTCATTACCCTGCACTCCATGAAAAGACAGGAAGCTAAGTTACCACAACACACGTGCCCCCGCCACGAGAGAGGGACCTAGGTGATAGTGGGCAGTAGCGAGAGCCCCACCTCAGTCTTCCGACTTCCTTCCCCAGAAAACCTTAGAAGGTGCTTGTCACTCTCTCTGACTCTTCTGAAGGCACATTTTCTATAAACCATTTTTATCAAACACTGAGTGATACGATATTTATCACCTGTAGCTGATACAATACATCCTAACTCTCTTTTCAGCCCTAACGTTCTGAGATCTGTCCTACTCTTGTTCTTCTTTCATTTTCCAAGTGTATTTCCTCAAACCATGTTAAGAGTTTTGCTTTGTACTTCAATTTCTCCTCCGCTTTTAACCTTGAGGCTCATTCCTGCAGCAGCACGAAGCTGTGAGGCCTCAGTTTTGCTGATGATGCTCTACTCTGAGATGGTTCCACAACCTCGTATCCATTCTTTTTTTTTTGGCCACGTCATGCGGCATCTGGAATCTTAGCTCCCTGACCAGGGATCGAACCTGTGCCCCATGTATTGGGAGCACAGAGTTTTAACCACTGGGCCGCCAGGGCAAGTCTTGATATATCTATTCTTCTTGAGGGGTTACGTTTTTGAATTCAAACAGTGCTGCTATGAACATTCCTGTACATGCCTCCTGCTGTGCGTGTGAAAGCTCATGGGGGCGTCGTGGAGAGTACAATTCTTCACCAGGTAACTCCGAACTGTTTTACTAAGTGCATGTATCAATTTCCATACCTGGTAGTGGTGAGTGTAAGTGATCTTCCTGTTCCACACAGTCACCTACGCGTGATATTGTTACACTTCTTAGTATCAAGGTATTAAAAATTCCTACAAATCAACAGGATTATAAATGACCCAACAAAAAGGATCCTGAACAAAGATCTGAACAGGGTGAGAGGGATATACATCTCACAAGCATTTGTCCTGTGACCTAAACAGCTGTACAATTTGATTTTATTAGGATGATTCCATGGTGTACCAATGGTTACAGTAAAATTAAGCACCTCTCTTCAATCTCAAGAGGCGTGGCTGAGACAAATATGGTCCCATTACTTGTGTCATGGAGGAAGTCCTGCACATGGGCACCACAGGCTGTGATCATGAACGCTATAAACAGGAAGTCCAAACAAAATGCCGCCCTCTTCCCAAAGATTTAAACCCTGGAAACAACTGCCTGTAGATACCATAAGAAAGGGAGAGTAGTACACTCAAACTGCAGTGAAAATGAATGAGCTGTCCTACAGCAAAGGCTTCAGTGCTTGGGCCTCACAAATCTAATTCTACACACAGAATGGGCAGAAAAATACACAGTACGACGACTTTCTACCTGAAGTTCAAACAAGAATATCCAACAGTCTATTACTTTAGGAATACAAACAGAAAAACAAGGTGATGAAAATGCACCGCTGGACTGGGGAGCGGGCTGGAAGAGGCCTCGAGGAAAGGTTCGACGGGGGTGGCGCACGGGTCTCAGCCGTGGGCAACGCTGGCGCCAGGAGCCAAGTCTGCACTTGGCTTTCTGTTTCCACTTTGTCTGTTACATGCAGCCTTTGCAGCTCATACTCTAAAACCTGGAAAGCACATGTATCTGTCCTTGATTTGCATGAGATACAAATCTTCGCTTCTCCTATTGATTTAATAAATGCCCACATGGCAGTAGTGGTAAAGAACACACCTCCAGTGACTCAAGAGACACTGGCTAGACCCCTGGGTTGGGAAGATCCCCTGGGGAAGGGCATGGCAACCCACTTCAGTGTTGTTGCCTGGAGAGTCCCATGGACAGAGGAGCCCAGTGGGCTACAGTCCACGGCCGCAGAGTCAGACATGATGGACCGAGTAACACACAGCAAACTCAAAACCACAGGCGTGCTTTAAGCTCACACCAGCATCAAACGCTAGCAAAGAAGTCAGACTTTCTCTTTGTCTGGTTGATTTCTTTGCACATGAGCTTAATTAATGCCTTAAAGTATTTTTTAAGTGATTTAAATTCACTAAGAACAATGAAAACTACTGCTCTTTAGGCTCCCTTTCTGGACACAAGACTGCAATTACAAATCTTTTACCACACTGCAATAATGGAAACCGTATTTCCATGAAAAAACTGTGCCATGAGGTAGGACTCTAATTACAACCTGAAAAGCCCCCATGCGGAGCACACTCACCAAAGAGCAAGCATTTTCCATGTATTATCATATTTAAGCCTTAGGACCAACTTACAAAGCATAAGCTCCATCACACAGCAGAGGCCAAGTGATTTGCCTGATGCTGTCAACGGATGCGGACGGGATTCCTGCACAGGAATTCCTCTGCTGTTCTTGTACGGCTGCTGAGACAGGTCAAGATTGAGAGCAGAGGGTGAGGCAGGGGGAGCTTGGAATGAATGCTTGAGGCTTGGGCTCACTACCAAGTAAAGTGACCTCTGAAAATGACTTAATCCCTTAGTCTCTGCTTCCGCATCTGAAGATTGGGATCATGAAGATTAAATAGCAACGGATGCACAGGAATCAGTAACTATCACTTTAATGAAGAAGCAGAGTGGTTACATGCTGTCCTGTTGAAGATCCTGCCAGGGCTCACAGAATGTGAGGACTGGTGACGGTGTTATTCTATTTGCAGCGGTCCTTCCCCCCAGCCCATTACACAGAGAGCTGAGCTTACTGCCATACAGCACAGCCTCCTGAATTTGCAAAAAGAAACAGGTATTTAAATATGATGTTTCCCAGTAGCCATAAGCAGGTGTGAACTGCAAGTCCAAGGAAATGCTTCATTGGGGTTAAACTCTTGTGGACTAGGTGAGAAAGACAGGCATACCTAGAGCACTTCTTTTAGCCTTACGCTCTACATGTTTTCAATTCTTCTCAGCATACATACTCCACCAGCCAGCTCTGTCCTGCACGATGCTCTGGAAAGCGTCAGCCAGCTTTTACATAGAGACTGACAGGCCTTTACACAGACCATCGCGACCTGTCCTCACGAGAGTCCGCTTGGGCAGGTTACTGTAAACGTCCATCTACAGAAGAGGAGGCCAGGAGGAACGAGCCACCGAGTACTACAGCTGGGCCCCGGGACGCAGACCCTTCTGAGCTTTCGGCGCCCAGTGTGGGGGCCGCTCCAGGGGTGTGGAGCCAACGGCCGCCCCTGCAAAGCGCAGGCACCCAAGGCTCGCGCTCCGGTCATCCTGGGCCCCGAGGGAAGCGGGTCACAGACGAGTCCCCGGGGAGGAGAGACCCCCGGGGAGGAGAGAACCCCGGGGAGGAGAGAACCCCGGGCAGGAGAGAACCCCGGGCAGGAGAGAACCCCGGGCAGGAGAGACCCAAGCCAGGAGAGACCCAAGCCAGGAGAGACCGAGGAGCAGCGGAGACCTGCGGGAGAGACCCCAGGAGAGACCTCCGCGGAGGAGAGACCCCCGGGAGAAGAGACCAAGGGGGAGGGCAGACCTGGGGGAGAGACCCCCGGGAGGAGAGACCCTCGGGAGCGGAGAGGTGGGGGCAGAGACCCCCGGAGGAGAGACCTCCGCGGAGGAGAGACCAAGGGGGAGGGGAGACCTGGGGGAGAGACCTTCGGGAGGGGAGACCCCCGGGAGGAGACACCCAAGGCAGGAGAGACCGAGGAGCAGCGGAGACCTGGGGGGAGAGACCCCCTGGGAGGGGACACCCCCGGAGAGACCTCCGCGGAGGAGAGACCCCCGGGAGAAGAGACCAAGGGGGAGGGGAGACCCCAGGGGAGGAGAGACCCGGGAGGAGACCCTCCCACCCCAGGGGCTGAAGCTTGAGACGGCACGACCCCCTCTCCACAGCCGGGGACCTGTGCTCACCCGCCCCCTCGCCCCCCCCGGGGTTGGGGGGTCACCTGCGGCTGTGACCTGGGTCCGGGAGAAGCTGGAGGAAGCCGGGAAGCCGGGGCCGGACTCGGCGCCTCCCGCGGCGTCTGCGCCTGCGCGCGCCTGCCCGGTGCAGAAGCCGAAGGCCGGCGCAGTTCCGGTTCCGGCCGTGGTGGGTGGGGCCTAGGGGGGCGGGGCGGGGCCTGGGGGGCGGGGCGGGGCGGAGCGCGTCCCGCGAACCAGACGGACGTCGCTAAACCTGTGGCAGAGGGAGCTGGGAGCGAACTTTTTTTAAGTTCGTGGCCAGTGCATCCTTGAAGTACTTATTTTCAGGGGTGTGTCTTTGTGCGTATATGTGTTTTCAACTTTTCTTGTTGAGAATACATCCATCTGTAATACTTATGTAATCACATTAAGGATAAAAGTGGTAATAATAATAATACCAGTGATAGCTGGGTGGAATTAACCCAGCAGTATGAAGATCCTGAATGCCTTAGCGCCGCAGCTCAATCTCAGGCAAGCGGAGCGGCCGAGAGGATGCCCGCGTCTGTGCTTCCTGCTTCCTTGCCTTCCGCTGCCACCCTGGAGATACCCCGGTTCATCAACCAGCCTAAGTGTCAGGCTCGGCGCCAGGAGCCGGAGCACAGCTGAACTAGGCCACACCCAGCCATTTCCTTCTGATTCTTTAATGATTTAAAATAGTTTTATTTTTACAAATAAAAATCGTTTGTATTTAAGGTGAACAACGTGACGTGCTGATATACCTAAACATTGTGAGACGGCCACAGTGGAGCTAATGCCCTTATCCACCACCCTACTCATTTCTTGTGTTTGTGGTGAAAAGATTTAAAATCTATTCTCTGCAAATCACAAGTATAGGATACATTATTGTTAACTATGCCTGCAGACCTTATTAATCTTATCATTGAAAGTTTGTATTATTTGCTCAATAGCTTCCCTTTCTCCCAACCCTCGGCCTCTGGTAACCACCATTCTACTCTCCTTCACAATGATTTCAACTTTCTTTTTCAGATCCCCCCTGTAAATAGAATCATGCTGTATTCGTTTTTCTGTATCTGGCTTATTTCAATTAACACAGTGTCTTCTAGGGTAATTTATGTCACAAATGACAAGGCCCCCTTCTTTTCTAAATTTTATATAAAATTTAAAATTTTTCTTCCTTTTTACAGGTTAATATTCCGTATATATGAAAAAGCATGTAAAAAAAAAAAACTGGCCAGCTTAAAATAGTTTTCCTCCTTAAATAGAATTGATTAACCAAATCTTGAGTTACTTTACAGACAGCACTCAGTTCAGCTCAGTCGCTCAGTCGTGTCCGACTCTTTGCGACCCCATGAACTGCAGCTCGCCAGGCCTCCCTGTCCATCACCATCTCCCGGAGTTCACTCAGATTCACGTCCATCGAGTCAGTGATGCCACTACACAGGTACAAAAGGGGAACCCCATGTCTCCACAATGACTTTCAAATGAAGAACCTTCAGAAAACTAACAGAAATGTCACTGGAGCCCTTTACGAGGCAAGAAATCTTTCAATAAGGAAAACCTGGCTTCCAGCAGACTGACTTGAGACTACACAATCAGTTCCCAAGTTTGAAATTCCCCTAACCCCCTAAATTTCACCCTGAATGTTGGATGGGGGAAGACAGACCTGAGACCTGTTTCCCGTTTCCTTGCTGGTCAACCTCACAATAAGCCTCATTCTTTCCTCAAAAGCTGATGTCACAGTATTGGCCTCTATGATCACTGGGTAGTAATCCCTTGGTTGGTAGCGCAGGTGTGGGCGTGTGTACACACACACACACACACACACACACACACATTTTCCCTTGGTTGGTAATGCAGGTGTGTGACACACACACACACACACACACACACTTTCCATCCAGCTGTGGATGGACACTTTGGTTGTCTCCGTATCTTGGCTACTGCAACTAATCCTGCAGTGAATGTGGAGAGCAGGTGTCGCTTCAAGACAGTGAGTTCATTTAGGCTGGATCACAGAAGTGGGATTTCAGGATGATATGGCAATCCTATTTTAATTTTTCGAGGACCTCCCATACTGTTTTCCGTAGCTGATGTATCAACTTCCATTCTCACCAACGGTACAGATTCCCTGTTCTCCAATCCTGCCAGTGCTGCTGGCCCTTTCCCTTTTTGGTGATGGCCACTTTAATCGTGTGAGGTGGTGGCTCACTGTGGTTGATCTGCACTTCCCTGATGATTAGCGAGCCTGAGCATGTTTTCATAAACCTATCCCAGACCTCCTTACCTGAAACACAGATTAAGGGGTGATGAGAGGAAAGTGAAATGATCACATGGGTGGAGAAACTGCATGCCCTAGACTCTATGGAAACCAGGACACTGAAGAATGTGCCTACGGCTTTCTGGGGTTCCATGCAATGTCACTCCTGTCTGCAAGAGCACTGCCAAACGTCAAGGTATGCGCTCTGGCGGAGTCCTGGACGGAGGCAAACCTCTGCAGCGTTGACAGTCCTTGGAAACTCAAAGACGCCAGTCTATCCACCGGACTCCCTTCAGAGGCAAATAAATGTCAGGCGTCACTTACCACCCCAGCACTGGCAGTGCGACCCTTGGCCACGCCACGCACAAGGCCGGTGGCCTGCAGACACGAGCTAGCCTGGCCTGTGACCCTAAGGCTCCTGGGCCCAGCCCACCCGAGTATGCCAGCCCAAGCGCATCCCCGAGCCCGCCACTGAACACCTCTGTAACCCTCAATGTCCCCGAAACGAGCAGCGGTCGTCTGCAAAGCCTGAGCTGCCGCCTTGGCTGGTGGGCCGGGGAGAACTTAACAGCGCCTGCAGAGCGCTTCCCGGCGCCCGGCCATCCCACGACCGCGTCAGAACCCTAGGGGAACCGTAGGGCGGCGGAGCTGCGGAGGTTCCGACCTGCAGCCCGCCCAGCAGGGACCCCCGGCAGCCCCTCCCCATCAGGTCCTACCGGACGTGGAAAGCCCGGATGGAGCCAAGTGCGCATGCGCAGGAGCTCGCCGCCGCCGCCGCCGCCGCGGAGCGCGTTGATGACGTGTCCGGAAAACACAGGAAGTGAAACCTACGGGAGCCGCGGTGGCTCAGAAACGGTCGCCGCGCGACGCCGCCGGGGCTGGAGCGCGTGAATGGGAGCGGAGCTGGGGCGCGCCGGCCCAGGGCACCCGCCTTCAGCGAGGGCGCTGCCGCAGCATGGAGGACGACGCACCCGTGATCTACGGCCTGGAGTTCCAGGTGGGTCCCCGAACGGCCCCGCGGCGCCCGGTGCCGCCGAGGTCACTGCGGGGAGGCCTCGGGGGGCCAAAGGCCGCGGTCATCCGGGACCGGCCGAGGGCCCGCTAGACGCCCGGGGGGCGCGGCGGTCCGGCCCGTGACCCCCGGCCGTGGGAGACACCCCCCGCCTGCCTGCCGCCCCCGGCGGTCCCTGGGGCCTGACTCTCACGGCTCGCTTTGCTGTAATGGCTTGTGAACATTTCCGAGAGCCTTGCTGTTCCTGGAGGCAGGCGCTGTATCTGTATTACTATTACTGTTCTAACTTGGACACAGTGTTTAAATTTACACTAAAAGTTGCCAAGATGCAGGGGGAGTTCTTATATCCCCTTCACCGACTTTCCTCTAATGTTGGCGTCTTCCTGTGGCCCTGGGCACAGTGAGCAAAGCTTCGAAATTAGCTCTGAAACCATCCTGTTACGCTTCCCTGGGGGCTCAGATGGTAAAAGAATCTGCCTGCAATGTGGGAGACCTGGGGTTCGATCCCTGGGATCAGGAAGATCCCCTGGAGAGGGGCATGGCAACCCGCTCTAGTATTCTTGCCTGGAGAATCCCATGGACAGAGGAACTGACTTTAACTTCAGTTCAATTCAGTAGCTTAGTCGTGTCCGACTCTTTGCGATCCCATGAACTGCAGCATGCCAGGCCTCCCTATCCATCACCAACTCCCGGAGTCCACCCAAACCCATGTCCATTGAGTTGGTGATGCCATCCAGCCATCTCATCCTCTGTCGTCCCCTTCTCCTCTTGTCCTCAATCTTACCCAGCAGCAGGGTCTTTTCAAGTGAGTCAGCGCTTCACATCAGGTGGCCAAAGTATTGGAGTTTCAGCTTCAACATCAGTCCTTCCAATGAACATCCAGGACTGATCTCCTTTAGGATGGAGTGGTTGAATCTCCTTGCAGTCCATGGGACTCTCAAGAGTCTTCTCTAACACCACAGTTCAAAAGCATCAATTCTTCGGCACTCAGCTTTCTTTATAGTCCAACTCTCACATCCATACATGACCACTGGAAAAACCATAGCCTTGACTAGACAGACCTTTGTTGACTAAGTAATATCTCTGCTTTTTAATATGCTGTCTAGGTTGGTCATAACTTTCCTTCCAAGGAGTAAGCGTATTTTAATTTCATGGCTGCAGTCGCCATCTGCAGTGATTTTGGAGCCCCCCAAAATAAAGTCAGCCACTGTTTCCACTGTTCCCCCATCTATTTGCCATGAAGTGATGGGACCGGATGCCATGATCTTAGTTTTCTGAATGCTGAGTTTTAAACCAACTTTTTCACTCTCCTCTTTCACTTTCATCAAGAGTCTCTTTAGTTCCTCTTCGCTTTCTGCCATAAGGGTGGTATCATCTGCATATCTGAGGTTATTGATATTTCTCCCAGCAATCTTGTTTCCAGCTTTATCCAATCTTGATTCCAGCTTGTGCTTCCTCCAGCCCAGTGTTTCTCATAATGTACTCTGCAAATAAGTTAAATAGCAGGGTGCCATTATACAGCCTTGACGTTTCCTTTCCTTATTTGGAACCAGTTCATTTTTCCTTGTCTGGTTTGAACTGTTGCTTCTTGAACTTCGTACAGATTTCTTAGGAGGTGGGTAAGGTGGCCTGGTATTCCCATCTCTTGAAGAATTTCCCACAGTTTTGTGATTCACACGTCAGAGGCTTTGCCGTAGTCAATAAAGCAGAAGTTTTTCTGTAGTTCTCTTGCTTTTTCTATGATCCAACAGATGTTGGCAATTTGATCTCTGGCTCCTCTGCCTTTTCTAAGTCCAGCTTGAACATCTGGAAATTCTCGGTTCACACAGTGTTGAAGCCTAGCTTGGAGAATTTTGAGCATCACTTTGCTAGCATGAGAGATGAGTGCAACTGTGCAGTAGTTTGAGCATTCTTTGGCATTGCCCTTCTTTGGGATTGGAATGAAAACTGACCTTTTCCAGTCTGGTGAATTTAGCATTCAGTAAGTGTTATTCTGATTATTATAATGAAACAGGATTCTTATAGATGAGTTCTGCACACGGCAGTATCTCAGTGCCTGGGAGTAGGTGAGCTCTGCGCACGGCAGCATCCCAGTGCCCTGGGAGTAGGTGAGCTCTGCACACGGCAGCGTCCCAGTGCCTGGGAGTAAGTGAGCTCTGCACACGGCAGCGTCTCAGTGCCTGGGAGTAGGTGAGTTCTGCACACGGCAGCGTCTCAGTGCCTGGGAGTAGGTGAGCTGTGCACATGGCAGCGTCTCAGTGCCTGGGAGTAGGTGAGTTCTGCACACGGCAGCGTCTCAGTGCCTGGGAGTAGGTGAGTTCTGCACACGGCAGCGTCTCAGTGCCTGGGAGTAGGTGAGCTGTGCACACGGCAGCGTCTCAGTGCCCTTGGAGTAGGTGAGCTCTGCACACGGCAGTGTCTCAGTGCCTGGGAGTAGGTGAGCTCTGCACACGGCAGCGTCTCAGTGCCCTTGGAGTAGGTGAGCTCTGCACACGGCAGCGTCTCAGTGCCCTGGGAGTAGGTGAGCTCTGCACACGGCAGCATCTCAGTGCCCTGGGAGTAGGGAGCTCTGCACACGGCAGCGTCTCAGTGCCTGCGAGTCAGGAGCTGCTGCGCTTGTCAGCTGGCTCTCTCACACAGGGCTTCCCCTGTGGCTCAGCTGGTGAGATTCCACCTGCAATGCTGGAGACCTGGGTTCGATCCCTGGGTTGGGAAGATCCCCTGGAGAAGGGAAAGGCTACCCGCTCCAGTATTCTGGCCTGGAGAATTCCACGGACTGTATAGTCTATGGGGTCGCAGAGTCGGGCACGACTGAGCGACTTTCACACACGTGGTCTATCACTCAAGACTGATGCCTTAGCGACCAGTCGAGAACAGAGCTGTGTCCTGGGCGCCGGGCTCAACACTGCACATGCCTTCTGTGTAGTTCTGACATCAGGCACATTGTGCAGCCAGTTCAGCTCAGTCGCTCAGTCGTGTCCGACTCTCTGCGACCCCATGAACCGCAGCACGCCAGGCCTCCCTGTCCATCACCATCTCCCGGAGTTCACTCAGACTCACGCCCATCGAGCCCGTGATGCCATCCAGCCATCTCATCCTCTGTCGTCCCCTTCTCCTCCTGCCCCCAGTCCCTCCCAGCATCAGAGTCTTTTCCAATGAGTAAACTCTTCGCATGAAGTGGCCAAAGTACTGGAGTTTCAGCTTTAGCATCATTCCTTCCAAAGGAATCCCAGGGCTGATCTTCTTCAGAATGGACTGGTTGGATCTCCTTGCAGTCCAAGGGACTCTCAAGAGTCTTCTCCAACACCACAGTTCAGAAGCATCAATTCTTCGGTGCTCAGCCTTCTTCACAGTCCAACTCTCACATCCATACATGACCACTGGAAAAACCATAGCCTTGACTAGACAGACCTTAGTCGGCAAAGTAATGTCTCTGCTTTTGAATATGCCATCTAGGTTGGTCATAACTTTCCTTCCAAGGAGTAAGCGTCTTTTAATTCGTGGCTGCAGTCACCATCTGCAGTGATTTTGGAGCCCAGAAAAATAAAGTCTGACACTGTTTCCACTGTTTCCCCATCTGTTTCCCATGAAGTGATGGGACCAGATGCCATGATCTTCGTTTTTTGAATGTTGAGCTTTAAGCCAACTTTTTCGCTCTCCTCTTTCGCTTTCATCAAGAGGCTTTTTAGCTCCTCTTGATTGCAGCTTGTGTTTCTTTCAGTCCAACGTTTCTCATGATGTACTCTGCATATGAGTTAAATAAGCAGGGTGACAATATATAGCCTTGACGTACTCCTTTTCCTATTTGGAACCAGTCTGTTGTTCCATGTCCAGTTCTAACTGTTGCTTCCTGACCTGCATACAGATTTCTCAAGAGGCAGGTTAGGTGGTCAGGTATTCCCATCTCTTTCAGAATTTTCCACAGTTTATTGTGATCCACACAGTCAAAGGCTGTGGCATAGTCAATAAAGGAGAAAATAGATGTTTTTCTGGAACTCTCTTGCTTTTTCAGTGATCCAGCGGATGTTGTCAATTTGATCTCTGGTTCCTCTGCCTTTTCTAAAACCAGCTTGAACATCCGGGAGTTCACGGTTCACGTATTGCAGAAGCCTGGCTTGGAGAATTTTGAGCATTACTTTACTAGCGTGGGAGTCGTATTGTTAGACGTTATTTTTCCTGTGGTTGGAGTCCTCTTAACTAGTGAGTGACAGGGATTCTGGCTGAGATGGGCTTTCCGGAGGTGCACACGTGGGTGCTTCCAGAGGGCGTCTGTGGCTGAGAGGCGCTTCCCTGACCTTGCGCTCCGTAGCGTGCATCCCATGCTTCTTAATGACTTTTCAATCTCTTTAATCCCCCAAGTAACCTAGAGGTTTTGATCTTTGGTATTGGATGTTTGAGGTAACTAAAATGTTGTTTCCTGGGATTTTGGGCAAATTAGTGGAGTGAATTCTTGCCTTGGGTCTCAAGTATTTTATCTGAATATCTTCTCTTATCTTAAAAGAAGGAGCTGATTGTCGCGCTTCTTCACACAGCTCTCTGGCCCCGGCTTTCTTGAATCTGAAGAGTAATTACTGCGTGTGGGGAAAGAGCAAGTTAGCCAAGATGGTGGTGCTCAGGCTCTCTCGCCCCACATTTGGTAGTACGTGGTTCCGTAACAGTAGAGATAACTTACAGCTCTGTGCCTGTCAATGTCCCCACCTGGCCACCGCCATGTCTGTTCTGTAAGCACACTTAAGCCCTTGAGGCTGCCTGATGACTGCGTCCGCTGGGTCAGCCCCAAGGGAATATGGTGTTTCCTGCTGCTGCGGCTGCTGCGCCAGTCAGGAGAGAATCAGCATGTCGGCAGTTCTTAGAGCTCCTCGAGTTTTCCTGTAGGCTCCCCGCTGGCGCTGTGCCCACCCTGGGTTCTGCCGACAGTGTGCACAGCGAGGAGCAGTGGGACAGCTGACGTAGTCAGCAGGATGAACAGCCAGACGCGGGACCCGCCCCAGCAGAGAAAAAGAGAAAACGCAGCCACAGCAGAGAGTTTAGAGCTGGGTCAGGCCTGCTGAACCCACGCCTGCGAAGCCCCGAGGGCCCCTTGGGCCTGTGGACAGCCAGAGGGGGCGCTCAGGAGGGCAGGTGAAGCGCAGACAGTGCGAGGAGGGCCTGGGTGGTGATGGGGAGAGCAGCGCCCTCGGCTTCTGCTCTGGCCCGGCAGGTGCAGGAGCCTCTGGGAGAGGGCGGGCGTCTCGCAGCAGCACGCGGGCCGCCGCTCTGAGCAGCGCCCTGTCCGCCTCTCCGGCTCCTAACTGCTCCCTGCACGGGTGGCAGGCTTGGGAGCGTCTAGGGATGGCAGCAGGCAAAGGGGAGGCACGTCTGGGCCGATGTGCTGGCAGCGGGAGCTGACAGAGATCAAAGAGGAACGGGGGCTGCTGCTCCGCTCCTAGAGCGACGGAGACAGCTGAGGCCAGAGCGGCAGACGCTCGGTTTGGAAGGGCCACAGCAAACGGTATAAGCAGGTCCGGTAGAAGACGACATGGCGCCCGTGGACCTTCCTTCTGATGCCTTTCACGGGCTGGTCCTTAAATTGGATGGCTCCCTGTGCAGAGGTCTACGGTAAAGGCTGTGTCCTTACCTTTGGAAACTGGATCCCTCCCTACGTGGAGGCACACTGTACAGGCCGTGTCTGTGATGCAGGTTTAGGACAGTGTGCTGTTCAGGCTGTGTCTGTGATGTGCTACTAACCTCTGAATTTTCTCACAGATTTAGGACAGTTTGAAAGCCTTTGGAATCGTGTGTGGGCTGTGAATGCCACAAGATTCCCTCTTTGAGGGGGAGGGCCCAGCGCCTGTGGGGTGTTTGAAGGTCTTTAATAAAACCTGTCGGAGAAGGCAGTGGCACCCCACTCCAGTACTCTTGTCTGGAAAATCCCATGGATGGAGGAGCCTGGTGGGCTACAGTCCATGGGGTTGTGAAGAGTCGGACATGACTGAGCGACTTCACTTTCACTTTTCACTTTCATGCATTGGAGAAGGAAATGGCAACCCACTCCAGTGTTCTTGCCTGGAGAATCCCAGGGATGGGGGAGCCTGGTGGGCTGCCGTCTATGGGGTCGCACAGAGTTGGACACAACTGAAGCGACTCGGCAGTAGTGGCGGCAGCAATAAAACCCGCGGAGGCTTTCCTGCCGTCTCCCAAGGACAGCCGGCGGATTGCACTTGGCCATGGGGATGGCGTCCCTCCACGTGTGCTGGGAGGCCCTTCCAGCCCCGTGAGGGTGAGGGCTGCAGCACGAGGTCAGGTGGTAGCCGACACTGAGTTTGCTGCGTCTGGGGACGGAACTGTCTGCTGCAGCATCTGCTGCTGTTGCAGAATGTCCGCTCAAGGGTCAGCGTTACTCACCAAGGAGGTATCACAAAGATGGACTGTGTGCAGATTTTGAGGCCAGAGACCCTGAGTGGGTAGACTGTGGGGAAGGAGCACACTGGCCAAGGGGGCGGTGGCCAGACCCTCTTGGCCCACAGCCTCTTGCTCTCGCCCGGCGGTCTGTCAGTGCGGTTCTGTGACAGCTGGGATCACTCACAGCGCTGCGCGTGTGCGTCGCCGTGTACCCCTTCGGCCACGGGGAAGCACATATAAGCTGTCTGTAAGCGTATATAAGCTCCACTGAAAGCCCCTGAAGCTGCGTTCCATCTGTGTCTGCCGGGTCAGCCCCGAGAGGAGGGAACGCAGCGTGTCCGCTGCTGCGGCTGCGGCCCCCGTGTCTGAGCTCCCTCGGCCCCTCGAGGGTTCTCCCAGCGTCCCCGCTCGCGCCTGCCTGCCCTGTTCAGCAAGCAGTGTGGACAGAGAGACAACTGGTGTCCTCGGCAGAATGATGCAGCAAGACGTTGACCGCTGCCTGAAGGTCACGAGGTCTGGAGGGTAAAAGGAGGCACCGCTGTGCCGATAAGAGGCAGAAGAGCAGTGTAGAGCGGCCGCTGAAATGAGAAGGTGCCGAGCACGTTCGCCTTTCTCCAGCCCTTTGACTTGTGTTCATGGTTTTCGTCCTTTTTTGTGTGTTTAAAGAAACAAGCAGTGCTTTCAAGGCATTTAAGTCAGTTACTGAAAGTCTGGTTAAAATCAGCAGACCCTAAACCTTCCCCTTCCATCTTATCTGGTGAGAATAACCTATCTCAGCGTTTCCGAAGGTGTTTCTTCTGGTCTTGACCTGCCTGCTCTTACCTCCCGGACGTAGCCTGGTGACTGGACGCCGTGGCGTCTGAGGATTTTCGGCTTTTCCCCTGCTCTCCTGTCTCCCGTCAGACTCCCAACAGTTAATCACAATCTTTTGCCAAATCTTTGCTCAGGTTTCTCGTTTTTTAACTGCAGAATGTTATGTTGACTGCTGATTCGAGGAGGGCGCTCTGCCGTGTGCAGCCGGCATTTCAGGACTTTTGCTTGGGGACAGTGAGTATAGGCTCAGTGCCTTATTGTGTGTGTCTTGGCTTCTCCGGTTAATGCCTTGCTCACTAGCGGTGCTCACAGCGCCAGGTTTCTCTCCCCGGAGTTTCCCCTCCCTTGTCCTGCGTGCTTTTGAGCCGGTGCCTAAGTTCCTGTGTTTCTGTCACCACAGTGAAGAGCAACTGCCCGAGATGGCCGTGGTCGGGCGCCGTCGCCCTCGTTTTGTAGGCTGATATTTTAGGGCTTAACAGTAATCGTCGTCAATCCGCCAGTGGATCTGCTGCTTCCAAACCAACGCACAGGGACGCTCGCTGCCTTTAACCTGATGAACTGAGGCTCAGGGCCAGCCGTCTCACAGTTCCATCTCATAGACCTGCGGCGTCTTCCGAGGCTGCGGGAGTTCCTCTTCCGGGGTTTCTGTCCTTGCACGGCACGGGGTCTGGTTCGCGGTCCCCCGCGCCACGCCGGCTCAGGTTCAGCTGTCTTGGTGGCCTTGCCGAGCCTCTCCGGTCTGTTCTTCTCCCTCTCGTTTGAGGAGGTGATTGCTCTCCAGTTTTGTGAGTGTCCTTGTGTCTGATCGTGGGTTCTGGCCCTGCCGTGGCCCGTCCGCCTGGCGTCTGCACCTCCTGAAGCCTTTTCCCTTGTCTCCCTGCGGTCCTCCTTGCGGAGCTCCAGTGCTGAGTCCTCCCGCTGTGGGCTCTGCAGGCGGAGGCAGCCCGACCTGGCCCAGGCTGACGCATGCTCGCGGCTCCGGGTATTGCAGCGCTCGTTTCCCCTGGGGGCCCCCAGGGCAGCCCCCTGCTCTGCCCCCATGGAGCTCCGGCGGCCTCCTGAGATGCCAGGAGGTCCCCGCCCTGCTCTAGCTGGCGCCCCGGCGTGTGGGGGACCCCTGTTCTGGCTGCCCCCTCCGGCGGTTCCCGCACGGTCCCCGCGTTGCTTGGGGCGTGGCCGCCAGCGTCTTCCTCAGCATCTTCTCTCAGCGCCGACCTTCCCTACCTCGGAGGCCGTGTTCCCCGGGCGCTTTGGGATTGTAGACTCTTCACGCCCCTTCCTGCCCTTACAGGGCTTCCGGAAGTCTGAGGAGGGTGGGGCGAAGCCCAGGTGAACGTGGGCAGGCGGTCAGCCCCGCCCCCAGCTTCCTCCACTGCTGGACCTTGCAGGTCAGCCTGTGGCAGCTTCCTGAAGCCTTGAAACAAGCTCAGGGTTTTGGATTGAGTTTTTCCAGTTGGCTCTGCAGGAGACTTGGCTCAAACCCCCTGCTTTGCCCTCAGTGGGAGCCATCTTCTGCTCTGTTATTGAAGAATAATTTGTTAAACCAGTCGATGACTTAAATAATTTTGTTAAAAACGGTTTATATCTTTACTGTTTAATTTTTGTGTCCAATTACAGTTGTTTCCAGATCCTTCGGAAGCGCAGTTGGGTCACAGCTTGTACAAGAGTCTAGGGCTTCTCCTGCACGGTTCTAAGCTGCCTGGCGGACCCTCTGCCCCCGGGGCTTCCCCAGCAGCGGTGGAGGCGGCGCGGCCTGCGTGGTCTGTCCATCCGCCTCCAACCACGTGTGCCCTCTCCTTCCCCCTGCAGGCACGGGCCCTCACGCCTCAGACTGCGGAGACAGACGCCATCCGGTTTTTGGTTGGGACGCAGTCTCTCAAGTATGATAATCAGGTAAGTGTTTCTGACAAATGGATGCATGTTAATTACCAAGCCTGTTCTTAGTTTTATAGCCATTTTGTTCTTGATTTTTCAAGCCGCACATGAGAATTAATGCCACGCGAACAACAGAGCTTTCACTGGGATTTACATAGCCACCTGTACGAAGCGACTGGACGAGGGAATCTAAGCGTTCTCTGCAGCGCCGCAGCCCTAGTGTGGCGCTTTGTGTGCATTGGGGTCCCGGCGCACGTGGTCGAGGGCACCAGGGTACCTGGTTGGTGTCACCCCTCGACCCCGGCCTGTGGAGGGCTGGTTTGATGGCTCACGGCACTTTCTAGCTGAGGCTGGACGAGGCCGTAATCCCGTCTCAACGTGGAGTCTAGGCCGTCACTGATGCTCGATCCAGGGAGAGAGACAGGCTGTGGCCCGTGTCTCTAGGTTAGAAAGAATATTGGGTTCTCACGAGGTCAGGTTTTCAGCTTGGCCTCGGCCAGACCTCAGCTGTCTGGCCTTGAACGAATGGACCAACCTCGCCGGACTTCATCTTCCTCGTCCTCAAGTGGCGGCGGAGCCATGGAGGCAGGTGCGGGGATGTTGCGGAGACTTACCCTCCTCAACCCCGGGGGAACGCAGGCGAGGCCGTGCCACGTGGCGCAGCCCGCCTCCGTAGCCCCGCCCCCAGGGGCTGGTGTCAGTCGCCTTGCGGGACTGTCTGGTGCGGATGGGCGTGGTGAACCCACTCCTGTGCGGAGGCACGACTTCGTGTTGGCACGGTCACTGAGAGGTCATTTGGCGATACCCGTCTAGAGCTTCACACGTAAATGTTCACAGTATTTAACCTGTATTCCATACACCGAAAACATCGAGAAAGCTTTACCTACAAGGAGTATTATTGGGACGGTACAGAGGGTGGGGAGAAAACGGGAGGCAGTCACACTGTGCAAAGGTTAGATTGCAGAGTAGGACCTTCCAGTTGTGATGGGAGAGCCACGTGGTTACCCTGGCTGAATCTCCTTCCTTTCAGAATGGTGTTCACTCACTGCCTGCATGAAAGCTGAGGCTCACGAAAGCTGAGGCTCCTCAGAAGCGTCACAGCTGAAAAATTCTTAAGTGATTCTTAGATGTCAAGATCGTATGTAGTGTGTGATCACTAGTATGTAAATAAAAAAAATTGCAGTCTATACAAATATCAAACCAATCCATTGTATGCCTGAAGCTAATGTCCTGTCAACTGTACCTTTATATAAAAAAGGTATATAAAGTACAAAATTGCATCTCTGCACAGAATAAAGACCAGAAATAGGTCAAAAGGGCCCAAACCCGGTGCCGTGGTTATCTTCGGGGAATGTGAGTATGATGTAAGTTGTTTCCTTATAATTTCTGGTTTTCTGAGTTTGTTTGTGTTGCTTTTCTCCTGGAAGATGTCCGATGGGACTGATTTACTTAGAAAATGAGTTAGCCGTGGCCGTCCCAGAGGCAAGAGCCTGGGGTGCTGCTGGGGGGCTGGGGGGAGGAAGGCACCCAGTGCCAGTGGGGAGGCACGTGCCTCCTCTGGAAGGACCAGTGCAGCGTGTGGTGGGAGCGCTGAGGCTCGGGCACAGAGCCAGTGCACGACCAAATGCCCTCTCCCCAGCTGCTTGCTTTTCAGTTCCACTCAGTTCCGGGCCTGTACCATTGGCCTTTCCGGGAGAATATCAGTCTTTGTTTTCTTTTCTGGCCGCGTGTGAGTTTGCCAACCAAGGGCTGAGCCGCGTGTGTTTTAAGGTGGCGAGCCCCCTCCCCGAGTGCCCTGTCCCCTTCCCCGTGCTGCCTGCTTCCCGCAGCGAGGGCGTCCGGGCCTCCCTCTGTGTCCTCTCCACCCAGCGAGTCGTGAGTGTCCCTGTGTGAGTGCTGCGTGCATCCGCCTCCTGGGAGCGCTCGCAGCCGCCTGCAGCCTCAAGCTGATGAGAGGCAAAGGCAGACGCTGGGGGAACGGGGACTGGACAGGTCCCGGGAGTGTGTGGGGTGGGCAGGTGCCCTGGCCCTATCTCCAAACAGAAGACTTGGCCCTGAGTAGCTGCGTGGTTCCTCCCAGGGGCCCGGCTGGACTGTGGCGAGGTGGCCACTAAGCACCCCGTCTCCCCCGCCCCGCGCGTGCCGGCACTGTGACCCTCGGGCTGCTGAGGTTGGCCTTCCAGGCGGCCCCAGGGCCAAGCCCCCTGCCCTGCAGCTGTGACAGTGGCGTCGCGTGACCCCCCAGCCTGCCTGGAAGCCCCCCGCCCCTGCCCAGGCTGGGCGCTTGCTGGGAAAGGGGGCTGCTGGAGGGTCTCTGGCCCCAGGCTTCGCCTCAGGCCATCAGCGCCTCCCAGCAGCCGGCGATTCCCGGGGAAGTGCCCGGGGCCGGAGTCCATGCTCTTAATTCAGCTCAGCTCTTTTTCCTGAAAATTTCAGGAGCTGTCACAGATGCTGGCCTCTCTGTGTCTGATGAGCTGATTTATTCTCTGTGCTTTTTCTGTTGCCCGGGGCCCTGCCTGTGGTCAGAGCTGGTCAGGCCGTCCTGGAGCCTCCTCTGTCGTGGGCTCCCCTTCTCCCGGGGGGAGGTGCTCCTCTGGTTGGGAGCTGGGCTTTGGGGGGTTTATTTGCTTCTGCACTGGGCTTTCCCTGCAGAGGCCGCCTGCACATTGCTTGTCCCGTTGAGGAGCGGCCAGGCTGACTGCTGTGGGGTCTCCATGAGGCCCTTTCAGGTCTGCGCCTCAAACCCACCCCACGTGCACTTGCCCCCACCCCACCCCGTCCTCCCATCTCACTCTCAGGAATCGCTCCCCTCTTTGTGGTCTGAGAGCGCTGGTCTCACCGTATTGATTGCGTCCTGTGTGTCCTTTTTGAAGCAGTTCTGCTGCGTGTGTTTCTAGCTTATAGGTATACGTGTGGTCACGAGGAGTGAGCTGGCCGATTGTCCCATTGACCTGCTCGCGCCCCAGCTTTTCCCTGGCCCCTGACCACACGTCCCCTTGCTGTGGGCTGAATGCTGTGTCCTCCCCCCAAACCCGCACATGGGAGCCAACCCCGACGTGACAGCGGCAGGAGGGGCCCCTCTGGAAGGCACTGGGGCTGTGAGGATGGAGCCTCGTAAGGGTAATCTCCTGGCTGGTGGAAGGGTTGAGATGTTGTGAGAATCCCCAGCAAGTGACAGAGACGTGAAGTGAGCAGGCGCCGCTGCAGAAGAGCCCCAGGGGCCCTGCTGGGGCTGGGCGGCTCCAGACCTTCAGCTGGGAGCCACGAGGAGCCGTGGGCGCAGCGCCTGGAATCACCGTGGCACGAGCCTGCCTGCCTGAGGAGTTGCCTTCCTGAGCTGCAGCCTGCACAGCTGGCTTTGGATCCGGACGAGAGGCAGGGCGTGCCGGCGGGGAGGCCGTGGCGCCTGCTGGGGGCGGCTGAGCCGAAGCTTCTTGCCCTGCGGCCCCGTGGAGGGCCGCGGTCGGTGCCGGGAGGACTTCCACGGGAAGATGCCGATGCTTTACATTTCCTAGGGGGGAGCCTTCGCTGTTTAGTTTCCAGTTTTGCCACATTTTTTTTTGCCTCTGAATTTTCGAGTTTACCGAGTTCCGTGAGAGATGAAATGGACAGGGTGCATCGGCCTGGGGTCACGTGCTCACTTTCAGGACAGGGGCCGCTTTCTCTGAGCCCCAAATCTGTGAGAACTCAAGCGGCCTCGATTAACAGCACCTTCACAGGCTTCCTAGTAAGTTTGAAAACCCAGGCTCCTAAACCCTTACAGAGTGTTATCTATGCCCTTAGCTCTGCACAGCTAAGTCCAACGGTAAAATTTTAATAATGGTAAGTCAAAATATGAGTTTGAGCTTCATTGAAAGTCAAAGTCACTCAGTCATGTCCAACTCTTTGCGACCCCATGGACTATACAGTCCATGGAATTCTCCAGGCCAGAATACTGGAGTGCGTAGCCGTTCCCTTCTCCAGCAGATCTTCCCAACCCAAGGATCGAACCCAGGTCTCCTGCGTTGCAGTCGGATTCTTCACCAGCTGAGCTGCCAGGGAAGCCCTTGTGCTTCATTCCAAGCAATTAAAAGCATTTTAAAAGCTCAGCAGGGGCAGTGAAGACCTCAAGCAATACTTGCACCCCAGCCGAGCACGTGTTCCCCCTTCGGAGCCAACGGGAATTACTCTGTCTTCCTCATACCCGTCATTTTTGCCCTCGCCGTAACCGTAGTGTTTCTCCATGAGGTAACTTGTTTTTGTAACTGGCCTGCAACTGCACGTGTCAGTGCGGGCGCACGTGACGTGAGCGGTGCACGTGGCGGTGCCCTGGGCGTAGGCAGCTGGATCACAGCCTCTCTGCTGGGATGCGAGCTGCCTGGTCCTCCGCGGACCTGCTGTGGTGTGGAGCCCAGCGTTGTGGCGTGGGGGTCCACGGCGCATGCTCTGGGACGAGCCTCACTGCTCCAACTTTGTCAGCCCCGGTTTCTTCCCCTGTAACCGTGGCTAGTAATGATAGATCGTCCTGTCACCACCGAGCTCTTTTCAGGATTAGAGGAGCCAGCGTGGCACAAACAGCTCACGCGCCTGCGGCGTATCCGTCGCCATTGCCTCGACCCCTGCTTGTCTGCGGTGCTGACGCCCCCTGCCCTGCCTGAGCGTACCTGACGGAGGACGTGTCCCGGGGCCCAGGCCGTGAGCCTGCTGTGGGCGAGGACGTGTGGAAAGAGCCTGGACTCTGAAGCTTAAAGGGCACATTACTAGAGTGTCAGATTGGGAGAGGTGGGCCTGGCGGGGGTGGACTCCTCCCCACCCCTGCCGTGGAGGGCGGAGGCTGACGTTTCCCCGCCGAGTGCCTCGCTGGCGAGCGGAGGAAGACCCGCGCGCGGACCACGGAACAGAGCCTGGCTGGACGCCCTGCAAAAGAGGAGCCTGCCCCAGGCGGGTGCGGGGTCTCTGCGGGTGCGGGAAGTGCGGGAAGGGGTCAGGCTGGAAGGACGGCTCCCCAGCCAGGAGCCGCCCCGTGTGCAGGGGAGGGTGTGCGCGCCCCCGGGTCCACGGCCCCAAAGGAGGACCCGGAAACCAGCGCTCCCGTGCTCCCGACGCGGGGGTCCTGATGGTGCTCCCGGCTGAGGAGTACAGCTCAGCGCATCCTTTTCTCAGCGCTCACGGATTTTCTGATAAGGAGGAAACGTGTCAGATACTTAGAAAGAAGCTTCTTGCTCACTCTTACAACACAGAAATTGTTGCTGGTTTTGTGTGTCGCCGTTTAGTCTGGGTGCCCATGTGACTGTGACTGTCAGGGACTTTATGTGGAAGCTCTCCACCCGGAGTATCCCCAGACCCGCTGTGAACACCACACTGGGCTGTGAGTGCTGGGGAAACTGACTGCAAATGGGTTCAGAGATCAACAGCTGTGTTGCTGGCGTTTAACCTCCTCACTGCCCCCAGCCTCTGCCTCTGCCGGGCTGCGTGGTCCCAGCAACCCCGGGACCTTTGTCCCTGCGCGGTCATCGCACTCCGGGACACTGCAGCTCGGGTCGCACAGGCTGTAGGGGGCAGTGGTGGGCTTTGAGTTCTGCCCAGGCCGGCCCTCGAGGCACAGGGGAACGATTCCATGTGAGAACGTGATAGGAGGGAAGCAGCCAAGGACACAGCCAGAGGCCCTGGGCCAGCAGGGGGAGGTGCTTCGGGTGTCATGGAAACGTGTTTTAAAATAGCATTTTAGTGTTTGTTCTGACTGTAAAACAGTGCTTGAAAAAAATTTAAAACTAAAGCCAAACCACAAAGAAGTAAAGGAAAAGCCTCTATAATTTCATCACCCAAAGGAAACCAGTCACTTTCTGATTCTCTGTCTGGGATGTGCTTACTTTTTAGCAAAAAGCACCTGGAGCGTTTGCGTGGCTCTTTTACCGGTTCTTTTTTCCTTCTGTCCCCTGGAGAAGGGATAGGCTGCCCTCTCCAGTGTTCCTGGGCTTCCCTGCTGGCTCAGCTGGTAAAGAATCCGCCTGCAGTGCAGGAGACCCTTGTTTGATTCCTGGGTCAGGAAGATCTGCTGGAGAAGGGATAGGCTGCCCTCTCCACGATTCCTGGGCTTCCCTGGTGGCTCAGCTGGTAAAGAATCCGCCTGCAATGAGGGAGACCTGGGTTCGATCCCTGGGTTGGAAGACCCCCCTGGAGGAGGGAAAGGCTCCTCTCCAGTACTCTCGCCTGGAGAATCCCATGGACTGTATAGTCGGTGGGGCTGCGAAGAGTCGGACACGACTGAGGGACTTTCCCTCTCACCCTCATGCATGTAATGGACCCTCCTCCCGGCACTGAATGGTGTCCAGAGAAGAGAAGCTGGCTCCACAGTGCTGTGTTACGGTCGGTTCGCCTGAACAGCCCCCGTTGCCAGGCGCATGTGGCTTCTGTGTTTCCCTGTGGCAGTCACTGCCACAGCGAGCACTCCTGGTTGGATATAGGTCTTCGTGCAGATCCATGATTATCAGTATAAACTGAGTTAGAAAACTGCGAATTTTATTTTCCCCAGTGTTGTTAAGAGAGTGAACGTGAACATCATTTTCATTCCTCTAGAAATTACCCGGAAGAGCGTGGCACCAGCATGTTTAACTTTTCATTTAGTGGCTGAGACACGACGCTGTCGGCACTGCCGCATGATCAGAGGCGTCGACGGCTGTCGGCCTTGCCCTTAGGAAGCGTTTTAAGCGGTGCTGACCTGACGTGCAGCGCTCTCTCACCCCTTCCATCCTCGGTGCTTCCAACATGAGTTGTGTCTGCTGCGGAGGGGCCCGGTCGGGGCTAAGCCTGGTCCTCGGCAGGCAGCAGCGCCCTGCCCTGCTCAGCCGAGCCGCAGGCCTGGGACGGTCACGGCGGGTGGCCCCTTCTTGGAGGCTCCGGCCCTGACGCCGGTCGTGGCCTGACTGTGCCCGATGCGGGGCGCGGGCAGAGCCTTCCACGTCTCATCTGGAGGGCTGGGCGTGGCGGGGGCAGGGTCCTCCGCTCCCAGGCTTAATCCTTGGCGGGGATTCCACGCTCGTTTTTTGAGAGGCATAGAGTCAGACGCCTGTGTAGAAGTGAATGCTTTCAGCACAGAACGGAGCTGGCAACGGTGTCGAGGGTGCGCCCGGGTCTCCTGCCAGTCTCGGTGGTCTGTGAAGGTGAGTGGGAGGTGTGTGAGCTTCTGACCGGCTCTTTCCTTGTGTCTGTAGGTCCACGTCATAGACTTTGACGACGAGAACAACATCATCAATAAAACTGTGCTCCTGCATCAGGCGGGGGAGATCTGGCACATTAGTGCCAGCCCGGCAGACAGAGGCGTGCTGGCCACGTGCTACAGCCAGGGTGAGTGTGCCCGGGGGCAGCCTGCTACAGCCAGGGTGAGTGTGCCCGGGGGTGGCCTGCTACAGCCAGGGTGAGTGTGCCCGCGGGTGGCCTGCTACAGCCAGGGTGAGTGTGCCCGGGGGCCTGGGTGCCCGCGGGCTGCCTGCTACAGCCAGGGTGAGTGTGCCCGGGGGCCTGGGTGCCCTCGGGTGGCCTGCTATAGCCAGGGTGAGTGTGCCCGGGGGCCTGGGTGCCCGCGGGCGGCCTGCTACAGTGAAGTGAGTGTGCCCGGGGGTCTGGGTGGCTGTGGGCGGCCTGCTACAGCCAGGGGGAGTGTGCCCGTGGGCAGCCTGCTACAGCCAGGGTGAGTGTGCCCGCGGGCAGCCTGCTACAGCCAGGGTGAGTGTGCCCAGGGGCCTGGGTGCCCGCGGGCGGCCTGCTACAGCCAGGGTGAGTGTGCCCGCGGGTGGCCTACTACAGCCAGGGTGAGTGTGCCCGGGGGCCTGGGTACCCGCGGGCGGCCTGCTACAGCCAGGGTGAGTGTGCCCAGGGGCCTGGGTGCCCGCGGGCGGCCTGCTACAGTGAAGTGAGTGTCCCTGGGGGTCTGGGTGCCCGTGGACCACTTGTTGCAAGAGTGAGTGTCCCTTGGGGTCTGGGTGCCTGCGGACGGCCTGCAACAGTGAGAGTGAGTGTCCCCGGCGTTCTGACTGCCTGTGGAGGGGTGGGCGTGTGGTCCCTAAGCTGTGTACTCAGGGAAGTGCTGCTTCAGAGAGAAGCTGAGATACTGCGGGTAGAGAGAGACTGTAATAAGCGGTTATTATAGTCCAGAGCCCAAGAAAGGAGGCTGGAACCACAGCTGTGCCCTGAGCATTGACCCCAGGGCAGGGGAGGGACAAGCCTGAGGGCCTCCACTGGGGGGCGCAGCCACCCTCATCCTCACTCTCCCGCACCCTCAGAGGGCGGTGGGCTTGCGTTAGGGATCAGGGTCCGGGAACCACGCCTCTCATTGCTGCGCAGGCTGCAGGCTGCGTGCTGCCGCGCCTCCACGGGCTTCCGCCCGGTCCACCGTTCACTCTCCTGTCTCTGGGACCCTTTACCGTGTGTACAGCCTGCGTCGCTACAACCTGCAGGCAGGCAGCATCTTGCAGAGTTCTGTTCTCTCTTGGAAAATGATAGCGAATTTGCTGTAGGTTGAAGTAACCTAGACATTCAGACACTTCCTCCGAGCAAGCCGCCCTCCCACCCGTCCAGCGCCCGTCGGGGTCACGGGAGGGCTGGGGACAGTGCAGCGTGTGCCCACACGCTATCGATAGGAGCCAATTCTGACTTCAGCTGGCCCGTGTGAGTGGGGAACCGCCGGAGGGGGAGCCGTGTCGGCAGTAATCCCCGGGGACCCTCTTCCACGTGCAGCTTGCTCGGGGCTCCTGGGTTCAGGGCCGGGCACGGGGTGCTGGGGGTCACCGCATCAGCCACACTCGCTTCTCAGTAACCAGAGTGCCACGTGTCGCGTCCAGTGAGCGTTGTGCTTCCAAAGGGCAGGCAGAGCCCGGGCATCTGCTGAGCCCTGGACTCACGGGGTCCCTCAGACAGGTCCCCACGTCTGGCAGGCAGACGCAGGCTGGTCTGCAGGACGGCTCTCTGCCTGGCTCAGGGGCAGCCCGGCGCAGCCTTAGGTGGGGGCTCTGTTTAGGGGACTGAGGCTTCTTGTGTTGCTGGAAGTGCTTGGCGATGACCCGCCCTTCCCTCCCCGGCCCCCCTCCCTGCAGGCAGCCTCCAGGTCCGGCCACCGTCTCCAGGCGACGGGTTGGCGGGTGTCCCTGCAGAGACAGCCTCCTCTTCCCTCGGCCTGCGGTCGAGCATCCTGCCCTGTCCACACCAGTGGGGGTGATCAGGGCCGCAGCAGTGCCCCAGGCCCAAGCGGGCTCCTCTGAGGGGTGAAGGTGACCCAGGGGGTCCCAGTGCCCTGGCTGGGCCACTTCTTAGGCCTGAAACCTTTCACTTCTCCCTCAGTGACATGCCGTGTGGAGTGGGTGCAGCTATGGGCAGGAAGTGTGTCCTTTTATCACTCTGAGAGGTTCCGTGTGGGCTTCAGAGGCTGGAGTTCTTCCTCCTCCTTGTAAGCACCGAAAGGGACCGTGGTATAACTTAGCACATCTGCCAGTTTCTAGGTCCCCAGCAGGAGCAGAGGCTGTGCAGGCCTTATGGTCTTATTTTTAAAATTGTTTACTGAATTATAGTTGCTTTACAATGTGTCAGTTTCTGGTGTGCCGCAAAGTGATTCAGTTACGCACGTATGTGTGTATTCTTCCGCGTGTTCTTTTCCATTATGGTTTGTTACAACAGATACTGAAAACATGGCTCCCTGTGCTATACAGCAGGCCCTTGTGCACTGCGCATATAGTAGCTCGTGTCTGCCAGTCCCAAATCCCCGATTCATCCCTTCCCGCCTTTCCCCCTTGACAGCCGGCTGTATTGTTCCCTGTGTCTGTGAGTCTGCTTCTGTTTTGTAACTGAGCTCGTCTGCATCCTGTCTCAGCTTCCACGTGCAGGTGGCGTCCTGGGGCGCGTGTCTCTGGCTCCCCTCGCTGAGCGGGCAGTCCCCAGGCCCACCCCTGCTGCTGCAGATGCCATCACTTCACCCTTTCCCGTGGCCGAGTCTTCCCGTACCTATGCGTGCCACCTCTTCTTCATCCGTCTATCTGCTGGCGGACATCTGGACTCTTTCGTGTCTTAGCGATTGTGAATAGTGCTGTGATGAACATTGACGGGCATATATCTTTTTGAATAAAGAGGTTTTTTCTTTCCCCAGATATCTGCTTAGGAGTGGGGTTCCTGGACCATATGACAGTTCTAGTTTTTGTGTTTTGGGGAACCTCCTCCTTACTGTTCTCCACACTTCGGCACCAATTTACATTCCCGCCAGCAGTAGGAGGGCTCCCTTTTTTCCACACCCTCTCCGGCAGTTATTATATGTAAACTTCTTGATGATGGCCATTCTGACTGGTGTGAGGTGGTACCACATAACTTTAATCTGCATTTCTCCAGTAATTAGTGATGTTGAGCATCTCTTCTCGCGCCTGTTGGCCATCTGTATGTCTTCGTTGTATAGGCTTTGTATGGGCTTCCCAGGTGGGGCTGGTGGTAAAGAACCTGCCCGCCAATGCAGGAGACATAAGAGATGTGGGTTCGATCCCTGGGTCTGAGTCAGGAAGATCGCCTGGAGGAGGAAAGGGCAGCCCACTCCAGTGTTCTTGCCTGGAGAGTCCCGTGGACGGAGGAGCCTGGGGGGCTGCAGTCCGTGGCGTCGAGAAGAGCTGGACACGACTGAGTGACTGAGCACGGCACACAGTACGTGTTTTCTTTGCAGAAATTTCTATTTAGACCCTCTGCCCATTTTGTGATTGGGTTATTTTCTTGATGCTGAGTTGTGTGAGCTGTTTGTATATTTTTGAAATCAGGCTCTTGTCAGTTGCATCATTTGTAAGTATTTTCCTCCCATTGTGTAGGTTGTGTTTCTGTTCTATCATCTCCTTTGTTGTGCAAAAGCTTGTAAATTTGATTAGGTCCCATTTATTTATTTTGGCTTCTGTTTCTGCTGCCTTGTGAGACTGTTACTTTCTTGGTTTTAATGGATCTTGCCACGTTTGGTTTATAGACCTGGTCTGGTTAGTGATAACTCGCGTTTAAGCTCGTGACAGCTGTTCCAGCAGAACCACCCCTGCCCTGTCAGCGGTCACAAGAGTGGCGGCAGCTGGCACGAAGGCTGGTGGCCCTGGGCATCAGCCGCTGTTTCAACACTTCAAGGAGCGGCCGCTCGCCATGCGCCATTTTACTGATGAAACCAAGGCTTAGGAAGGCTGAGCGATGGTCAAGGTTGCCTGTCTGGTGGGGACAGGGTTGGCATTTGGCAATGGATACTGTTCCGGGTGGTGCCCTTGACAGCTGACAGTGTCTCTTTGGTCAGAGTCGCACCTGGGGAGGAGGGGGCCTGTTTAGAGCCGCCTGATCCGTCTGGGGGCCCACACACTGGCGCAGCACGGGTCTCCGGCTCCAGACACGCATGGTACTCCTGTGTTTAAACTCACCGTTCCTCTGAGATTTTCTTTAGCGTGGGATGTGGAAAGAGGGAATGCCTTTCCTTCAGGCAGTAGGTGCTCAGCTAGGAGGCGAGAAGTGAGTCTTCTCCCCAGATCCAGGTGCCGAGGATGAGCATGTTGAAAAGAAGTCAGAAAGTTCTCTGGGGAGAGCAGTCTCTGGGGAGCCCTCGGGAGCTCTGTGCTGACCCCAGCCCTGTAAAAGTGGGGGTCCTCACAGGGCCGGCTCCAGGTGTCCTCCGCAGCCCAGACTGAGTACAGCGGGGCAGGAAATGGAAATGGTCTGCACCTCGTTTTAACATTATAGGTTTTCTGGGCTCTCTTGCTCTCTGGCTAACAGATCTGACGGGCTTGTCACTGGGAGGGCTGTGTGCTGACCAGCATCACCCAAAGATGATGTTGCGGGGGCAGGATCCTGGGTGAGGGCCTGCGGCTCCGTGGGGGCCGTGCATGGGGGGTGCGTGTGCTGCGTGAACGTTAGGTGTGTGTTTCGCCAGCTCCTCTTCCATCTGGGGTTCACGTGGAGGTCCCTCACTGCGGTCACCGAGTCTGGTGAGAAATGGGAAACCAGCCACATGGAATATTATTTTGAGATCAAGTTACTGTTTTGTTCCAGTGCTATTTCCTTCAGGATGTAGATACGATTAACTCTTCCTTGCCAAAAAAACTGCGTGTTTCTTTGCTGCCTGTTCGCCTGAATGGCTTATCCGTCATTGAGGAATATAAGGTGGCCCTGGCGAAGAGAAACACACACCCGCCCATCTCCAGCTCACCCGCCACTTGCCTGCCTGCGCAGAGGAAGCAGAGCTTCTGCGCAGCCTGGACCGAGGGGTGCAGGGCTGAGGGGTGGCCCATTAGAGGGCCTGGCTGGAGGCCGGTGCTGGGCACATGGGGTGTGGTGCTCGCCTGGCAGATTTGGGCCGAAGCCCCGCCCCGTGGCTCATGGCGGGGGCCGGGCAGGTCACACACTGCTGCTGGGTCTTACCGACGCACCATGCCGTTCTGCACGTGAGGAAATGTGGTGAGCATGACAGGTACCTCTGAATGCTAAGGTGCCAGGCGCGGGCAGTTCGTTTATTAGCGGTTTTTCCAGTTTATTGAGATATAATTGGCATGTGACCTCGTGTTAGTTTCCGGTGTACACCATAACGATTTGAGTCACATGCAGTTAAACTCTCTCAGCGACCTTCAGATACGCAGTACAGATGAGATCAGGCGCGTTCAGGGTGGCGTGGCCACAGACTCAAATACACGGTACAGTGTTCTCAATTGTGGGCTTTCCAGGTGCCGCGGTGGTAAAGAATCTGCCTGCCAGTGTAGGAGATGCGAGAGACACGGGTTTAATTCCTGGGTCGGGAAGATCCTCTGGGTCTTGGGAATGGCTACCCACTCCAGTATTCTTGCCTGGAGAATCCCATGGACAGAGGAGCCTGGTGGGCTACAGTCCATGGGGTCGCAAAAGAGACACTTTGATCACCAAGAATAGGCGCGGCTGAGCACACAGCACGCAGTGGTAACTGGTCGCTATCCTGTGTGTTACATCCCCGTTTATCTCACAACTGAACGTTTGGGCTTTCTGACCCCTTTCACCCAATTCTCCACAGCCCCCAAACCACCCCTGGCGACCATCGCTCTGTTCTCTGTAGCTGTGGGCTCTTTTTTTTCTCTCCTAGATCTCTCATAGACGTGAGTTCATACAGGGTTTGTCCTCATATGATGCCTCATCCCACTTAGCGTAGTGCCCCCCAGGCTCATCCGTGTTGTTGCTGATGAAGGTTGCCTCCTTTTTTATGGCTGAGTGAGGGTCCGCTCTGTGTCCACACCACGCCTCCTGCGTCCACTCGCCCGGCGCTCGGCGCTGGGATGCCTTCCGCACCTCGGTGTGGCGATGGCCCCGCCGGGAGCATGGGGCGCCCGGTGCCTGGTTTAGCCCTGCTTTACCGCACCTCCAGCAGGACCTTGCTGCGCTGATTCGTCGCTGATTCCAGAGCCCCTGACCCACATCTGGCCTCCCCCTGTCCCCGGAGAACATTGTTTCCGGGGCAAGGATTCTGTAAACACTCCTTGTTATAAAGATGTTTTCTTCTTGTTGGTTTTTGTCACCAAGAACAGAGACATAACGGTCCCCACTTTTGAGTGATGTTTGTGATAATGCTCAAATCTTGGCGTTTAGAGGCCGATGAGATCAATGATCTTAACACAGGGCCTTGATCTCTCTTTAGAAATCGATCGTATTTTATAGGCCCAGTATTTTGTTGCTTGCCCAAATATTCCAGACCTGCTGGGGTTATTCCTCTCAGCACCGAGTTGTGTGACCTGTACCATGTTACCACAGCCTCTGTTGGCCTCTTGTTTTTAGCTGGAGGATAACTGCTTTACAATATTGTGTTGACTTCTGCCGTACAGCATCGTTGAGTCAGCTGTAAGTACACATACATCCCCTCCCTCCTGAACCTCCCCACCCATCCCAGCCCTCTGGGGGTCACAGAGCATCCTGTGTTATACAGCAGCTTCCCATCAGCCATCTGGCTCTGACTTTTGGACCGCAGGTGAGGAGGGTTCTGACTGCCGGCTTCATCTCAGCCAGGCTCACTGCTTCTGGTTTCCGATTTTGGGTATCAGGGCCGGGACAGTGAGTTCGGACAGCAAGGGCCGCCTGCATTGTGCTTGTACAGCCGTCTGATGGGAGTTAGATGGAGCTCCAGAGCATGGGGGAAGTTTTTAATTAGCTTCTCTTCTTGGAGACGGAATCCTGGATTGCTTCTTACCCTCCTGACTAACCTCTTTGGATCCCATCTGCCTCGTTTCTCTGCCCTCACTGACTCCCTGTAGCACCTCCAAATTTAGCATCATCTGGAAATTTAATTACTGTGCTGTTTACCGCTCCTTCCAGATTGCTGATGAAGATGCTGACTAAGACGTGGTCCCCTGGGCTGGCCGCTGGACGCCTGCTCACGGCCTCATGCTCCGTCGTGTATCAGCGCACCTTGTCCTTGTCCTTTCTCCGGGTCTTAGGCCCCGAGGGGGTGCTTAGACAAAGCCCAATTTGAATTAAGTTTTCCCTTGTTCTTCCCTGCCCCGCCCCATCACCCTGTTCCCCTCTCCCCGGAGATGTAGGTGGGGCTGCCAGCTGCCCTGGCTTTGTGAGGCTGGGCCTTCTCGAGGTGGCTCCTTCCACGGTGCTCTGCCCTGCCCACAGTCTCCATCTGCTCCGGTGTGCACGACAGAACCCACAGGTGTGCGCGAGCAATTGCAGCCTGAGGTCCAGGGGTCCTCCGAGGGCCCTCTCCGAGGCTTCTGCTCATGTGGCCGTCCCTCTGGGCCTGGCTGTGTCCCGAAGCCCTTTTCTCATGTGGATGCCGGTCCTTTCGAATCAGGGCTCCACCCTAATGACCTCATCTGAATCGCCTCTTCAGAGGCCTTGTCTGCCTGTACAGCCACATTCTGAGGTGCTGGGGTGAGGGCTTAAGCACGTGAGTTTGTGGGTCAGGGGGAAATAGTTCAGTCCTTGAGAGCGGTGGATTTGTGACTCATTTATTTATGTGAGAGGTTTGGAAAGAGGTTTGGGGAGGGCTTCTATCCTGGTGAGGTTCTCAGACCCAAAGGTAGGTAACCAGCCTCCATCACTCGGCATGTCCCTGGGTTCCAGAAGTCAGCCCACCCATCGGGTGTGCCTCAGGCCTCCCTGCACACACTTTGCTGTTGTGTTTTGACTAGAGGTGAGACCTTAAAGGCCTGCCTTCTATTTTGATGACGCTGTTTGGGATGTGGGAGGGAGCATGGCCAGGCAGGGCGTGGCCTTGATCGCTGCCCTGGGGAGGCTTGGCTAGAAGGGGGCGTGGCTGGTAAGGGGCGTGACCTTGAGAGCCCCGTAGGGGCCTGGCTGGGGTGGGCGTTGCCCTTGAGGGCTGCCCTGGGGAGGCGAGGCTAGGAGGATGGTGGCTGGAAGGGGCGGGGCCTTAAGAGTGGCGGGGGCGTGGCTGGGCGGTGCTGGAGGGGTGGTGGGGGCAGGCGCTGTGCAGGCGCTGTGCATGCATCTGTAGACAGCTGGGGGGCGGTGACCACCATGTGCTCTGGGCCCACGGCGAGAGCAGAACTTCCCGGGAGGAGGCTGGGGGTTAGCAACCACTGAAAGGCCGGCCGGAGTGATGCACCCGAGCCGCCCCCCCCCCCCCCCCCGGGCAGGCGGTTTCGGGGTCAGATCTGCAATTTTTCGAGATCCAGATGGACTGGAGGGGGTGGAGGAGGGGGCCCTGACCCCGAGGACCGTGGGAAACCCTGCTCCTTCTGGCAGCGTCATCCGTGTCACTCTGTGGTCCCGTGACTCGCCAGACGTGAAGCCCTGTGAAAGTAGTCTTTAAAGAAAGGTGCGAGTACCTGAAAATGAGAAAAAGCTTCTCTGTGTGCTGGTGAAATTTCAGGAAGACTAACAGGCGCTCTATTTTTTTTTTTTAAAAAAAGGTGAACTCAAGATGGAGAACAAAGGTAAAAGGATGCACACGGGGGCGATGAGCTGGGGCTTTTAGAAGCTCCCATCCAATGGGCGCCGGGCTCTGCGCCTCCCTCAGCCCCGGGAAGGCTGGCTGAGTGGCAGCTGGGATTACCAGCAGTGGAATCAATCTCACGCCCCCGCGCGCGGGGGAGAGCAGCCCACGTCAGGACCAGATGGATTTTTCAGCAGCGGAAGGTGAAATGTCAGAAAGACTGTAGATCACGGCAGCGCAGGGTCCTCGGGAAATTAGAGCAGTGAAGGGCGGACAGAGCGGGGGCGGTGAAATACTGCTGCCGCGTCCGCCTGCTCTCTCTGCAGTGAGCTGAGGACGACCGCCCGGCAGACCAAGGGCCCAGCGTCTGTCCGGCCCATGGTCAGGCGCGCAGTTTGGGGGTGGCCCAAGGTCTTGCTGGGACTGAGGGGGTGGGTGGGAGTGAGAGGAAGCCTGAGGGAGGCTTGGGCCTGCTGATGAAGACTCCAGGGTGAGGGCTGAGGGTCAGATGCGCGTGCTGAACTCTTCCTGGCCTCGCCCCCACTCCTCCCCCACCTCCCATCTCCTCTCCTGCCCAGGCCCCAGCTTGGGCCTTCAGGTCTCACCTTGACCACTGTAATTTGACTCCTACAGCAGATTTTTTTTTTTAAGCACAGACGCAGGCTCTGGTTTGGCTTCACCACCAGCCCAGAGCATCTGGGAGCCGGTCCTGGCCCCCTGTCTCCCCCTGACCTGGAGCACTTAGGGCCCCTCCTGGGCTTGTCTGTGTCTGTGAAGCAGAAGTGTAACTGTGGGCTTCAGGTGCCCGGTAAGGGGCTGTTCCACCTGCCCCGCGCTCTGCGGGAGCCGGCCCCGCGCTCTCTGTTCCACCTGCCCCACGCTCTCCGGGAGCCGGCCCCGCGCTGCCCTTCTGCTCCCCGGTGGCTGCACTCTGCCAGTTCTCTGGCGGATCTTCATGCTGATCCCTCCTCCTCAAGCATTCTTTCAGTTGCCTGCCTGGCACAGTCTGTCTGTCCTGAGCCAGCCTGTTCCCTCCACCGCCGCGCACCGGGCTGTGTGTGTTGGGAAAGGTGGGGGTGGGAGATGGGGGCTCTGCTAAAGACGGAATGTCCTAGAGCTTCCCTGAGCTCCCTGTGCCGTCCAGGTCAGGGGAGCAGACTTCTCGGAGGTGAGTCCGTGCTGACGCGTTCTGTCTTCCCTGATCCTCTCCTGGGTTGCCTCCACTGCTGCTGTTCTGTTAAAGACGGCGTGGGTGTCATTCGATGAGAAGAGGGTGTGGGCCCCCGGAGGCCTCTCTCCCGGCAGGTGGCGCAGGGGAGCCCCTCCCCCCTCTCACCCAGGATGCCCTGCGGCCTTTGGAGGTGAGCTGTTTTGCTCACGGCTCTTTGTTGGGGCGTGTGTATGTGTTTAATCCATCCTGCTGCTCTCTTTTAATTGGTGTATCTAGACTGTTTATGTTTTAGGAAGGGTGTGTCAAGGCTTTCCCGGTGACTCCGTCAGTAAAGAGTCTGCCCGCAGTGGGGGTGACCTGGGTTTGATCCCTGGGCTGGGAAGATCCCTTGGATAAGGAAATGGCAACCAACCCCAGAATTCTCGCCTGGAGAATTCCATGGAGAGAGGAGCCTGGCGGGCTACAGTCTGTGGGGTCGCAAAGAGTCGGACACGACTGCGCGGCTGACTCTCACTGTCACGCTGTCTGTCTGTGAGTTGCGCGTGCGTGGGGCTGCCTCCCTGTCGCGCTGTCTGTGTGTGAGTTGTGCGTGCGTGGGGCTGACTCTCACTGTCGCGCTGTCTGTGTGTGAGTTGTGCGTGCGTTGGGGCTGACTCCCTGTCACGCTGTCTGTGTGTGAGTTGTGCGTGCGTTGGGGCTGCCTCCCTGTCACGCTGTCTGTGTGTGAGTTGTGCGTGCGTTGGGGCTGACTCCCTGTCACGCTGTCTGTCTGTGAGTTGCGCGTGCGTGGGGCTGCCTCCCTGTCGCGCTGCCTGTGTGTGAGTTGCGCGTGCGTGGGGCTGCCGCGTTCGTCCTGTTGTCTGTTTTCTCTGCCCCCCTTCCTTTCTCGTCACTGTCCCTTCCTTACCTTCCGGCGGCTACTTCAACAGTTGGTGAAATCTCACCTGATTTATCTGCGATGTTTCTGGAGATGCTGTTTTGTATCGTTTTCTTGCTGTTTGCTCCACGTACATGACGTTTCAGCTCTGCTCCTAGAGAAGTGCAGACACTTTCCAGGTAGGTCTCTCTGCCTCCTCAGTGAAAAAACGATTTTCTCAAGGTTGCCTTGACGGATGCTGACATCAGATGTGCCGTTTTCTGTACACCTGTATACTTGTGTTTGTATTGTTTTTGTCTTTTATTTTGCTTTTGGTTTAAAAATAGGAATTTAGTTTCCTGAGTGGTCCTCCCTCTGCGCCGTGTTACAGGAGGTGCCCCCGCCCTCTTCCCGCCACGGCCTGGGGCCACGTCGCCATTCCAGTCGACGTCCTTACCTCTGTGCTTGGGGACGGTCCTCATTCCTTACCGAGTGACAGTTAGAAAAACGGGAAGTGTGGCCATTCAGAAAGTCTCCGTCTTAAACCGTGAAGCCGTTTCTGCAGGTTGGCTTTGAGTGACGGGCTTTTATGGTGATCACTCTTCATTAGTCGGTCTGATGTAATTGTGTGAGATTTAAAAGCCTTCCATCTGAAATCAAGCAGGAGCTGTCTGCCCGGGTCTCTCCCTTGTTGGCTGCCTCTTTCAGCGTCTAAGTCCGGTGGCCTGACGGGCGGTGGGCTCAGCCAGCAGAGGGCGGAGCTCTTCCGGGGTTCCCTGGTTCCCCTCACCGGTCTGGAGGTTTCCCTCGAGCCCAGGGCAGATCACTCACGTTTGGAATTTTCTTCATGTATTTGGGGGAGATTCCTAGGTTATTAGTACTGTTTCCCCTCATGGAAATATACCAAGTTTCCAGTTTCCCATCCCTCCTTTCCAGTTTCCAGGCTGGGACACAGCACGTGACCTAGGCTCCTCAGGTCGGAGGTGGCCACACGAGAGGACGGTGGGGTCGCCAGTGTGGGGGCTGCAGAGCCGTCGGCTTTGGGGGTGGGGGGCCGAGTGGCCGCAGAGCCGTGGCCTCCAGGTGGGAGTGGGTCCCTGGCACTGTGGTGGGCCTGCCTGTCGATGCTGCCGCCGGGCTAGTCCCTGGTATGTTTCCAGCACTGCCCTCGACGGCCAGACGGGGCCCGGTTCTCGTCACAACTGACGTGCCCACTCATTCCCCTGTGTCCTAAAGTCATCTCTTTTCATCGATGGAGGCAGCTTTGTGGATGTGGCTGAGGCCTGAGGGCTGTGCGCTGTGTCGGGTGCTGGGTCACCTCCAATTACCACCCTGGGTCTGCAGGGGTGGCGTGGAGGCCCAGCCTGTTTCCGTTCTCACTGGGCCGCCCAGGGCCCCATGTGCTGGCTGCCTGCATACCACGTGCCCCTTGCCCTGTTGGGAGGAGACCCTGCCCTGCCGGGAGCTCACGGTTGAGTGGGGAGGACAGGAGCTACCCGGTACCCCCGCAGAGGTGGTGCCTAGGTCAGGGGCTGGTGGGGGTGGTCAGAGATGGGCCGCGGGCCCAGCGCCAGCTCTCCTGGTAGTGAGCACTCCACAGGGGCACAGGCCTGCCCCTCCTGGACATCCGCTCCTCCCCGTTCCTCCACCCAGGGCCAGTTGTTGAGTTCACTTCCTGCGGCCCATCAGTGCGCTAAGAGGCCACACAGACAATATAAGGGACAGAGAGGAAACCCCGGGGCAGGGAGGAGGGCGGAGCCGAGGGCCTGGACTCAGAGGAGGGGCCTTCTGAGGGCGCCTGGGAGACGGCGGTTCCCCACTGACCACACGCATCGCAGTGGTTCCGGGCTGTGAGTGATGTGAAACCGCACACCTTTCCAGCGTGTTGGCGTCTGTTTTTCCCTTTTGAAGATCAGCTCTCCCTGTGACCTGAGAGGGCAGGGCCATCCTGCTCCCTGAGCGGGGGCCGGGCATCAGGCAGGGGCTCCCTCCTCCAGACACCCTACGAGCACCCGCGTCGGTTCCTGGGCTGGTTGGGTTCCGGGGAACTGGTTTCTCTGCTGCGGACCCGGAAGTTTCTGAACACCTAGCTGCAGCGTCCCCCTCCGTCGCCGCGCAGGTATTCTCTGCAGGGGCTCTCCTCCCTTCCACTCTGGAGGGTTTGTGCAGCTGTGTGGACTCCAGAGCCGGGTGAGAAAGTTCCCTGGGACTCTTCTCTAGCGCACCTAGACATGAACTCTCGAACCAATACAGTGTGACCAGAAATGCTTTCCTGAGAGTTGGGTTTAAGCCAACGTGGTTCAGCTGTGTTCGCCCAAGGGCCAGCACGTGCATCGTGAGCCCCTGGGTAAAACGGGCTGCCCCAGTTGGAAGGGGCGAGCGCTCCCTCCGACCGGCGGCCTGCTTAGGAGAGTCCCTTGGCCAGCCATGAGCACAGGCCTGTTCTCCTTGGGGTCTGAGGGCCCGCCTCTGCCTGTGGAGGGTGCAGGCCTGTGGAGGGAGAAGACCTGTTCTTCTCGGGGTCTCAGGGACCCCTGCCTCTGCCTGTGGAGGGTGCAGGCCTGTGGAGGGCGTGGGCCTGTTCTCCTTGGGGTCTGAGGGCCCGCCTCTGCCTGTGGAGGGAGAAGACCTCTCTCCATCAAGTCCCCCGTGTGTTGCTAGGAGCCAGGTTGATCCCAGAAGGCGAGCTTAAGAAGGAGGTAATTTATCATCTTCGAGTGGAACCCAACCGTTAAGGACCAGCTTCGTCATCCCCTGACAGTGCCCTTGGGGTGAAAGGGCACACGGTCTCTTTCAGGAGCACCAACCCCGTCACGCAGCTCCGCTCACGACCTGATACCGCCCAGAGGGCCCCCTCCTGACACCGTAGCACTGGGGGCTGGGATTTCAGTGCAGGAACTGGGCGGGGGTGCAGACTTTGAGTCTGGTAATTTGTTATGAAGAAATAGGCGTTGCTTCCGTCTCTCCCCGCTAGGGTTGTCATCTTGGCAGAAGCTGCCCGAGTGCAGCTGGTCATTTTCAAACCTGTCGTCTTTAACGGAACTTACATTGTAAATACCCTGGTAAAACTTTTAAAAATATACCTTTTTTATAGTATTATTTTGACCTATATCATAATGCATTTAGCAAGCAGCTATCTTTCCTAGCTTCCCTTTGAAAGCAGAAAGGTTACCCATGATAAATATTCGGGGCCCAGCAGACTCAGATACAGAGAAGGCGTTCAGGTATGTAATGAGCTGTGTGCTGCTCACGTGAGATGCCATCCCATTTTGCCTCCGTGTGAACCCTAATTACAGAAAGATTGAATTCTTGACCTCCAAGTATCTGTGCGGTGACACTGGGTGTGACCGTGAGCTCTCCCCGAGCTGCGCCCCCCCGCCCCAGCCGTCCCCACCGCTGCGGGCGCTGGCGCTCACACCTGGCGGATGCTCAGTCCTCGACGTGGAGACTGGATTCAGAGACACCGAGCATGCACATCGAAGCCGGGGAGTCTCAGGAGCTCGAGAGAAGCTGAAGGTCAGGTCTCTTTTCCATCCTGACCGGAAAGCGGAGGGCTGGCTCCCCAAGGGTGGAGAGGTTCCCCAGGCCTGGGTGCTTCCCCCTGGAGTCCCAGCTCCTGGCCTGGCCTGTAGTGTGAGGGGACGAGACAGGCTTCCTCTGTCCCTCTTGTGGCAGAAACAGACACGTGTGGTCCAGTGGCCTTTTGCCTGGCTGGTCACAGAGGGACAGGGGACATGGGTGCCCTGCCCCTGTGTCTTGTCCCCTTTCTGTCCCCGCCTTCCCTGGGCCTGCTTCGCCCTCGTCCCCATCACCTTCTTCCTGGGCAAACCCTGGGGCCAGATTCAGCGCGGACAGCCAGGTGGCAGCCGGTGTCTCGAAGCCCGAGTCAGAATTAACACCCTTTAGGAAACACTTGCAGAAGCGTCAGCAGAGTGGATTGCTGTGACCGTGGCTTAGGGGCGGCTTTCTCTTGACTGTGTTCCGGGTCCCCGGGAGCGTCTGCTTTCCAATCGCAGTCTGACCCCCAACCCCCCCCCCCCACCCCCCCACGCGTTAGTGACAAAAGCACCTTCCCTGCAAGGGCTGTCGCTTTGTATCTTTCTGCGTTTAGAGACAGGCTTTGCGTCTCTGATGTGACGTGACGATGACCGCTCAGCTCTGTCCTGGGCCGTTTCCGCCCGCCGGCCTGGGTCTAGACCTTGATTGGGCACCGGCTCACACGCACGTGTAAACACAGACCCTGTGGAGGAGAGCGTCGGGAGGCACAGCAAGAGGGGCCTGGGCTCTGCGAGGCTGGGCGTGGCCGCGGGGCAGGCTGCCCCACGGCGAGGGGCAGTTTGAGCGCCCGCAGGAGAGGGGACAGTGCGCGTGTGCACGTGTGTGCGTGTGCACGTGTGCGCGTGTGCACGTGTGTGTGTGTCACGCGTGTGCACAGATCTGGGAGACTCCGCTCCGGGGCCTGCCGAGGGCCTGAGCTGGGCAGCGTGCCAGAGTCCAGGGAGAGGGCCGGGCTGCCGTGTGGGTGGGAGGCTGGTGGCAAGGGCTCTAGAGGGCCCGGTGGGCCCAGCTCTCAGGGTGGTGGGGCATGCGGCGGGGAGGAAGGCGTGCGTCCGTCCATCCCACGGCTGTTTGTCCAGCTGCTGCCTGCTCTGCACGTCCAGGGCTTGAGGAGAACAGGCCCTCCCAGCCTCCTCCCGTCCGCACCCAGCTGTGGGGCAGAGGTCGGACGTGCCAGCCGGGGCCTCTGGTGTGCGTGATGCCCCGTGTCAGGGGCACCCTGGCCTTGACCCTGATTGTAGGGGTGGGACGCTGGGAAGCCTAGACGAGGAGCGGTTTGGGTTCAGCACTGGACAGGGAAGTGTGTCCTGCATCCGGCCAGCGGGCTACAGGGAGGCGGGTGCCGCTTAAAAGGAGGTGCCGTGGGCATCTCTGCGGGGTGAAAGCTGAGGCGCTGGCGCCGGGTGCAGACCAGCCCTGGGCCTGCGGTGCCTGCCGGCGGTGAGGGCGGGGGGCTTGTTCCGCGCCCCACTGTTACGAGTCTGGGCTCGGTCTGCTTGCGGCACGACAGGCTGATAATGGAGAGATGGGCTGGCGGGGCAGAGAGTAGCGGCTTTACACAGAAAGCCAGCAGACAGAAGACGGTGGGCTTGTGCCCCCCGAGGAGCCGTCTTCCAGAGTCAGAATTCCTGCTGCTCTGATACTAAAAGGGGATGGAATAAAGTCAGATGCTTCCTCCTTCCCTTTGGGCCCCTGGAGGAATGTGTGAATTTCTTCCTCCTGGAGCCGTTCACAGGTGGTCAAGAGAATTCCTGTGAGCTAAACCAAGCTTGCTTCACGCTGTTACCTGGGAGCAGGGTTCCCGGAGATGGGCCGTTGCGGATAACTGAAGCCTGGAGGCAGCATCTCTTTAGTGAGGAGCATGTGATGGAGCGCAGAGGTTCTTCCTAATGACCCCCGGTATCCCGGCTAGGGCATCAGCACCCAGGGCACTCTCAGCCTTCGCCTGCCTCCTGGGCCTCCGTTTTTGCCCCAGGTTCCTGCTGTTGGTTGTGGAGGTGTACCTGGGTGTCTGAGTCAACTCTCCTTCCCTCTGTCCACACAGAAGGAAGGGACATTCTGAGGCTGGTGTCCTTTGTTTAAAGCCAGATGGAAGGCGAGAGTGGCCTCAGGGTGGCTGAGAAGGGAGGCAGAAAGTGGGTGCTCAGAGGCCAGGGAGGACGGTGGCAGGGCTTCAGCCTCCCTCGCCATCTGGTGGGGAGATGGAATAGACAGTTCTGTCCTGGGAAGAGCCCCGCGGGCAGTGAGCGCTGCAGAGTGAGCCTGCATGGGAGTCCTGGGCGTGGAGGACAGCGTCTGATCTGGGAGATGGTGGGAGGCGGGGGAGAGCGCACTGCAGCCACGGCAGGGTGGCTGCTGCCTGTCCACGTCCAGGTGTGGGGACGCGGTGGCCTCGACGGACATCCAGGCTGCGTTCTGTGAGTGCCCCCTCTCAGCCACTCGCTTCCTGCGAGAGGAGGGCTGATGGAAGGCCTTGGGCCCTCCTTTGAGAAGCACCCCCTCCCAGTAGACTTTCCGCAAGCGCAGGGCCCCCCCACAAGTGCAGGCCTCCCCTCCCCGCAAGTGCAGGCCCGCTGTTGTGTGTTTGGAGTAAGACAAATCTGTTTTGAGAGGTCAGGCTCCGAGGTGGGGTGTGTCTCCGCCGTCCTACAGCGTCTGACCCAGTGTTCAGCAGAAGCTTTTCTCCGAGATGGTGAGGATTGCCCCTGGGATCTTCACGTTTGGACTCAAGTGTCTGCCACCCGGACGTGGCTAAGGGTCCAGGAGTGACAGTTGAGGAGCCCGAGGGAGGGTGGGGGAGGGGAGCGGAGGCAGGCCCTGTTGCTTCGCGACATTCCCAGCCAGCATCTCTTCTTCCAAGAAGCTGGCCATGGCCTGGCTTTGTAATGGCAGCACTTTGGTTTTCACAGCAGTGTCCCTGCATCACTGATGGCTGTCATCTGCTTGATGCTGCCGGTCAGGGAGGCAGAAGGACTTCCCAGACGCCCTGGCAGACCTTTTCCAGCCGCATCGTTTGCTGTTTCACCATCGTCTGTTTTCAGAGGAGTTGGCTAACTTTAATGAAAATTTCTGAAACTACCGAAGAGCCCCCAAATCTGGTTCAGATTCAGTGTTTGAGCCCCCTTTCTGTTTGGGGGTGGGGTCGTGGTCTGTGTTTTATGGAACCTGAACGGCCTGCTTTTCCAGCGAGGAATCCGGGTCATGTGGGGCCCTCTCCGCCTTCGGCTCCTTCAGCTCCTCGCTGTCTAACTCACCTTCGAGATTTCTCTACTCGCCTCGGAGCCGATGGGGGAACAAAGCCCTGGGTGGGGGGCACACTGGCAGGGCCCCCTGGGAGCCGGTGGGGTCCTGTGCTTCCACCCCAGAGGCCGCGTGTCCAGGGTTTCAGAGGAACCGCTGCGGGGGAGGGACAAGAAGGGTCTCTGGAGTGGCCGTGGGGTGCAGCAGTGTGGAGGCCGGCGGCCTGGGCGGGGCCGGGGCGGGGGACAGAGCGGAGCTCGTCCCCGTGGGAAGGGCCTTCCTGGTGGTCCTCTGCTCTTGGGAAGACAGGCGGTGCTTTTACTCGGCTCTCCTGGTGGCTCCCTGCGCAGAGAGGGAGGCTGAAGGAAGGAGCACGCTCCTGAGAGCAGCGGGGTGCGGGGGAGGAGCCTGGAGACCGCGGAGGGGGCGGGGCAAAGGGGCGGCCTGGATGACACACCTGGGGCAGGTGAGTGCAGGGGGCGGGTAGGCCTGTATCCTGCGACCACCCCTGCGGACTCAGATCCTCGGATCCGTCCACCCAGCCCTTCCCCAGCATGTCGCCTCTCGCCGGGGAGGAGGGTCAGGTCAGGTGTCAGCAGGAAGTGTTACCTGGGTCCACCACACAGACACTCCTCTGCACCTGCCCGCTTCTCAGCCTCCCCGTCAGAAGCTTGGAGATCGCACCGTGTGACTAGCTTCAGCTGCCTTTGGACTTTGCAAAGATCTAGCACTTGAAGCTTGTCCAGGAGAAAGTACTGTAAATATGTAAAATGTTATCAAACCTTCCAAGTAACTTGTGTGTGTGTGTGTGTATGTTTCATGGAAAGATCCAGAATTTCCAAACAGTGACCCTGTTCATTTAAAAAAGACTGACGATCACATAGACGTGGTTTAAGTTGGTCTCTTACTTCTGTGTTTCGGAATCCCCCTCACGTCCTGCGCTTCGAGCCATTCTCAGTAAAACAGAGGAAGGAACGAGGAGCGTTTCCAGTGAGAAGAGGACGGTCGGTTGTTCCAGGGCTGTGCGCTCGTTTCTAGTTGGCAGGGGTTGTTTCGTGAGTGAACGGCCCAGAGATGGCTCCTCTCCGCTCTGTGCTTTGCTGGGCTGGTGAGGGACGCTGTGTCCCCTCGTCAGGCTCCGAGATGAGCCTGCGTGTCCGCGGGCAGAGTCAGGCTTCTGAACTGGCACTGGCCCCACCACCCCGAGAGCAGTAATGGGCACCAGCGGGGCTCCCCGCGCCTGTGGAGGGCACATGCTTCAGTGGCCGTTCCCTGGGCAACGGTGACCCGAGCCAGCTGGCTCCATCCCCGCCCGGCAGCACCCGTACCTGCCAGGAGCCAGTGCTGCAGCCGTAACCGTCTGTGGGCTCTGATGGTGTGCGTTGCAGTCGGGTGTCAGGGCCCAACACGAGGAGGAGCCCCTGGGCGGCAGGTCTTGGGGCGCTGGGCCAGACATGTGGCCACAGCTGTGGGGTGTGAAAGGTGCTGTGTCTGCAGGAAGTCGGGTCAGAGAAGGGCAGAGCTCTCTGGGGTCTGCAGTGGGCCTGCTGGAGGGTGGGGCCTCGGGGCAGCCCTGCGCTGCAGACCTGCAGGGTTGATGGTCAGGAGGGGGCCCTGGCTGGCCCTGACCTGCTCTCTGCCGGGCGCCTGTGTAAGGGCTGCGGAGCGAGAGGCAGGCGGCTTGGGTGTGTCCCTGTGGTTGCTCAGCGCCACCCACGGGTGCTGCCGGACAGACTCGGGGAGTCAGGACGGCGCTGGAGCCTGTGGAGTCCAGCTACGGCTGTGAACGTCTCTGGGGGTCTCAGGAGTAAGGATGGGGGTGGCCCCAGCAGAGCTGGGACGCAGGGCCAGGCTGGAGCTCTGGGGTGAGTGAGACCGTGGGTGTGCACCTGTGCTTTTGGGGCCACTTGGCTCCACCTGGCTGGGTGTTGGGGCAACACAGGACTGCGGAAGGGCCAGCAGGCCGGCTGGGGTGGGCAGCCGGGGCTCTGGGCTAGGAGGCCACAGAAAGGTTGCTGCCAGCTGGAGGCAAGGGGGCCCGGAGGGTTGAGGGTTCTGGCCCACTCAGGGGTCAAGCTCCCCGGACACCTGGCACCGCACCACTCACGGGACCCCTTGCAGAGCCCGCCCCCCCCCCCCCCCTCCCCGCAGCACCCAGACCCTCCACCAGGAAGGCCTGGGCGGTGCCTGGGCAGCGGCGGTTGTCACAGAGCAGGCTGCCGCCAGCGCCTCCGGAGCTGAGACAGGAGCACACGGAAGGCGGCATCCCAGCTTTGTGGGCGCACGGGCCCTTCTCAGGCCCTTCCCGTCACCTCTGCTTCTCCTTTAAAAGCAGCCCCATCCTCTGGTGGGCCCCCGAGACAGGCAGCCCCTGGCCTGGGTCGGTGGCTGTGACAGGGGCACCGGGACGATGTGCTGGGGGTAGGGAGCCCCCGCCCTGTGGCGATGGGCCGGCTGCTGGTGGTCCTCTTGAGGCCACTGTGCCCCCGCGCCACCTCGAGTCAGGGACAGAAGCCTCACCGCCCGGGGAGCCGCTCCTGGAACCTTCTGCTGCCTTGCAGGTGCCCCGTGGGTTTAGCGTGGGTGTGAGGGAGCTCCGCCCACAGGGGCCCCCAGACGTTCTCCGTTCCCCCGCCCCACAGTGTTCCAAGGGGAAGGGGACGCCACGCTTCCTGTCCCACCGGCTCTGCTGTCCCTGGAAGGGTGGGGACTGTGCTCCCTTCCCGTTGTACCGTCTGGAGTCTGCACGCGATGCAGACTCTGAGAGGGGGTCCGGCCCGCCGTGTGTGGGTCTGATGGTGAGACGGGGTGCGATGTGCTGGGCAGGGATTGCGTCAGCTCTCACGGGCCCCTTTCCTCCTGCCGCTGCTGCCCTGGGAGTGGCTGGCTTCCCAGGGGAAAACCTACAGTACGTTCTCGGGGTGCTGCTATGGGGTCGTTCCTCAAGGGTTTCCCAGAAGGCAGGGCCCTGTCCTATGAACTGTCTCAGGAGCCGAGTGAGGGGCAGTGACTCCACCGTGGGGACTCAGGGCAGGTCCCACCTGGTCGGTCTCGAGTCTGCAGTCACACCCACCAGGCGCTGGAGGACCTGGCTCACCTCCTGTCTCCTCTGTGTGGCCGGAGCCCAGGGCTGGCACGCTTCCTGCCTGTGCCTCCCGGCGCTCGCGGCCTGTTCCCCGACCCTGCTCCTGCCAAGGCACCGCCCGCCCACCCTCAGGCATCTCAGGGAGGCACCGCCCGCCCGCCCTCAGGCATCTCAGGGAGGCACCGCCCGCCCACCCTCAGGCATCTCGGGGAGCAGGGTTCCCACCGCTGGAGAGACGCTTGGCTGCCCTTTGTCCCTCACCGCAGGTTCCTGTGGCACCTGAAGGCCAGGTCTGGTGGGGAGGCATGGCGGGCACCTCCCTGGGAGCTGGCGGGCCAGCCAGGTTACACCAGCTCAGCCAGATCCCACCTCGTCCATCCTGCTCAGCCTGTGTCAGCCGGCGGAAGTCTCTGAAAATAGCCTCAGATTCCGAGTCACCGTGCCCCATGGAAGCCTCCTCGCCTGCAGCTGTGGATCAGACTGTATCCCCGGCCCCGGCCGGGCTTTGCTCAGGCTTAGAAAGGCGCTAACCTCCTCCGAGTCTGTGAAACCTGGACTGCTGCTCCCCACCGCGGTCTGTGCCCGGCGTGGGTGCACTTGGCACCCTCGAGGGCGCTCTTCCACCCATTTGCCCGATTGCCTTTTTTTCTCACTAAGTGCCTTCAGCTCCAGCGTTACGTGTGAAAGGCAGGCTGGCATCAGGTGGGCCTCCGAGACACAGCTCTCAGCGCACGCTTTCCCTTTCAGAGCGCTGGGCTGTTCCCAAGCCAGGAGGCTTCGGCTGGCTCTGAACTGGCGTGAATGAGCTCCGTGAGCCAGGGGTGGGCAATTGGGTTCCTGGGCCTCGGTCTCCTCATCTGAGAATGCGGGGCGTGGTGGGGAGTTGCCTGCACCGGGTCGTCTGTGGGTCTGAACCTGCAGTGAAGACCGGGCTCGTAGGAGGTGGCCGTGTCCATGGGGCGTGGGGTGGGCGGCTCCCCGTCACTGGAGTGGAGCAGTAACTGGCAGTTCCCCTGCGGGGCCTGACTTCAGGGTGGCTTTGAAAACAGAGATAAAAGAAGAACGCCTCGGTGGTCATTACAGCATCTTCCTTCTAAAGATCGGGTTTCCTTCTCAAAAGCACCTCGGGCTCTTTGATAGCTGGTGGATGTGTGTGGAATGCTCAGTCGAGATCCATGCAGATTTGGAAACCTTCAGAGTTTCAGAGCCAGCTTGCGCGTCTCGATGGGTGTACCTCCAGCGTCTCTCATTTAGCGCTGCTTACCTTCCATTTCATCTGCTTCTGATGACTTGGAGAGTTTCGATAACGCCGACCGTATTCCTTGGACTGAGAGCGCTCCCTGACAGTACTCTGCAGGCCGGCACGTCTCCCGGGCCGGTGATGTCTGCAGGCGCCTCCCGGTGGCTCTCTGGTCTTCCTCAGGATGGGTCTGGTGTTTGTCGTTCAGTAAGGGGCTTCGGACTTGCCTCGTGCTGATGGAACTCTTCCCGCCAGATGCAGTCTGGTTTCAGAACCGCCGGCCTCCATCCCTGGTCTGAAGCAGGCCCTCCGCACGCCTGACTGGTCCCCAGGCCCTTCCTGGTCTGGTCCTTGGAGGCGCCAGCCCTCATTTCTCTAGGCGTTAGTTCACCTTGTTGTATCCCACATGGGAACGTTGGCCATGCTCCACGCCCCGAGGTCCCCGGGCCTGCGATCCTGCTCAGAGCGCCTCTGTGTCCACACCCACGTGCCCACACCTTCCTGGGGACACGGGTGGGTTGCTCCGGTTCCCAGCAGCTTCCTTTGACTCCCCCGCAGGGAGGGCGTCTCCTTCCTTCAGCACCTCGCCTGGATTCGCAAAGGTCTGGACCTCGTGTCACGCAGCCATTTGCTCACGCTCTGCACCCTCGTGGGCCGCGTCTGGTCTGGCTGGGCTCTGTGTCTCAGCTCCCAGTCTTCTCCTCTGGGCTCCTGGCCAGACTGTTGCCTCCAGCCTCAAGTGCGCAGGGCGAGGAGGGGCAGGGTGTGCCTGTCCTCTTCCTAGCCCCCCGAGTGCAGCTGCCCTGTGGCTAGTGTCCCCGAGACCCCGGCCCTACATGCCTTTAACTGTTAAAGTAGGCCCATGTCTCCACTGCCTTTGACAGGGAGAGGGACACTTTCTGAGGCTTCCACCCGCTGACCCCAAAGGCCACGGGGCGGTGGGCCTTTTAACCCCTGCTGTGTGTCCACCCCATGGAAACGGCCTCTCTGGGTGGGTCTGCAGGCCTGGCGCATCTGCTGTGGCCTGGCTTTGTCCAGTTATTGCCTGGCCCCCCATGCCCCAGTTTGACGGGGACATGGGACACTTTGGGTTCAGTGAACCTTGAGCTGCCAGAGTGTGGCCCTCTGCCCGGTGTGTGAGCAGCAGCAGGAGGTCCCTGGAGGCCAATGGGGGTGGGGGTGTCTTGTTACAACCTGCCTGGTGCTGCGGGGTCCTGCCTGCAGGGCCTCCGGCCGTGTTCCCAGCAGTGGGTCCCGTGTCTGAGACCAGCCCAGCCCAGGCCTGGGTAAAGGATTATGACCTCAGTGGAGTGACTCCCCTCCCCCTCCTGCTCGTTCACTCCTGTTTCCCTTGGCGTTTGTGTGGACGCGTGCCTGTGTGTGTGTGTGTGTGTGTTGGGCGGGGCAGTGATACAGGTGCGGAGGGCCATCTGCTCCGTTTCTTGGAGGCCGTCTCCCATTGTCTGTCGGCCAGTTGGCCTTCCTTGGCTGGTACCCTGGCCTGGTTGGTCGTTAGGATAATTGCTGCCCCCTGGCTTCTGGCAGTCACCTACCACCAGCAGGCCACTCTCGCTTTGGGGCCAGGTTTAACTGCGGGGGTCAGAGGGTGATCACAAACCTGTTACCAACAAGCCACGCTTCCCGACAGCTTCTCCTGAGAGTAGGGTTGCTGGGTACATGGACGTTCAACTGCCAACATGTTTCCAGAATGTTTGAATTATTTTACACTCTTCCAGCAACGCTTGCGGGGTACGCTTGCCTTTATACTGAATTGTAGCCGTTCTGTCAGGTCCGCAGTCCGTCTTGTTCCGGTTTTGTTGTGCGATCACTGTTGATGTTGAGCACCTTTTCTGGTGCTTATTGACCATTCAGATGTTTTCTTTTGTGAAATGTCTGATTCAGTCTTCTGCCTGCTTTCGAAGATTGGGTTACTTGTCTTATTATTAAGTTGTAGAAATTCTTTATATGTATTAGATACAAGCCCTTTATCAGGATACAGATATATGTATTCTGAATATTGTCTCCAGGTTCTGCTTTATTTTTAAAGCTGAGTCTTTCCAAGAGCGGCAGTTTTAAATTTTGATAAAGTCCAGTGACTTTTGGTGAATGAAGTTCTTAATTATAAAGCAGCCTGTTATCAGTCTTTCCCTTTGTCATTGGGTTTTTCTGCCTCATTTAAGAAGTCTTTGCTAATTCCAGAGTCAGGATATTCTGCTGTGTATTCTAGAAAGATTTGTGTGGTTCCATCTTACTCAGGTCAATCTCCAGTGTACCTGGAGTTAGTTTTTGGATGTGTTGTGAAGTAGAATGCAGCTCATTTTTTTTTTTTTTTCACATGGATACATAACTGATCCAGCATCTTTTATTGAAAAGACCATCCTTTGTCCGCTCCAGTAAGTATCATTTTGTCATTTTGTTTTAAATCAGGTGACCATCCCTGTGGAATCTATTTCTGGATTTCATTTTCTTTCTCTGGGCTATTTAACTGGGTATCAGCAGTAAATTAATACCAGATTGTAAACCATCTAGTTTGTTCTTCTGCGTGACTGTCTTGGCCATCTGGGTAGTTCACATTTCCATGGAAGTTTTAGCATTTCTTCCAAAAAAAAAAAAAAAGCCAACTAGACTCTGAGGATTTGGGGCTCTTTGCAGCAGAGAAGTTTCCCGTCTGTGGACATGGTGTGCCCCTCCCATCAGCAAGGCCTTTGCTCTGTTAGCAGTGTTTTGCATTTCGTATCTCTTTCATTTGAGGTATTATTGGATATTTCAGTTTCTAATTAATCATTAATAGTTCTTCAAATTTTGTTTTTAAAAATCTTTGTGACTCTGTAGATACCAGTTGAATTTTATACATCGTCTTTGTGTCTAGCAGTTTTGCTGATTTCCCTTTGTATTTTTACCGTCTGTGTGTGTAGATTCTAAGCTTTTTACACATGTAGTCGTTAGCAAATAATAGTGCCGTTATTCTTTTCTTGTTCTTGTAGCTCTTTTTTTTCTTGCCATGCTGAAGTAGTTAGGACCTCTGGTGCGACATTAACTAGAGGTGGCAGCACAGAGTGTTCTTGTCTTGTTCCTCTTCCCAAAGGGGGAGCGTGTAACATTCACCCCCAGCAGCCATGTTTGCCAGGTGAGCAGGCAGCTGTGGGAAGAGCTACCTTTCCACTCTGGGGCAGAGCTCCCAGAGGGAGCAGAGTCCCCAGAGGGAGCCGTCCGCCGGGCCCAGCACTAGCCGCGCCCCCCGCGCCCCAGCTGTTGCTGCTGCGCCGCCTGCCGGCACGTGCGGCGCGCTCCTCGTGCACACAGCCAGCGTTTCGCTCTTGGGTCACTAGTCCCATCACTTTTCAGGGAGGAGCTTTCTTTCTCTGTCATTTAGGAAGTTTAAAGTGATCTGTGCCTCTGCTGGGTGAATGTTTTGGGCATTTGCTGCTGCTTCCAACTCAGAGTCACCAACTGTCTCTTCAGTTAGTTTTCTCTTTTCAGGAGTTCCATTGCCAACCCCAGGGGCTCTGCAGTGAGACTGTGGAACTTAAAATCTCAGCAAAAAAAATGCATTTCGCTCGTAGACAAGAACTGTCATGCTCTGCTTTGCATGGTTAAAGGTGGATGTGTCTACATAGGATTTTATTTAAAAGCTGCAACTCCCTGCTCTGTCAGCCCCAGTCAGACACATGAACAGAGAGCTGAGTCTGGGGTCAGAGAGCCGTGGTTGAAGGCCTGACCCTCCTGCTGACCGTTTGATCGAGGGTGGTGACGGTGCTGTGATAACAGCACCCGGGGGGCCAGGCGTTTCCCCTGTGGTTACTGCTGTGGGGTTCTTGGTTGATTCGTTTGCGGTTTAGAGTGAAGGACCATTGCATGTTGTAAGAAGTGGGGCGTTTTCTAATGCATGGTAAGGTCCTCACCCTCCACCCCCAACCCCTGTGCTGCCTTATTTTTTGTGTAGGAATTACTACTCATGGGCATTGTTTTCTACAAATATTTCATATTCTTCACTTGATACCAATTACTGATTTAATGTTGAAGCGTATTCATTGTTTTATTACTATTTATTAAAGACCATTTTTAAAGGGGAAGGTGTTTAGCACACGTACTGTTCAGAACCAAGCAGCAGATTTTGGAAGAGTTTATATTTAGGAGTTTTGGTTCCGCTTTTAATCATATAATGTTAAATCTGTTTCTTTCATCTCATTTGTGTCTTTCCATCTTATTTTGTGTCTCACTGAAAAAATCTGTTCACAAAAGAGGACTTGTTTAGAGGGCAGAAACCTGGAGCCGGCGCTCTCCTTGCAGAGGAGACCCTCCTCTCTGTCCGCACAGGGGTCTTGTGTTGAGGTCGGGCCCCGCGCTGCTCTCTGCCAGGGCTTGGCCTGTGGCCCCTGGCCCATGCTCATGGCTTCAGTGGTCAGGGGTCTGCACCCCCACTGACACCATTTAACACATATATGTGAGCACCACACGTGTGCTCCCCCCCCCCCCCAAGCCTGGTGCTCTCGCGGGGCTTCCAGGGAAAATGTGTTTAGTGCAGCCCTCTTCAGACAGACCCTTTGCACCCGCAGTGATTTTAGCCTTAGCTGCAGCCTCCCCCCCGCCTGCCCCATCTCCCTCCCTTGTTTGAAGAAGAACAGGAGGAAATCGATTTTGAGGAAATGAAATTTTCTTCAGCAGCAGGATGGCGCGGGGGCAGGGCAGCAGGGGCTTGAGCTGCGTGGCCGGTCCGGGTTCTCGGGGCAGGGGTGCGGGCAGTGGGCTGCGTGTGGGGCTCCGTCTGCGGGCTGTGGGGCAGCATGCTTTGCTGACGTCTCCCTCGTCCTGTCCCGCAGCTGCAGACAGCAAGGTGGTGACCTGTGCCGCCGTGTGGAGGATGCCTGCGGAGCTGGAGCCTGGCAGCCAGGAGTCCCCCGAGGATGCTGCGAGCCCTGCACACGCCCTGGAGCTGCTCTGTCTCCTGGAGCCTGCGGCCCGCGGCAGCACTGCCTGGTAGGCCGCGCCCCGCGCACCTCTGGGGGCAGGTGCCCCTGCAGAGGCCACTCTGTGTGGAGAGGAGATGCCAGTAGCTCGCCTTCTCTCTGTTTAGTGCCAGTTGTCCTCCAGATGGCGCGTCTCCGAGGGCCCTGCTGCACACACACCGAGCGGAGCTGTGTCCGGGGCCTTTCCTGCTAATGTCAGTCCTGCTGGTACCTGCCGGGAGGACGGTCAGGCGCCGGCCAGCCCTGAAGCGCTCCAGTGCTTCCTGCCTCATAAGTTCACGTCTCCTCAGCCGTCCTGTGCATGAACTGGCTTCTCTGTAGCCTTGGGCTGAGGGCTTCGGGTGTCACCTCTGGGGACCCGGTGGATGCCCCTGTGCGGGTCCTGCTGTGTCCCAAGTCCTTGGAGGCTTTGTCCCGAATTTACTTCCCCAAACGTCCCACGCAGTGTCAAGACAGAGACGCCTCCCTCGGCTCCCTGGCGCGTGGCTGCCCGTGTCCGTGGTGACGGGGTGGCTGTGCCCCTGGGGTGACAGACAGACCTCAGAACACGCCAGCTCAGCCTCAAGAAGCCGCGTTTCCTAGACGCGCCCGAGGGAGCGTGCCCTTGGGATGGGTGTGTGCGTTACAGCACGAGTTGTTGTCCTCATGCAGTAGCACTCCCGCGTGCGCGTGCGTGTGTGTGCGTGCGCGTGTGCGTCTGCGTGCACAGCCCCTTCCCAGCACCCCCGCCAGTTAAACGCATCTAGTCCAGCAGGTGACTGTTGGGCACCTGCTGCACAGCCCGCCTTGCTCCCGGGTGATGGGCTGGGGACCTGGCCTCCAGGAATCAGGCTCTCTCGGGGGAGACATGGTGTCAGCATCCACCTGGGACCTGGGCGGGCGGGCAGGCTGGAGTCATGAGCCCTGTGCACAGGCCCCGAGGGAAGAGACACGAATTGGCGAGGACGTCTCTGAGGAGGTGACGTCTGGAGCTGGGGCTGATCCTGGTTTCCACCATCTCCCCATCTGGGGGTGGGAGGTGGGGAGCAGAGTTGCAGCCTGGGAGGCCTGTTGGCCCCGGGGGCAGGGGAGGGGTGTCAGTACACGCCAGGCTTCGCGGGTCTCTCCTGCCCAGGGGATGAGCCGTTTGTGCAGCAGGGGTGTGAGGGCCTGTCCTGTCCTCCAAGGCAGAGCTGCCCTGCAGCCCACATGGAGCTGTTTGGAGGTGCGTCTTAGACGGCAGCCCCGTCAACAGCCCAGTCTCCCGAGGAAGTGTTTGCACGTGTGTGTATGTGTGTGGTCCTGCTCGAGGAGGACCCAGGGGGATGGACAGCCTGTGGATGTGTCCTCGTGGAGGCGCCCCTGGGTCTGCAGCCTCGGGCTGCTGTGAGCTGACCCTGAACAGCCTGTGAGCACCCGGGTCTCTGCTCCCCTGCCCAGCACCCAGGGGCAGCTGCTGGGTTGGGCGGCGCTGCGTCAGCATTGTGGGGGCAGGGGCTGCGCCTGCATTGTGTGCAGGCCCCGTCTCGGCACCCTTGCTGGCACGTGGGGCGGGTGTGTGCGGGGGTGTGTGTGCGGGGCCCTTGCCGGCGCATGGGGCGGGTGCGTGTGGGCCCCGTCTCGGCGCCCTCACTGGCGTGTTGGGGGGCTGCACCTTCTCTGGAGTGTCTTCAGTGCAGTCGGTTTCCTCCTGACACGAACTTGAGTCTGAAGAGGCGTGGAGGTGAGGGACGCTGCTGGTGGTCACGGGCACCACAGGCAGTGGTTCTGTTCCCTTGTTTTCTCTTCTGACTTGTTACCTGTGCTGAGAGCAGATCTCGGAGTGTGGCTCCCAGCCGTCCTGACCATCAGCCTCTGCTGCCCGTGGGGGCGTCTGGGAGCGCTGCGCAGTCCCAGGGCCCCAGAGTGTGGCACTGCCCACCGGCCGAGGCGCAGGCTCCTGTCCTCAGGGCAACCGAGCTTGTTCTGTCCTGAGCAGCCCAGACTCTGGGTGGATGGCCCCCATGTCTCCACCACAACAGTCAGGGTTGGGCAATGCCTGGTGGCTGATGCTCGTGTCCTGAGCCTCCTCCAGGGACTGGCCAGAGCTGAGGGGGGACATTCTAGAGGGCCTGTGACTCCGTGTGCTTGGTGGGCACGTGCTACATGGGGGACCGAGTGCTGACGTGTCCTATGTGGGCCTGGTCTCTTGTGCTCACCCGTCCCAGGTGGTGGTAGGGTCACTGAAAAGTCACCAGTCTGTCTAGAGCAGGTCTCCATTCCTGCAAAGGAGGTGACGTTTCTGGTCGTGGCGGGGCCCCTGGATTTGTGGTATTGTCTGTAAGTGAGGCAGTGAAGGGGCTGGTGTAACGTGCCCCCCAGACCCTTCGGGGTCTGACTTCCCACTTCTGCCCATGGGGACACAGGTCCTGATGTCGCCTGGAGGGGCCGCCTGGGGAACTGCAGCCCTTGACTCGCGTGGGCTCAGTGTCGCCTCCTCAGAGAGGCTCTTCCTAATGGTTCTCTCCGGATGACCCCTGTTCACCCCCACTCAGGCCTTTCTGTCGTTTTGCACGATTTCATCTTTTGTCACAGCCGTCTCTGCTCCGTGGTGCTCCACTGCGCTCATGCTCCTGTGGCTTTTTGTGTAGGCTGAGCTGCTTTCATGGAGGGGCCCTCAGCACCAAGGACAGCGCCTGGCTTGAGGCTGCTCGGGGTGCTGCGGGAGAGGAGCGAATTCAGCACCAAGGACAGCCGCCGGGCGCTGAGGGGAGAAAAGGAGCGACTTCAGCACCAAGGACAGCCCCTGGTGCTGTAGGAGAAAAAGGAGAGAATTCAGCACCAAGGGCAGCGCCTGGTGCTGTAGGAGAAAAGGAGCGAATTGGGGCAGCAGTGATGACGCTGAGTCCAGACCCGGCCCTGGGGGCGGAGTTTACGCGCATCGCCTCGTGCCTTTCTCACAGCGACCCCATAAGTGGGAACCACCACAGACCCACCGAGTTCCCCGGGCTCCTGCATCCCACCTGTTCCCTGTTCACCCCAGTGTCTCTTGCAGCCCCATGAAGGGGAGGGGTTCGGGAACACGGCAGGCAAGAGCAGGAAGGGGTGGCGGTCTCCTTTGTCAGCTCCCATGAGGTCTTGGCCGTATCACAGTCGCCATTGGGTGGAGCGCTGAGTAGCCTCCACGGGAGACTCGGCCCTGCGTCTCCTCCCAATGTTGGAGAGGCTCTCGGGCTGCTGAGGGGGTGCACTTCAGCTGCGGGCCGGTACCCCCGCCCACCTGGGGAGCAGAGTCCAGGTGGTGGGAGCAGGGCTCCCGGGTGGTGTACGGGGGCAGGAACACAGATCATGGGGTCCTGTGGGTGGTGAGCATCTGCTTAAAGGAGGCGTCACTGAGATCAGAGCGCAGCAGCTTTGGGGATGGAGTGCGGGTATGACAGGCGGCTGCAGTCCCGCTTCCCCCTCGAATGGAGGGGCCAAGACGGCTGGGGAGCCTCACCCAGGGTCATGCTGGGTCTCCCTCAGTGTGGGAGGATGGTCCTCCCAGATGCTCCTGGCCCTCGACGGGGGACCACTGGCCTTTGCTTTCTGCGCCAGCTTTTAGGGGAAGTTCCCTCTTCAGTGTCAGCTCAGTTCAGTTCAGTCGCTCAGTCGTGTCCAACTCTTTGCGACCCCATGAATCGCAGCACGCCAGGCCTCCCTGTCCATCACCAACTCCCGGAGTTCACTCAGACTCACGTCCATCGAGTCGGTGATGCCATCCAGTCATCTCATCCTCTGTTGTCCCCTTCTCCTCCTGCCCCCAATCCCTCCCAAAATCAGACTCTTTTCCAATGAGTCAACTCTTCACATGAGGTGGCCAAAGTACTGGAGTTTCAGCTTTAGCATCATTCCTTCCAAAAAACACCCAGGGTTGATCTCCTTCAGAATGGACTGGTTGGATCTCCTTGCAGTCCAAGGGACTTTGAAGAGTCTTCTCCAACACCACAGTTCAAAAGCATCAATTCTTCGGCGCTCAGCTTTCTTCAAGTCCAACTCTCACATCCATAGACGGACCTTAGTTGGCAAAGTAACGTCTCTGCTTTTGAATATGCTATCTAGTTTGATCACAACTTTTCTTCCAAGGAGTAAAGTAGGCGGAGGTAAATGTCAGGCTGACATGCCAGCCCAGCTGAGGGTCGGGGATCCCGGAAGGTGGCGTCCACGTTACCGGCCTTATAGGAGGAGGAGAAAGGCAGGTGTTTGGGTTGAGCATGGAGGCAAACACGAGAAGAGAAGCTTGTGCATGTCCCCGAGCACTTGTGGTGGCTTGGCCAGAAGAAGGGACGGGCCCTCATCTCTGGTTTTGTGGCTCTCCGTTTCAGTCCACGTAATGGAGGAGTTTGCTTTGGTTCAGGCGAATGTTACACACAGTGAATTCTAAGCTATCCTTAATATCTTCCAAAGCTGTCTCAGAGGATAAGTAGAGAAGATGTTTGAAGTTTTCAGAGAGCTGACGGTGTGACTCTGCTGTCATTGAGTGTGGAAAGGTCTGCGAGATTACGACAGCGTCATCGTGGGAGACTTAGTGGGTTTTTGTAAGACTCGTGTGGGCTTCCGCTGTCACCCAGTCTGGATGTCCTTAGGTGTGAAGCTTATGAACTGGAGCTGAGCAGTTGCTCTCTTGCTGGAGTGGTCTCTGAGCTTCGAGAGAAGTCTGGAAAGATGCCTATGTGTGTATATTAAGTCACTTCAGTCGTGTCCGGCTCTTTGTGGCCCCATGGAGTGTAGCCCACCAGGCTCCTCTGTCCATGGGATTCTCCAGGCAGGAATGCTGGCATGGGTTGCCGTGCCCTCCTCCTCCTTTTCCTGACTGAGGGATTGACTCTGCGTCTCTTATGTCTCCTGCATTGGCGGGTAGGTTCTTCACCACCAGTGCCCCCTGGGAAGCCTCGCAGCCCTTACTTTGTGCAGGGAAAGAACAGTCGGTGGTCTCACAGGACAGTGTAAAGATGCCCTCCCCTTTCCCTGTGGCTGACGTCTCCACTTCAAACGGGATGGTTGTCAGAGCCACCTGTGGAAGGAGGACAAGACGGGAGCCCCAGGGGTTGGTGTCCATCAGCTCCATGTCCACCCTGCGTTGTGATGGGGCCTCAGATGAGCCCACCCAGGGGACTTCTGGGGAGGGCAGGTCTTCCCACCCGCACACCATCCGTGGCTGGACTCTCAGTGTGAGGGTGTCTTTCTGTTGAGCCCTGCACGTGGGTGATGGGGGAGTGCAGGCAAGCGTCGTTAGCATAAACACGGGCCTTCAACAAGTGAATCACTGGTGTCCAGAGCCCCACACCCGTCTGCTCTCGGGAAGGGGCCCCTGGCTGGGCGTAAATGACCGTGCCACTACAAGCGCCCGTGTGTCACAGCCACAGGAAGCCTCGCTTCCCTGGATTTGATCGCAGGGGGCTTCCTGGCTTAATGGGTGTGACTCTTAAAGGGGTCTTTCTTGAAAAAAGTCTTTATAACATGTATGGAAAGCTAACTTACATTCTGCTGTGAATTTTTGAGCAGGAAGAAATTAATCAGGTTGCCAAATCTGTGTATTTTAAGAGAGAGATATATAAATTGAGGAAATAATGTATTACGTTCTTGTAAAAGGTTTTCAAAACTTGACTGGTAACCACTGATATAGTCACCAGCGACTTGATAGCTGTGTTTCTTATTGAAGGTTTTCCCTCTTCAGTGAAGTAATGAATGGGAGGGTTTCGGAGCAGCGCTGGAGCCAAGGTCCTGGCCTCGCTCGCGCGCTGTCTTCAGCTCCGTGGTGTGTGGTGATGGCCGTGTCATGTGTCTCATATTTGGTGGTCTCCATGCTTTTAGCAGCTGTGCTGCCCTGACAGCACCCCCCCACCTGCCAGCCCTGCCAGCTCCCCACCCCCCTGCCCGCCAGAATGGGCTTCAGGGGTAGGTTGGAGAGGTAAATGACGTGGATTGAAAGTAACCGCAGCTCAGGTGTGATGAATCTGCCTGCCGTGCAGGAGACCGATGCTCGATCCCTGGGTCAGGAAGATCCCCTGGAGAAGGAAAGGGCAACCCACCGCAGTATTCTTGCCTGGAGAAGCCCACAGATAGAGGAGCCCGGCGGGCTTCAGTCCACGGGGTCGCAAGAGCTGGACACGACTCAGCGACTGAGCTGGCACCAGCAGTGGCCTCACGTCGGGGCTGCTTCAAGCGTTTCTCAGGGTCCTTAGAGCGTCCTTAGCCCAGGCGCCAAAATCTACCGTGTGACTCACTCCTTCTGGAACCGCTTGTCTGAGGAAGAGAGGTGTGTTTTGTCTGGTCATGTGCGGCCTGGGAGATCAGGACCCTCACTCCTGCCCCCCTGCCTTGTTAACTGCGCAGAGAGCTTCCGTTTCTCTCGCTTGGGCTTATTTGCAGAGATGGCCCTTTCCCCGTGTTTCTCTCCCAGTGATAATGAGGGGCTGCCACGTACATACATTAGCTGCGTGCTCTCTGGCTCCTGACTTGTTAATACAGTTTTACGTCGCTCACATCTATGGAGAGAGAGTGAGAAAGCAGAAATGTGGGTGACTTCTGTGAACAAAGAAACAAACGCCCTAGTTTGGAGCAGCAGGTGTGGCAGAAATCCGGGTGATTTCCCTGTGTGTACAGCGCTGGCTCCCCGGTGATGATGCGCGATGCAGTAGGATTTCCTCTTTTATTGCACTTCGCACGCCCTGCTTATTCTAGTCTCTCTCGACCACAGGGGTTGCTCCCTGTAAACCCACCGTACGTTCTGTCAGATGCGTCACCCCCAGGTGGACAGTAAACAGCAGCTCTGCCCAGCGGCTGGGCCCTGAGTGAGAGGGGGCGTCTCCTCTGGGGACGGTGCTGTCTGTGTCCACCTCAGGCCCGCTCTTCTTTAGCAAGGACCCCGATCGCCTGGCCGTGCCGACTGTCTGGAGACGGACACACACCCACCCTGGGTTTGTTGTTTCCGTGGGGGCAGAAGTTGTAGGACAAAAGGGAGACACCTGGGAGGAGCACAGTGGGAAGGTGGGAGCCGGGAGCCGGGGTGAGGCTGGCAGGCAGCAGGCGAGGGCTCGGGGTGTGCCTCATCAGTTGTGGCCGTGCGGGACGGTCCGTGCGTCAGGCCCGCGGTCACCCTGCTCAGTGGCCTGGGAAGCATGCTTGTTTTGTCTTCCGATCCTCAGTCCTGGTTTTTCTTGATGCCGCTCTGAGTCGCCCCCTCTGTGTGCTCCTGTGGGGTTTGGTTTCTCCTGATAGTTTTCAGTATGAGCTGTCCCAAGTCGCCCACCATGTCAGGTCTGGCAGACGCACGTCCCAACCACAGCCTCCCCGAAACATGCTGGGCGCCGGCCCCTTTCCCGTCTGTCTGGGGCGTCTCTCCAGGCCCTGTGTGGGAGCCGGGCCTGCGGCAGCAGTGAGAATGCGTCCCAGACCTGGACCGGTGTGTCCACCGGTGGTTCTGTGCCCTCCCTGAGGCCTTACACCGCCTGGGTTTCCAGCGCACGGGCTGTCTCTCCATCCCAGGACGGCTGGTGGCCTTCTCCTCAGTCTCGTCTCTTTCACAGGAAGTTCCTGTTACTGGCGTGATCCAGGTCAGTTTTCTGAGGAACCCAGGTTTTCCTTCTCTTCTCTCCTTCGGGCATCTCTGGTCATGCAGGTGGGCTGCCTGGGGGCACAGCGGTCAAGACTCCGCCTGCAATGCCGGAGACTCTGGCTCAACCCCTGGGTGGGGAAGGTCCCCTGGAGAAAAGACTGGCTCCTCACTGCAGTCTTCTTGCCTGGAGGGTCCCACGGACAGAGGAGCCTGGCGGGCTGCAGTTCATGGGGTCACACAGATTTGGACCCGACTGAGTGGCCGAGCAGCAGGCAGTGTTGTGATAAAAGTCGTAGCAGCGCGTTGGCAGTCTTGAGGGGTCGCACTAGGGAGGTGCCCCGATCGGTCAGTATCGTGTTCTGTGTGGAAGAGAAGCCGTGAGGGTCTCCATCAGTGTCTGCAGTGGTCACATGTGGGGGGACGTGAAATGGAGCTCTCTTCATAGCTCTGAAGACAGAAGTTCAGCCCTGTGGTCACCCTGAACAGCGCTCAGCCTCTTGAGGCTTCATCGCCCGGGCGATGTGACTCTCGTCTGGTTAGGTGTTCAGGTGTGCACCACGTCGGTTAGGACGGCTCTGGGTGACAGGAAACTGTGGCTCACGTGGGCTGCGACAGAGGACATGGTCTGCCGTCCCGGGCCTGGCGGTGACCAGGGCTCTCAGCTTTGCCCTCCCAGGAGCAGGCAGCGGACGATGTGGGCACCACCCACCTGGGCCCCTTCAGACCCAGCCCCCAGCAGGCTGCCGAGCATCTCAGCGGCCAGGGTCTGTCGGCTGTCCGTGCCTTAGTTCCTGGGAGAAGCCGCCAGCAGGGCCTCAGCTCAGGTGCCCTGATGAAACTTACGGCTGGGGGCCTACAGGGCGCCAGGGTTGACTGCTCACAGTTCTCGGGGCTGGAGAGCTGGGGTCAGGGTGTGGGCAGGTCAGGGGCTGCAGCGGGCTCTTTTCCCAACTTACAGGTGGCCGCCTCCCCCTGCATGCCCACCTGACAGTGGGGGAGAGACGCAGACTCAGAGACAGAGACGGAGACGCAGAGAGAGACGCAGACGCAGAGAGACGGAGAGGCAGAGATGGAGACGCAGAGAGAGACACAGACGCAGAGAGACGCAGACACAGAGATGGAGACGTAGAGAGATGGAGACGTAGAGAGATGGAGACGGAGAGAGACGGAGAGGCAGAGAGAGATGGAGACGGAGACACAGAGAGACGCAGACGCAGAGAGACAGAGAGGCAGAGACGGAGAGGGAGGCGTGGAGACGGAGACGCAGAGATGGAGGTATAGGGACGGAGACAGAGAGAGAGACGGAGATAGAGACGCAGAGACAGAGACAGAAATATATGCAGAGACGGAGACGCAGAGAGAGAGACGGAGACACGGAGAGAGACGGAGACGCAGAGATGGAGACGCAGAGAGACGGAGACGCGGAGAGAGACGGAGACGCAGAGAGAGAGACGGAGACACGGAGAGAGACGGAGACGCAGAGATGGAGACGCAGAGAGACGGAGACGCAGAGAGAGATGGAGACGGAGACGCAGAGAGAGACGCAGATGCAGAGAGACGGAGAGGCCAGAGACAGAGATGGAGACGCAGAGATGGAGGTATAGGGACGGAGACAGAGAGAGACGGAGATAGAGACGCAGAGACAGAGACAGAAATATATGCAGAGACGGAGACAGAGATACAGAGAGAGATGGAGATGCAGAGACGCAGACTCAGACGGAGATGGAGAGTGAGACGGAGATGTCTAGGAAGAGAGAGAAGCAGAGAGACAGAGACATACGTACACAGAGACACGGAGCCTGGGAACTGGTGTCAGTCCACACCAGGGCACTTACCCCGTCGCAGGCGCCCATCCTCCTGACCTCAGTGAACCCTAGGGAGGGATGTGGGCACTCAGGCCTCAGGAGCGTGGTAGCTGCACCGGGTCACTGCCCCAGGTCACGCTGCCTCCCCTGCTGACAGGGGCTGGGCAGGGCCTTGCTGAGGACCTTGGGGTGGGCATCTCGTAACGCTGGGCTCCCTCCTTCCCGCAGCGTCGCCTGGGAGCCCGCAGGAGATGGGAAGAGAGTCGTCTCACTGGCCGACAGCCACATCCTGCTGTGGGACTTGGAGGGAAGCTCCAGCCAGGCCACGGTGAGTAACTCAAGCCGCGCGGTTTCCGTCCCTCCAGGCGAGTTCAGAATACACTCATCGGTTCATACATGTTTAGAATCCTGACACTGTGAAATCACTAAGAAACGGACTGGGTCGTCGTCAGTCAGATGACAGCTCTTTCGGGCAAAAAGATTCCAATTCGGGTCTCCGGGCCGGGTGCAAATATAACGGAACCTGAATGTTGACAAAACTCTCCCCTTTGGCTGTAATTTGCCCCGAATTGCAGTCTTCTCTTTCACGTGTGAATCTTTTTAATTAAGGGTTTTCAACATGTATTTGGTTAAGGTCACCTTTCAGAGAGGAGCATTCGTGACACAGAGGTTTCCTGGTCGTGAAAATAACAGTTGACCGTGACCCCCTGACCCCTCAGCCTCTCAGGGTGTGGCTGTCGGGCGCGTCCACCTTTCTGTCTGGGTGGCCGTCGTCGTCCCGCCCCGTCAGACACCCATGTGTCCCCTGAGGTCTCGCCCTGCAGCTCGGGGGCAGCTCTCCTTCAGGGTCCCGACCAGGAGGTGGCGTCTCCCCGACGGCCCGTTTGCCCCCAGACCTGCTCAGTACTACGCGTCAGCCTTCTTGGGAACCTGTCTGACTTTCACATAGTCCTCGCTTCAAAGAGTGTGTCTTTCATAGACTAAATACTCCACCCATTGGTGTGTATTTTTTCATACACGATCCCTTAAAATGTCCTCTTATCAAACGTCTTGTTTCACATGGATTCGTAATTTCAGTGCATTTGTTTGTGGAAGCTGCAACTTTGGAGAGAAGGTGAAGCACTTGCAGGACAGCGTCTCTGATGCTCCCACGCCTGGGGCCCCGCTGCCGCCCTGGGGGGCATGAGAGGCATGCTTCTGGGAGACCCGTTCAGGAGCCGTGTTCACCTTCGGTCCGCTCGTGCCCGGGACGTGTGCTCAGCTCTCTTGCCACGTGTCTTCACCTTCTGGGTTGAGGTTGCATGTGTACTGATGGGTCGTTATCGACACACGGCCCAGAAGTCAGACTCATCCCAGTGTGGAGTGACCTGTCCACGTACAGAAACCGCACGACTGGAAGGACCTCTCACAGGCTTCAGTGGGAAGTTAAGAGGCAGCCAGTTTCCCCAGCACAGTCATAATTCTTCAGGAAAGAAATCACTGTCTTTGTTAAAGTTAAGAAAAAAAATTAGACATCTCTCTATCCTGGAGCAGAAAGCAGATTTCACCCAAACTGAGGCCCAAGCGGGAACCTGAAGGAAGCTCCCAACATTGCCCCGTGGGCCCCTGAGTCTGGGTCGATGCCTCCACAGTCCCCCACCCCCATCCCTCTGCCTTCCAGGGTACTAGGCAGGGCGTCCAGACCAGAGTCCAGGGTCCCCCCCCCTGCCCCTGCCCCCGCCTGTGCTCAGGGGGCCGTTCCCCAAGGCCACCTTTGAGCGCAGAAAGGGACATGGCTGTCCTGTGAGGGTGGCGGGCCTCGCGGCAGCACTGGGCAGAACACCAGCTCCGGTCCGGGGATGCGCGGAGTGACCGGGGCGGGGGATTAGGAGTCCACTGCTCTGGGGCCCCCACTGTGTGGGCCTGTCCAGTCATCAAAGTGTGAACGGCTCTTCAGACCCTCCGTCGTCTCAAAATGATTTTATGGTAGGGTGATTAATCTGTAACTGATTTTCTGCAGGGACCAATTCCGTTTCTCTCCCCTTTTTTTATCTGCTGTCAGCAGTTCTGTCGATACCACTTTGCGACCCCGGGGCCGGAGTATTTAATACTGAAACCTTCCTATCGATTCCAGCCATCTTCACGCCCGGCTCCTCAATTTTTGTCCTTATTGTTTGAGGATATTGCCTTCTGCGGTGAATCTAATCTTATGCTCACTGCTTCATTACCTTTTGCAATTAAATCGGAGGCTCTCTGCCATTTGTAATCATTAGCGGAGCCCCAGGGAGGCCTGCAGGGGGTGCTCCATGGGTCCCGGGACCCCGAGGCGGTGCCTGCCGGTCTGGGTCTGCGCGTGCTCACACCCGGGTTCTAGGGCTTTCCCCAGCTGTGGGAAGAACTAGCTTCCGTGGGGTGGAAGGGCAGCTGGCATCACCCGCATACAGGCCTGAGGGCTGGTGCCCAGGGGAGCATTTCCTGGGAGGAAGACAGCAGGCTTCAAGGACATGGTGTGCTTCCAGAAACCTCTAGTGCAGGTTTAAAACACTGTAGGAGGCTGCAGCCCACGCCGGTGGGGAGTCGCTCCCCGCAGCCCTGCCTGCTGTGCCCGCGCCCAGAGCAGGCTCACTGCCCGGGGACACAGGCTCAGGGTGCAGCCCAGACTCCCTGCCTCCTCGCCCACGGCCCCCCTTCCCTCGGCTTCCTGGGCTCCGCGCGTGGCCAGCGGGGAGGAGGGCTGGCTCCCGGAGACCCCAGATTAAGAGTGGAAGGCGCAGAGAGCCCATCTCTCCTGCACCTCACTCGTGGCTCCTCGATGGGACAGGGACACCGGTTACCTTCTCGCCCATCTCGGCCAAAGACCTTAAATCCACCCTCACAGCCTTCCCTGTTTGGAGTCTGTTTGGAGATCACACCCGCGTCGGTGGGTGTCAGACACACGTTTCTGTCCACGAGGAGGGTTGGCTTTGGTGCAGCAGAGGGGAAGCCCTCCTCGCTCTCTTCTTCCTGCAGTAGAGTCAGCTCTGCTTGAAATGAACTGCAAATGCGTCGGAAACGACCTCGGGCTCCTCACCCTTGCTGGCACCTGCTGCTGTGTGTGCGTTTCCTAAACACGGGGACTCTGGTTTCCAGGAGGCCGCTCTCAAAACCTGCGGAGCCGGAGCACTGCTGGGGGGCAGAGTCTTTCCCGGGCGTGGGAGCCGCCAGCCCTGCCGGGTCTTGGACCATCGTGGGCCGGGGCGCGGCGCGCAGGGGGTAGCCCGCCTGCCCTGTGACCCCGGGGCGGGGGTGGGGGTGGCGGGACCCTTTCTTCCCTCTTCTGAAGGCAGTGATGGGCCTGGGGTGTCTTGCCGAGTCCCATTCCCACGACAGTCCTGAGGCCCCTCCCTGGGCCCAGAAGACAGCGCCCTCGTCCCTTCCCCTGGGTCCCTGAAGGCAGAGCAGAGCTACGTGCCGGGGTGGTGCTTTGTAGGGGTTCGTCTTGTTGGGTCCTCATAGCCTTGGGGGCAGGTTCTTTGATATCTGTCTTACAAATGAGACACAGGAGAGAAAGCCAGGCCTTAGAGAGATGCAGTAACTCGTGGTCATTCACTGGGAAAGCGGGGACCCACTCGGGGGTCTGGCTCAAAGGGGGGGCTGCCCTTCCCTGAAGGCACCCCTGATGGCGTTGGCTCAGAGGGGCATCCTGGGTGTGTTGGTGAGAATGCATTTGGCTGCAGGACATAAGAAGTGACTTAGAGAGGAGGTTTTATTGTCTGCTGAAACAGAGGCGGGGGAATGAAGCCCCCCTGGGTTCAGGGTCTTCATCGAATCGAGGGCCCAGCGACTGTGTTTGCCCTCTTCCGTGTCCGCCCGTCACTGCTCTCGCCGTCATGACCGAAAGGTGGCTGCAGAGGTTCCAGCCGTCACATCCAGACTCCACAGCACCCTCGGTTTGTAAGGAAAGCCTTTCCTGGAAGCCCCTTTGTCACCTTTTCACGCGTGACTGTGTGTCCAGGCCTAAGCCCGTCTTGGAGGGGGAGCAAGCCCACCAGGCCTGGCTCAGGGCCGTCTTAGTCCCCGGGGGCTGTGCAGGGCGTTCAGGGAGAGGGGCTCCCACGGTGGGGGCTGCTGTGTGACCGGCAGCTGGGGCCAGGCTCATGGTGGACTCACCTGCGTGGACGCGGCGTCTCTTGTGCTGGAAAGGCCACAGCCCTGCAGTTGCTTCACGTTGGTGGGGTTGGGGGTAGGATAGTGGCACTTGCTGACCTCTCTGGTCCTGAGGGGCATGTGCTGGGCCCCAGATTCTTGAGTCCTGCCCTCGCTCCATGCTGAGTCCTGCCACCGCTCCACGCTGAGTCCTGCCCTCGGCCCAGGTCTGCCCAGTCCTGCCCCCTGTCCACGCTGAGTCCTGCCCCCTGTCTGCGCTGAGTCCTGCCCTCAGCCCAGGTCTCTGCCCAGTCCCTGCTCCATGCTGAGTCCTGCCCTCGGCCCAGGTCTGCCCAGTCCTGCCCTCTGTCCACGCTGAGTCCTGCCCCTGCTCCATGCTGAGTCCTGCCCTCGGCCCAGGTCTGCCCAGTCCTGCCCCTGCTCCACGCTGAGTCGTGCCCCCAGCCCAGGTCTGCCCAGTCCCCGCTCCATGCTGAGTCCTGCCCCCTCTCTATGCTGAGTTCTGCCCCCGCTCCATGCTGAGTCCTGCTCCTGGCCCAGGTCTCTGCCCAGTCCTGCCCCCTGCTCCACGCTGTGGGGCTTGGTGATGGGGGTGCTGCTTGGGTCTCTGGAAACCACACCGAGACTCTCCTTGAACTGGCCCCGCCCGCTTGAGTCCCAGCGTTTTGTTCTTTGGCGGCGCCTTCTTTGTTCTTGTCCTGCACTAGTGGCTCTTCTGAGAGGGTTTGGGGGAGCCTTTCATCGCTCCTGGACCAGGAAGCGCTGAATATTTCTCTTTAATGCTGGAGGCAGATTGCTGTGTGCACTGCACCCTCTGGAGTTCTTGCTGAGTTCTGTCTCCGTCTGTCTCCGTGTCACCAGGAAACCAGAAAAAGTGATTGATTAACCTTACAGCGTGCACCATGCTGGCTGCCCCAAGTAGCCCCTTGAAAAATTGATGGCGAGCTGTCTTTCGGGTTTTCATTAAAATCTGCCTCGCAGACTTCTCGGCACCCGTGGGCACGGCGCTATGTGGCCCTGGTGGTTTCTGTGTTGGAGTGAGTGGTGGAGCGGGAGCTGGACCAGTTCTGCAGGGCGGCTGTGACCTCGGGCGGGGCCCCTGCCCTCTCTGTGGGGGTCCCCACTGCTGAGTCCACGTGGGGTCTTGTCGGTTTCCCATGCTCCCTGACAAACGCCCCCAAGTTAGCGCCTCCCACTGGCCATCATGTGGCTTTTGTGGGGACCGTCAAGTCTGGAGCCTCAAGGCTGGTGAGGCTGCGGGTCAGGTGTCAGCGGGGCTGGGGTCTCATCGGAGAGCTCTCGGACGTGCTTGGACAGAGGGCCTGGGCTCCTTGTGGACTGCTGGCCAGAGGCCACTCAGTGTGGGTGTTGAAGGCAGACACTGCCGGTCAGTTTCGCGGCCTTTCCTTCCCTTGGAGCCCTAAAGAGTCAGCGTAGAGGCAGCGCGGGGAGCTTGATTGGCGTTGGCGTTTGTTAAGGGTTCGGCCTGGTGCTTGCTCCTGGTCATGGAGTGGGGCGCAGGGCGGGCACCCAGGAGGGCTCCCCATGAACCCGGATGGGTGGCCGTCTGCGAGTTACCTTAGAGATGAGACGCTGTCCTGACCCTGTGGGCCTCTGTCCGATACTCGGGGCACGGACTCCAGGCGTTCCGCCCCCGGGAGAGGAGCACGTATGCCCGTGAGGACTAGCGCCGAGATGGGCTGGCACGAGGCCTGTCATCCACGTGGTTTGCAGAGTCGGTGAGGCGGGAAAGTGGGTTTTGGGCAGAAAGGTTTTCTGGGACAGGTTGAGACTGTCCAAGGGAGAGGTGAGGTGCCTCCAGCGGGTCAGTGCCTCCTGGGTGGTGAGCCCTGGCACTGCGGTCACACCGTAAATGGGGCCCTGGCTCAGAGTCACTCTTAAAGCTGTCTCTGCTGTCAGACTTCTTAATCGGGCCAGGCTTCTGGGAGAGGAAGCAGGTGGTTCTCCCCAGGTTCCAGTCGAATCCCCTTGCACTGACCGTCTGCCTTGTGGGCCACGCCTGGTGGGGCTGAGTCTGGGCCTGATGAATTCCTGGGGCCTCCGTCCAGCACTGCGGTGGCCACCCCGGGCCCCTCTCAGAGGTTCTGCAGGGCAAGGCTGGTGTACAGGGTTAAGTGAAGTGGGTCATGGAGGGGCGAGTGTCTGAGGGCCACAGACAAGCCTGGAGCCGCCTGTGTCCATCCCCACCAAGTGACAGGCCTTTGTGCAGAAGATTGAGGGCGGGTGGGCAGCGGGGTGGAGCGCCCGTCTCCCAGGCTCCCCCAGGGCCGGTGGTCTCCAAGGTCTCCACTGTTACCTACTGGGGTTAATTAACCCCCCGGTAACAGAGCTGGAGACCCTCGAGACTGGGTGGGGACTGTCTGAACATGTGTGTGGTCAGGTTGTGGCCGTTGGCCCCTCGGCACCTGAGGCCACCCGTGCGGACCCCTACCGCCTCGTCCTTGTCTTTGGAGGAGGCTGATGCTCGGCCTGTTCCGTATCATTGCCTCAGATTTGAGCAGATCCTCTAATCACACACCAGCAAATCCTGTCTGAGAGAGGCTCTATTAATACCCTTGCTATTTTTTTTGCTGTGCTCCATTTTATAAATGTATGTATATATATGTTTTTTGCAAATATGGTTCAAACATTCTTGCCTTTTAAGGGCAGAAAACAATGACAGAGCTTCCTAGTTGTTTTCAGTAGTTACCTTCAACCATATCCTGTACAAGGTATCCTCTTAAACGTTCTGAATAGAGTTCGAATTACTTCTCTTTCCTTCTTCCTTTGAAAACATCCCCAAACCCACAGCTGGCCAGCTCAGCGTCGCTGGAAGGGAAAGGACAGCTGAAGTTCACGACGGGCCGCTGGAGCCCACATCACAACTGCTCCCAGGTAGCCACGGCGAACGACACGGCCATCCGAGGCTGGGACACGCGGACCATGAGGTCAGTGGCGGCCGGGCCGGACTCGCGCCTGGAGCCCCGCCCGCCCCGCCCCAACCTCGGCTCGGTCGGGTCAGCTCTGCTGGGGGCCACACGGCCGGGCTGTTGCGGTCTTGGTGTTGTAGGGAGGTGCACAGCCGCCTTCCTCCTCCGACCCCGCCTTCAGTACACCAGGGGCTGTGGGTCCGAACCCCTCTCCGGCGGCCTGACTCCTCCGGGTGCCCTACAGCAGCCACGGTCTCCCGTGGAGATCCGGGTCAGGCTTTCACAGCAGCTCAGGCCCCAGACGGTGACCGGGCCCTGTGATGGGCAACTCCAGGGGAGGGCTGCCGTGTCTCTGGGGCGCACGCCCGGAGATGATCACACTGTGTCACCTAAGTCGTTACACAGACAGCCCGCGCTGCTGGCGGAGCACAGAGAGCAGCTTCTCTGCGCCAGGTGTGGGTTGACGGGCAAAGGAGTGACGGGGGCGCTCTGTTGCCATGGCAACGGAGCACGGCAGTCTTTTCTAAGGTACAGTTCATCCCCTGAGCACACCGTGATTTATCACTAAGCTGCAGAGACGGAGGTCGGGAAATAATTCCTGTTGCCTTCAAGGGTGGGGGCACTGCCTTAAATCTCGGTCCGGGGCTCCCCGAAAGTGCAGGGGTAATCCATAATCGACGTGTGTGTCTGTGCCGGGCTGTGCTGGGTTTGCTGTGAGGTGCTGAAAGCTGTGGGCTTGGACTGTGGGGACTCAGGACCAGAATGCATGCCTCCAGGGCCCGTGGCCGTCTTCCCCTGTTCTCATCATTCCTTGAAAGATGCGAAGGTTTTTGGGGTCTATATGAGAACCTCTAAGGCTAACCTCACAGACCCCAAATCCAAGGCCTGGGGGGCGGCGCCCTGCAGCCCCCTTGCCCGCCGTCCTTGGAGGGCGTCCCTGGGTTTCTGGCAGCGGGTGAGCCGGGCTGTCTCGACACGGTCTCTCTCCTGCCCACAGCCTGTGCGCCTCCTCAGCCAGCTGCTTCCCGCGCTGCTTGGGGTGTGCATGGGGCTTTTATGTTCAGGCCACCACGCCCAGAGCTGGCAGGAAAGCCTGAGTCAGCATTCCGCAGGCCCTGGGACCTCAGCAGGCTTGGTGTTATCCATTTTCCTGCTTCCCTCGCTAGGTCTTGAGGCTTGGGCTTCTTGTTTTAGGAAGAAATTACTCGGCTCTTGAAAAGGTACAGGATGTAGAAACCAGTTCCCAATTTAAAAGTGGCTTTGGGCTGGAAAACCTGGCCTGTGAGAAACGATGGGAAGGACTAAAGTCGTTGCCCTGAGTGGGAGCATGGAGGTCTGGGGTGCCGCCCCCCGGGAGCTGCAGGGAGCACGTGACCCAGCACCTGCAGGAGGGGACACTCCCCCCGAGAAGCACGCGGAGAGGGTGGAATGATGGGCATGTCACAGGGCCGTGGTAGGCCTCATCCATCCCGCTGGACGCAGGCCTCTTGTCCAAAGCCGCTGTCCCACCTCAGGATGACCGCTCCTCTGGTTGGGGTGTGTGACGTGAGGGGGTCGCTGTAGAGACGGAACAGTGTAATTCCACACCCTGTGAGAGGCGGCTTGGAGCTGGGTGGTGGGGCATCAGTCAGGTCTGTGTGCACGTGTGTGTGTGCACCTGTGTGTGTGTGCCTGCTCTTCTGTGCACGTGTGGGCACGTACACCTGTATGTGTGGGCACACGTACCCGTGCGGGCACACGTGTGTGCACACCTGCATGTATGTCCTCTGCACACGCGTGTGAGCATGTATACCTATACGTGTGGGCACGTGTACCCATGCGGACACACGTGTGTGCTGTGTGCATTGTGTACATGTGTGCACACGTTTGTATGTCCTCTGCACACACGTGTGGGCATGCACACCTGTAGGTGTGGGCACACGTACCCGTGCGGGCGCACGTGTGTGCTGCATGCATTGCGTACCTATGTGCACACCCGCGTGCATGTTCTCTGCACATGCGTGTGGGCATGTACACCTGTATGTGTGGGCACATGTACCCGTGCGGGCGCACGTGTGTGTGGTATGTGCATTGTGTACATGTGTGCACACCTGCATGTATGTCCTCTGCACATGCGTGTGAGCATGTATGCCTATATGTGTGGGCACATGTACCCATGCGGACACACGTGTGTGCTGCGTGCATTGTGTACGTGTGCACACCTGTGTGTATGTCCTCTGCACATGCGTGTGGGCATGCACACCTGTATGTGTGGGCACATGTACCTGTGTGGGCGCACGTGTGTGTGTGTGCTGTGTGCATTATGTACACGTGTGCACACATGTGCACGTGTGCACTCTAAGCAGCTGTGGTTCAGTTCCTCCCACCGCACCTGCGTGTATGTCCTCTGCACATGCGTGTGGGCATGTATACCTATATGTGTGGGCACGTGACCCATGCGGACACACGTGTGTGCTGTGTGCATTGTGTACATGTGTGCACACGTGTGTATGTCCTCTGCACACACGTGTGGGCATGCACACCTGTAGGTGTGGGCACATGTACCCGTGTGGGCGCACGTGTGTGTGTGTGCTGTGTGCATTATGTGCACGTGTGCACTCTGAGCAGCTGTGGCTCAGCCCCTCCCACCGGCGTGTCGGCACCCAGGCTGTGTGCGTGGAGAGGGGCGGGCCCGGCCGGGACGGGCAGCGTCTCCCTCAGCGTTTCTGCAGTGTCTCCTGCTTCTCCTTCCTCTCCTGTCTCTGCGCCTCCGACACCGTCAGCACTGCGTCCTGCTTTCTGCCCCCTTTCTGTCTCTCTGGTCCTTCTGGACGTGGGCTGTCCAGTCTGTCTCTGCTTCTCCATGACAGTCCCCTCTCTCTGGCTCCCTCTCATCAAGATGCCAGGTCACCCCCTTGAGAACTGCCAGCCAGCCCCCATCACAGGCACCGACCGCGAGCAGGAGCCCCCGGCCCGGACCCCACCTGGCCAGGGTCTGGGAGAGGCTGTGGGGGCCAGTGCTTCCCGTGTCCCCCCTCTTACCTATGTGTCCACCTCCCGCTCCCAGCCAGATCTACTGCATCGAGAGCGCTCACGGCCAGCTGGTGCGGGACCTGGACTTCAACCCCAACAAGCAGTACTACCTGGCCAGCTGCGGGGACGACTGCAAGGTGAAGTTCTGGGACACCCGCAACGTCGCCGAGCCCGTCAAGACCCTGGAGGAGCACTCGCACTGGTGCGTGCCTGGCGGGGGGGCAGTAATTAGGTGATTTATTTTGCTGATTACGTCACTGTTTGGAAAGGCAGAAACTAGCCTAGTTTGTGCTGCTGTGACTCATTCAATCAACCAGTTTTATTTTTTCTTCAGGAAAAAATTCCAAATCTGACTGTGATTCGTAAACGTAGGAAAAGAAAAACATTAGACTCTGTCTTCTCTTGAAATAGTGCTGGTTCACGTATGCAACAGTGAGTGTGCCCAGATGCTCCTGGGGCATTGTGTGCCATGCAGTGGGTGGAGAGCCCAGTGCCCAGAGGCAGGAGGCCAGATAGGCCAGTCCAGCAGCATCCATGGGGAGGATGGTGAGGCAGGGCTGGGCGCGCAGCACGCAGCACCTCCAAGACCCGCCGTTCTCCCTAACGTGCCGTAGCTGTGTATTCACCACGTGTTGGGGCTTTTTGCTAAGTGAAAGAGATCAAGTCAGAGAAGATCGTTTTCATCCAAATAAAGCCTGTTGTGTGTGCGTATGTGCGTGTGCATGCGTGCTGTCTGGATGCGCACACGTGCCTGAGTGTGCTTGTGTCTGTTCGTGAGCGTGTGCTGCTGCGTGCGTGGACACATCTGTGTACATACATGCACGCGTGTGCTTGCACCCGCGTGCTTATTTGTGTACTGCTGTGGGCGTGCACACTTCTGTGTGTGCTCGTGTGTATTTACCGCTTGAATGCTGGAGTACAGTTTAGACAGTTCGGTCATGCCTGCAGTCTGGGAAGAAGCTCCTGTCCCCTGGACCCAAGTGGGCTGCCTGGCTGTCCGCGGCCCGCCCCCCAGCCCCGGGTCTGCAGCAGCTGCCTGGCGGGTGGCTCAGCACAGCGAGCTCGGGTCGTGTGGGTCTGAAGGAAGCCGGGCCGAGTGACCAGACCAGACGGGAGGGCGGCCCTGGCCGGGGCAGTGCTCCTGGAGGCCGCCCGGGGTGGGCTCGTGTCTCCGTCATCTCTAGTCCGCACTGTGCTTCTCAGGTGGTTACGGCCTTTGGCGCTCTGGGAAGCCTGTGTGCCCGCCGCACAGGAAGTCCAGTGAGCCTCCTGTGGTCCCTGCTGCTATCTGGTTGTGTCTCTGTCGGTCTGGATTTACAAGGTTTCAGGCTGCGCCGCGAGCCTGCCCCTGCTGACCACCACCCGGTGCTGGCCTGAGCGGGATGAGGCTGCCCCGTCCAGGAGGGCTGGTGGTCCCAGCGCCCTCTCCCCCCACCCCCAGGGTGTGGAACGTCCGCTACAACCACTCGCACGACCAGCTGGTCCTCACGGGCAGCAGCGACAGCAGAGTCATCCTCTCCAACATGGTGTCCATCTCCTCCGAGCCCTTCGGCCACCTGGTGGATGACGACGACCTGAGCGACCAGGAGGAGCGCCGTCTGGAGGAGAAGTAAGCGCGTGCGACGGGCGGCCCTGGCGTGCGGGAGCGTCTCCGGGTCCCTGTGGTGGGGGCGTGGGTGATGGGGTCGGGTGGCTCAGCAGCGCCGTCTGGCGTGGCCTCTGAGATGCGTGTCTGTCCACATTCTTGCTGAGCTTCACAGGTGAGGTTGTGAGGACCGTGGCTGGTCTGCACCCTCGGGAGTGAGCCGTGGCCCCCGCTGGCTCTCGGGATGCCCCTTGGGGCAGACTGTGCTGGGCGTCCCTGCTCGCTGTGCTGTCCTGGGTCAGGTTGTGGCCCATCTGCCCTTGCTGGCAGGGGGCAGGGTGGGACCACAGGCCCAGACCTGGTCCGTCTCCCACGCCCCTTCCCCTGAGGGACCCTGAGGCGCTGCTGGGACCTCGACGTGGTGCCTGCCTTGACAGTTGCACCATCTTTTCGTGGTGGCGTCTTTTCCCCGGACCTTCCAACCCTACTTGTGTCTGCTCAGGGGCCCTCTCTTCACCCTGGGGCCCAGGCCCCGAGACCTGTGGGGGCCTGGGCTCTGGGGCTCACGCAGGGCGCCCTAGTCCAGGGCGGCGGCACCCAGGAGGACCGGTGCCCTGCGTCAGCAGCCTGGGTGTTGCAGGAGACGCCCCTTGCTCTGGGGAGGACGTGTCTCCTTGGCGGTGGCTGCCTTCTGGTGTGAGGGAGCGTGCTTCAGGCCTCCCTGGAGTCGGGTCTGGGGCCGGGGGGTCTGGAGCAGAGCCCGTTGAGTCAGGCAGCCTGTGCCCTGGAGTGTGAAGAGGGCTTGTCCTTCTGTCCTGAGCATCCTCACTCTCTGCTGTTGTCCGATTGCTTCTGCTGCCCGCCGACCGCCCAGGTGAAAGTGAAAGCCGCTCGGTCGTGGCCGACTCTTTGGTGTACCCCACAGATACACAGGCCGTGGAACTCTCCAGGCCAGAGTACTGGAGTGTGTAGCCTTTTCCTTCTCCAGGGGATCTTCCCAACCCAGGGATCGAACCCAGGTCTCTTGCATTGCTGTCTGATTCTTTACCATCTGAGCCACAAGAGAAGCCCAAGAATACTGGAGTGGGTAGCCTATCCCTTCTCCAGTGGGTTTTCAGAACCCAAGGATCAAACCCGGGTCTTCCGCATTGCAGGAGGATTCTTTACCAGCTGAGTCACAGGGAAAAATCCCCACGTGAGAGGCTGACTTGGCAGTGACCTATCGATCGTCTCCCTTGACGCCATTGTTTTCCTGTTCAGACGCTGGGAAACGCAGCATTTAGACACAGCTGTGGTGGCTTCAGCCCAGCGGCCTGCCACGTGCAGGGCTCAGGGCCCTCTGCTGTCCTCTCTGCTCTCGGCCAGGCAGGAGTCTGCGTCCTGTCTGTACCGGAAACAGAGCCAGCAGCTGCCTTGTTGGCGCCGAGTGGTCCAGGGGTCCCCCCTGTGCGTGACAGCTTCAGACAGGCTCACCAGGAGGGGGGCAGGCATGTGGCTGGCAGGCATGCCCGGAGATAGCAGCACTGTGAGCTGGCCCAGTTTCCTGCGAGCCTGCTCCTGGGATTGGTCCACACATCTTAGTGAATCGGGGGAGTGGGACCCCCCTAAGGACATGTATGAAGGGTTTATACCAGGCTGCCTGCTGGCCACTGCAGGCCGGCTTCCTGGGAGGACAGGGCTAGGGGACGAGTGGGATCCTGAGCCCAAGACCAGGGGGCACGTGAGGCAGGGTTTCCTGAGAAGGGTCCCGGAGCCCGGGAGGACGGGCTCGTGGGCCAGGGTCTCCCGAGAAGGGCTCCAGAGCCCGAGACCAGGGGGCATGCGGGGCGGATCAAGGGGCAGGCAGGGTGGGGTCTCCCGAGAAGTGTCCCCAGAGCCTGGGAAGAGGGGGCATGCCGTGTAGGGTCTCCCGAGAAGGGTCCCAGAGCCCCAGATCAGGGGATAGGCAGGGTGGGGTCTCCCGAGAAGTGTCCCCAGAGCCCAGGACCAGGGGGCGCACGGTGTGGGGTCTCCCTAGAAGGGTCCTGGAGCCCGGGAGGAAGGACTCGTGGGGCGGGGTCTCCCGAGAAGGGTCCTGGAGCGCAGGGACTGTGGGGATGCAGGGTGGGGTCTCCCGAGAAGGGTCCGAAACCTGGGAGTAGGGGCTTGCGGGGCGGGGTCTCCTGAGAAGGGTCCCGCGTGCTGAGAGCCCTGTGGGCAGGGAGCGTGGGTGGGATGGGAGGCAGCGCCCCAGGCCCTCCGGCGGAGAAGCAGCTGGCGCGCTGCAGGCCTGTTTTCTCTGCAGCCGGGTGGGTGGCGCAGCTCCACGGGCTCCCGGGGGTCTGCGTGTGTGAGTGCTGTCCGGCCGGTGTCCCAGGGAAGGGATGCGTGAGCCCTGTTTGCAGGGGTTGATGGGGAAGTCACAACCCCAGCCAGGACCTGCTGGCCCTTCCCGCAGGCTCCAGCCAGCCCCGCCCCCAGTCCAAGCTGTGCTGTCTGGTCCCCAGGTCCCTCTGTCAGACACCACGAGACCATCAGCCGTTCTCCACCCAGCCACTGTCCCCTGAGTGCAGGCACGTCCTGCTTCAGGGCTGATGGAGGAGGTGTTGGGCAGTGGATGGTACCCCACCCTGCCCCGTAGGGCCCTCTGGGGGTGGCCCTGGGGTCCTGCCCCCAGGAGGAGGTGTCAGGCAGTAGATGGCCCCCACGGCCCTGAGACCCCTCTAGGGTGGCCCCGGGTTCCTGCCCCCAGGAGGAGGTGTTAGGCATAGACGGCCCCCCACGGCTCTGAGACCCCCTCTGGAGTGGCTCTGGGGTCCTGCCCCCAGGAGGAGGTGTCGGGCAGTAGACGGCTGCCTCCCCCCCCGCCACCCCTCGGCTCCTGGGACCAGGCCTGCGGCTGGGGCAGGGCGCCCGCCCCTCACGTGTGTCGGTGCCTTGCAGGAGCCAGGAGCCCCCACAGGACAGCGTCATCGCCACCTATGAGGAGCACGAGGACAGCGTGTACGCCGTGGACTGGTCCTCAGCCGATCCCTGGCTGTTCGCCTCCCTGAGCTACGACGGGAGGCTCGTCATCAACCGCGTGCCCCGGGCGCTGAAGTACCACATCCTGCTGTGAGCGCCGGGCTGCCTAGGGACCCCAGCCACGGCGTGTGGGGCCCAGGCTTTCCAGGCAGAGCCCCGTCGGACATGGGCGCCCACAAACAGTGGCAGGGCCTCTGCCCGCTGGCCTCTGCGCCTGCCGTCTCTACCCTGGAGACAGAGGTGCCCAGGCCGAGCGGGGTGCCTGCTCTCCTCTGGCTCTGAGGGCTGTTGGGCATTTCCCTGTGATTTGTTTCCCTGATGTCGACCTCGTCTTCTTGCGAGATTAAATGGAATAAAAGCAGCAGGGCGGCCCCTGGCATCCTCCCCGGGGCTCCGCTCGGTCTTCCCCGTCTCAACCCGGAGGATGGGCGGGTGGGCCTGCTGCACCCGGGGGGTGCTGATGCTGCAGGTGCCCCGAGTCTGCCCCGGCCGAGGCCCCGTCCCTGGCCGCCACGCTCCCCGGGGTCCTGCGCTGGAGGCTGATGGCCCCCACGTCACCGCGCGGTCAGGGCCCGCCTCAGTCACTCGGACGCCTTCCCGCTAAGCCCTAGGTTGTTGGTGAACCCCTCCTCCCCTGGGCGCCCTCCGTGGGGTGGGCGCGTTCAGCTCGGAAAGGCTGGTCCTGCGTGCGCCCCCCGACTGGAGGCTGGAGGACCAGCAGCGTCACCTCGCTCACACTTGGCGCCGACTGAACGCGTGTGGATTCTGCATGGATTGGTGCTGGGATGCAGGCCCGGGCTGGCCCTCCGGCTCTCGGCAGTGGTCCCCTCTAGTCCGTGGACAAGGTGGAACCCCAGAGTCAAGGGAGGGAAGGTGGGCTACAGACCCTCGGTCCTTCAACCCAAAAAACCGAAGCGGCTCTCTGGTGGCCCCGGCCGGAGGTGGACCTGAGCCCTGCCTGGGACCGTCCACGCGGCCACAGAGGGGTAGCACCTGGGCCCACGCGCCCAGGAGGGTGCCCCCGAGTCCAGCTGTCCTGACGCGGACACGCGGTGGCCTGGGGTTTCCAGCGTCACAGTCGCCCAGTCGTGGCGGCTGCCCCGCCCACCTCCGCCCAGCGTGGTGTCCCCGGCCCGTCCTCTGAGACCCAGTCCAGCTGTCACCTCCCCTCTGAGGCACCTCCCAGGACTCCAGCCCTCGGTCAGCCTCGCGTCTTCCCGCCCGAGTCGTGTGCAGAGGTTCCTCGGACAGCCAGTTGCCCACTTGGCAGCTCAGCCAGCGCGCCCTGAGCCTGCTGGGGTCCAGCATGACAGCACGAGGCAGGCCCTTTCCGCAGGGCCAGGCAGAGACGGTGAAGGCTCCCTGCACAGGGTTCTGGGGCCCAGGCCCAGCCCAGCTCCTGTCATGGCGTGTCCCTGGGGACATCTCGGTTACCTCCCTTGAGAGCTGGATGCCTTCACAGCTCTGTGCGGGGGTAAATTAATGTATCCTGTAGCCCACTTAGGACCCTAAGTGTGTGTGTCATTAATGGTCATCTTAGTAGGAACACGTGCAGGTCAGTTGATTTTAAAATATTCTAAAATTCCAAGAGATCAGAGGTCATATGTGTTGGGAAACGTAAAATCTGTCTCCCCTTTCTGGTTTCTTCTGTCTGATCTAAGGATTAACAGGAGACAGACAACAGGAGAAAATGAGATTTAATTCCATAGGTGCAGAGTCGCCGTGAGCAAACCGGGCCCAGGACGGGCTGGGCACGAGGCTCCTGAGCATCTGGGTTTGGGGGAGTCTCATGGGGAGGAAACGGTTTGCTGGGCCGCGTGGAGAGGCAGGATGTGGCAGGACTTTGGTCTCTGTGAGTTCCCCCTCCTGGCCGTGTACTGTGTGGGCATCTCTGGTGATTCTGCACTCCGTGGGCCGGACTCCCCTAGGCAGGAATAAAAGCCAGACTTCCGTCCCGCATGTGGGCTGCCTGGGCCCCTAATGGGTGACAGGAGACGCTCTCACACTGCTAGCAGGGCGGCGCCAGGCTGCTCGGCTCGGCTGCAGGCTCCCTCTGCGCTTACATATCCGTATGGGAAGACGATGAAATGGCAATTTTCCAGGTTTCATGTGAGAACAGAACGCGTTCCCTGGGTCAGGCTGCACTCAGGATATGTTCCTTCCTGAGCCAGTGTGTCCAGAGCTCGGTGTGATCCCCCCTCTGACTCCTACCGCGGGGTCAGCAGGAGGTGGGCCAGCTCCCGTGATCGGGACGACGCAGCCCAGAAGGTTCCGGGAGGATGGTAGGTCCTCAGCACCCAGCTGGCACGCGGCTGTAAACTGAGTCGCTTCCTTCAGGCGTCAGTGTTGGCAACATCGGAGCTCACTGGTCCCTTTGCTCTGCCTGCTTCCTGTGCCCCAGTGAGCTGGGCGACCCTTCTGTCTCCTGAGACCCATATCACCCCCGAGTGCAGGGCTGGGGCAGGGAAGGCCCCCGGGAGAAAGCCCAGCTCGGGCGGAGACCTGGGCCAGAGGCTGGGCAGAGGCTGTCAGATGTGTGCAGAGCCCCGCTGGCCAGCATGGTTGCCGACCTTGGGCCTTGCACGCCTCCAGGGGCAACAGATCTGATCTTTGGATACCCCCGTAAAGTCCCCAGGTTACCAAGCCTGGGGGAACATTGGATGGGCAGGAGCAGGGCGGGGACATGCGTCAGAACAGGGCCGGGCTCTCCTATCCGAGGTGGGGGTGTCCAGAGAGGCTGCAGCCGCGGAGGGGGGGTGTGGAAACGGGTCGGGAGGGCCTTGGGGGTGGAGCCCTGGCCCCTTTGCCCCCGGGTCAGCGTGCTGGGCCGAGTAGGGGTAACTTGGACTTTTTTTCCAGCGTCGCTGCGTTCTCTGCCCAGCTGATGAGCCCCCAGCCAGGCCCAAGAGCTGCCCCCGCCCTCTGTCGGCCCCAGCCGCTGCTGCCCTCCCAGGACTGGCCTGTAGGGGGAGGGCCTTGGGTGGGGGCCTCACGGGGCCCCAGAATCCTGCCCTGCCTGTCAGCTGTCTTCATGGGGTCAGCGGGGACGACTGCTGTTGTTGGTCACTAACCTCCTCAGTTAGGGGGAGCGGGGTGGTGCGTATACTCCCACATTAGGGAGATGGGCCTGGGACTTACCCGCATCCCATGCGTACCCTAGAAAGCCGCTCATCGCCAGGGCTCACCGGGCTCAGGTGCACAGGGAAGCGTCCTCGTCTGTGGCCCCCGACTGTCTCGGGAGGGGGGCGCTTGCCCCGGGGGCGGGCGGTGAGCAGCAGTTCCCAGGGGCCAAGGCAGGGGACACCAGCCTGCGTCCTGTCACTGCAGCCACGAGCCGCTCAGGCTGAAGGAGGGGAAGACCGCTCAGCGGCCTGGCCCGGAGGGGCCAGTGTGGCGTGGGTGAGCCCCGGGCCCACGGCTGCAGGGAAGTCAGTGACTGCCGAGGCGGCCCCTTCCCCTGTCCCCGCCCCTGACGGGCAGCTGCAGGGTGTGCAGCGGGTCAGCGGTGTGGATCTGTGCTTTCCCTGCCTTCCAGCTGTGTGGTCGCCTCTGACCTGCTCGGAGTCAGAGCTGACAGGAGGCCAGGTCGCTTGGCGGGCTCTGAGTCCTGGGTCTTGGCAGAGCTCCCCACACACGATGGGACGTGACAGGCCTTCGGGGCGTGAGGGAGTCCCCGAGTGCCTGGAGGCTGGTGCCTGGCCTGGGGAAGGGCTCCGTGGGGTCGTGAGCAGGTGCAGGGACGTGAAGCCTGTCTGCAACGTGGAGGCCACACCGGACCCTCAGGCCACTCCCACCCTGCTCCCCGGCACCCCTCCTGCAGGGCCTTGTACTGCAGCTTCCTTCCCCAGCCTTGTTTTTTAAGTGTGATAAGAAACAGGCTATTTATCATCCTCTCCAGTAACAGAATCCAGACCCCGAAGAGAGGAGCTCGTGAGCGCTGTTCCCGCCCAGCAGCTGCCTTATTTTCAGCTGTCTGAAGCTGATGGCCCATCTACTTTTTGATGTAGCCATGATGGGTTTAGGAGATTTAGACAGGATTTTTTTTTTATAGCGTGCAAAAAGAAAAATAGGGCTGAACACATGAGAATGATGAATCCTTCCGGCTTCTGTGTCTAAAATGGCTTCGAGGCAGGAGTTCTTGCACAATAATTCACGCCTGTTGTGTCTTCTGCTTAATAAGCGTGTGGGAAACGGTTATGTCGGAATTGCCTTTCCCTTCTCATTTGGTGCCGTCTCAATGGTGCTTGCATGGTGGCTGCCGTGGGGGGGGGGGCTGGGTGCCCCTCACAGGAGCTGCTCGGGGTCTGGGCACCTGCGGCCAGCAGAGGTACAGCTTGGCCCGTGGCAGGACACTCCCGTCCTGCCCCTGGGTGCTGCTGAGGGCATGGCCGGTTGGCCCTCGGCTGTCTCCAGGCTGCGGGGTGGCCTTCAGCTCTGCCCGTGACCGGGGACATCGCATTCTCCCTGGGAGGCACAGCCGTCCTGCAGGACTGTCCTGGAGCCAGGCCTTGGCACAGATGCTCGTGTTTATCTAGGGGACCAGGTCTGCTGCCAGCCCTGGGGGAGGATCATTGTGTTCGATTTTGATCGGCCAGCTGCAGGGCTCCAGGGCGCCTCCGAGGGCAGAGGATGGCGGTGCTGTGGGCAGGCCCCTGACGCCACCCGGACCACCATGCTGCTTGCCTGAGTGAAACCAGGCTCTGCGCTGACCCCGGGGCTGTTCACACCCGAGAGGGGGCCGCAACAGCCCTGCTGACCCTGCACCTCTCACGCCAACCTCACAGCAGCATTTCAAGCAGAAACGGGGAACATGGGTTTGCAGCCGGAGGGCCTGGGTTAGGCTCACAGCCCCTTTGCTGATGGGCACTCGGGGGAGTCTCCACGTCCCAGGCCATGGTTTCCTCGTTTGTGGAAAGAGAAGGCCCTCATCCTGAAGGCACAGCTTAGATTGTTTGATGAACACAAGGCCCAGGTGTTCAGTAAACTTATTCCAGACGCAATGACTGGGAGGGTTTTGGGGACTGGTTCAGTCTCCTCACTCACGGTTGGTCTGTGTAGAATTTTCATTTCTTATTGGTAGGTTGCATGTTTCTCGGAACGTCCTCGTACCTTCTGGGTTACCCCGTTTGTTGGCATTTAATTGTCGATAGTGACCTCTTATCCTTTGTGTTTTTGTGGTATCCGTGATATCACCTCTCTTTTCTGTTTTTTTTTTTTTTTAAATTTGCATCCTCTCTTTTCTTCTTGGGGAATCTGGCTGAAGGTTTGCCAAGTCGTTTAACTTTTCAAAGAAATGGCTTAGTTGTATAGATTTTTATTGTTTTTCTGATTTCTGTTTTATTTCTTACCTTTATTATTTTCTTCCCCCTGCTAACTCTGAGCTTAGTTCTTTTCTCTAGTTCCTGAAGCTGAAAAGTTGCTTATGTGAGACTTTTCTTTTTTCTTAATGGGAATATTTTATGCTTATCCTCAAATCATCTGTACCTCGCACGGTGCTAAGCAAACACTGGGTGTTTGGGCAAACGCTGGGAGATAGTGAGGGACGGGAGGCCTGGCCTGCTGCTGGCCATGGGGTTGCAAAGAGCTGGACACAACCTAGTAACCGAACGATACTTGTGGCTTAGCTGGTAAAGAATCGCCTGCCGTGTAGGAGACCTGGGTTTAATCCCTGGGTTGGAAAGATTCCCTGGAGAAGGGAAAGCCTACCCACTACAGTATTATGGCCTGGAGAACTCCACGGGCTGTACAGTCATGGGGCCGCGAAGAGTCGGACACGAGTGAGCGACCTTCACTCGCAAATAGCAACGTCAGTCGTAGCAACATGGAGCTGGGCCCATAAACCTTGAGTGAGTGTTGCTGCTCAGAGGACAGAGCTCACGCCAGAAACAACGTGCACTGCAAGCAGAGCTAAAAAGCTTGAAGGGAAAACTGTTGAACTGGGGTGGCGACAGGCAGCTCCATGTCTTGCAGGCGGTCAGGGCAGAGCGCCACAGGATCGGCCACACGGGGCTGTGACGAAGTAGCACCCGAGGCCTTCCCTTCAGCAAGCATGGGCTTCCCAGGTGGCCAGTGGGTGAAGAATCCGTCTCCCAGTGCAGGAGACGCGGGAGATGCAGGTTTGATCCCTGGGCTGGGAAGATCCCCTGGCGGAGGAAATGGCAGCCCACTCCAGTGTTCTTTCCTGGAGAATCCCATGGACAGAGGAGCCTGGCGGGCTGCAGTCCGTGGGGTTGCACAGAGTTGGTCACGACTGAGCGTCTGAGCGCAGCACTTGAGCAGTTGTGTATTAGGCTTGGGCCCTGGAGATACGAAATTCTAGGGATGGAAAGCAGAGAAAACTTTGTCCTGGCTCAGAAGAGCTCACAGTTTAGTGTGTTCATTCAAAGCAGCAGAGGATGTCGGGGCACCCATGTTGATGACCCCGAGTCTGAGCCCGGGGGCCCCATGCCCTAGCGGGGATGGTCCCCACGGGGTGCTGGTAGACGAAGCGGGGACGGGAGCCCTGGGCCCTGCGCCTCCTGTAGTGCCGTGCACCTGCCTGCCTCCTCAGGAAGGTTCCAGGGCTGACGCTCCGTGCTCCCCTGCCTGGGTGATTAAGACACAAGTAACTGCTTCACAAAACGCTGATGGGAACACGACCCCATGGACGTTTGTGCCCCTGCAGCCGGTGCGGACCCCAGCTCGGGACCGCGTGGACTCCCCGGGGACACAGCCCCTCGGGCACACACACCGCGGGCGCTCTGTCTTTACGACAGTAGGGCGGCATCCATCATCCTGCCGCAGGGATAAATCCACGTGACCTTCACACATCCTTGTCTAAAAACTGCTAATGTGTGCTCCTTTTGAAATATTCAAGATGTTGGGTGTGATTAAATGGGAGACAGGTTAAGGTAAGTTACGGCTTTGTTTAAACTTCAGCACGTTGGGGTCGACCTATTATGTGAAGGGACTGAAAGCGCTTAATAATCCAAGAGGGCAGGCCCGGAAGTGGATCAAGACGTGACGCATCGCTCTGCAGGTTAGAGTCCATTCCGGGCGCCTTCAGGCAGGCATTCTGCTCAGACCTGGACGGGAGCCTGGCGTTGCCTGGCCCCCTGGAGGACTGGGCCTCATCCCCCATGATCCTGGAGGCCCAGGGCAGGTGGCGGGTGGGCGTGTGCCTGGGGCTTAAGGCTGCAGGGCAGCATCCCGGAGCACTCCCGGCCTCACGTTCTTGGAGCCCTTCCTCCTCCAGACCGTGTCCCCAGCCATTGGCCAGCACGCTGGACAGACCAGCCTCTGAAGAGCAGAGGGTCCACCCGCAGCCATCTGAGTTTCATGAAGTCCTAACCGTCAATCTCCCCGCCTCATGCGTTGGAAATGTCCCCTCCCCCCGGGCTCCCTCCGGGCAAGAGTCCCCCCCTGGGACCCAGCCCAGGGGAGGAGGAGCTGGATGAGGACTGAGGAGTCACTATCGGCGTCTTCGCTGTGCGCACGCTGCTTCACCCACAGGGAGGGGAGGATTCGCTCAGCCCGCCTGCGGGGTCAGCAGAGGTCTGGACAGGCTCTGCGTGTGCGGGGGCCTCGCGGAGCTGGACTCCCGCCTGAGCCTCTGTCTCCCCATCCGTCAAGTCGGGACGTGGTACCTACGTGCGTAGCCGTGTCCTCGGGGTTCATGGTGTAACGTGTGGGAAGGACAGCGCCTGGCCTGGTGGAGAACCTCAGCAGGTGGCAGCTTCTTACAGGTGGTCCCCACGACGGCACGGTCCCCCGGACCCTCACCGCCGCTGCGCAGCTCAGAGCCTGTGCCCGGGACCCTGGTTCCTGGGGACAGTGCCCTCCTGACGGGCTGTTTCCCAGGTCGGGTTGCTGCTCTGCCGTCTGTAACCGCACACACGGCCCCCACAGTGTCTTACCTTGTGCAGCCGGAAAATTCCCCTGCTGGATTCCTCTGAAGTGTGTGTGTGATGCCGCCCCCCAGACCCTGTCACCGAGTAGAGTTCATTTCCTGGTGGAAGCAACCAGGGCGTCTCCCCTAATTTCTCTCATGACGGGTCAGCTCTGATTGGCACTTTGTTAGGTAAACACACTGGCATGTAAATGACAGGGACAGAGTGAGGGGACAAAGTAGGTGATGAGATAGTGAATCCCACCGGGTGATTGTAAACAGAAAAATACAGGAGACCCCTGTAAGTTAATAATCACTCAAGAAAGCAGGTTTGCTTACCCACGAAACCACACAGGCTTGCTTAGCAAGAAAACCATGCAGCAGAGGCCTGACTGCCTCTGTCCGACTCTTTGTGACCCCAGGGACTATACAGTCCATGGGATTCTCCAGGCCAGAATACTGGAGTGGGTCGCCTTTTCCTTCTCCAGGAGATTGTCCCAACGCAGGGATCGAACCCAGGTCTCCCGAATTGCAGGAGGATTCTTTACCAGCTGAGCCACAAGGGAAGCCCAAGAATCCTGGAAGCCTGAGATGTGTCCCCAGTGAAACAATGGTGGTGTGAGCCCCACATCTGCCCAGTGAGCTCAGCAAGTTCATGACCCCTACGTGTGGTAGTCGCTCCGTCTGTCTGACTTTGGCGACCTCATGGACTCTAGCCCGCCAGGCTCCTCTGTCCATGGGGTTCTCCAGGCCAGAATACTGGAGTGGGTCGCCTTTCCCTCCTCCAGGGGATCTTCCTGACCCAGGGATCGAACCGCGTCTCCTGCACTGCAGGCAGATGCTTTACCGTCTGAGCCACCAGGGAAGGCCCCAGGACATGTGAAAAGCAACAGCGTGTGGACCGAGTTCGACCGTGCGGGACCAGGAGACCCCGCTGCCCAGCCCGGAGGAGGAGCTGGTGATGGAAGCATGGTGGCTCCCCACCCCCGCTTGGTCCGGTGGATCGCTGATGCTGGAATCTCGGCCAAGATGGAAGCCGCACCGAATCGGTCTCACTCAGACGCCAGGGTTGCACACGCCCACCTGCTGGTTCACTGAAGCCAGGAGTCTTCGAGGCCGCTGATTTACGCTCTCACGAGGCCGCAGTGGGCCAGCTCCCTCCCCAGCCACCCGGTCTCCAGACGTCACTGACCGCGTGGTAGACTGTCTCCCGCAGATCGGCATGGACCGTTCCTCTCTCTCCCCATCCACGGGGGAGACAGACAACCCTCATTCCCGTCTCCTGCCTGCCGTGTAAACTGTTTCTTCCTGTTACGAAAGAAAGAGGATTCTGACTTGCTGCCTCAGAAGAACCCAAAGACCAGAAGCTGCAAGTTGGCAGCTGGCCCAGGGGATGAGGCGGGGAGGTGCCGTCGACCCCACGCTGAGGGGCCCCTATGAGTGCCCACGCGGCCCGAGCTCTGGTGGGGGGCACCTTCGGGACACACTGGGGGGACCCAGGGGTCTGTCAGGGAGGGCCGCTCAGCCCATTGCACCTGCTGCCATCCAGTGGGGGTGGCACCCACGGGCAACCCTCACCGTCCACTGGCTGCCGGGTGGGGTGGGGGTACAGGTGATGAGGCGAAGGGCTCTGCCTTTTGAGAAATAACATGAAAACGTTCCAGAGCGAGACCTCCGCTCTCACTAGGCCTTCAGTTCGGTCGCTCAGTCATGTCCGACTCTTTGCGACCCCATGGAGGGCTGCATGCCAGGCCTCCCTGTCCATCACCAACTCCCGGAGTCTACCCAGACTCATGTCCATTGAGTCGGTGATGCCATCCAACCACCTCATCCTCTTTCGTCCCCTTCTCCTCCCGCCTTCCATCTTTCCCAGCATCAGGGTCTTTTCAAATGAGTCAGCTCTTTGCATCAGGTGGCCAAAGGATTGGAGCTACAGCTTCAGCATCGGTCCTTCCCTTGGCTCCTCTCAAAGCCTCGCTGTGCTTTCCCGGGCACATCCCTTGCCTGCACAGCTGCAAGTCAACCCCCCACAGAGTCCGTGCTTCTTGGGGGGCCTCTCCCTGCAGAGTTCCCCAGTGCTCTCCGAGACCCAGATCTTTGGCTGGGAAGTTCCGGTTTGGCTGAGTCTTAGATCCAGCCCTCTCCCTCCCAAGTTGCACAGGACTGGGTGGATTTCAGGGCAAATGGCAAGAGAAAAAAAGAAGAAACAAAAGCAAGGTCCTCCCCCAGCCCCAAATCCTCTGGGACGCATGGGCCAATGTCCCAGTTCCCCAGAGAGAGGTGGGTTTTTTCTGGGCATTTTAGGGGCTTCCCCCATGGTTGAGACTAGCTTCATGGTTGGAGCCCCCAGGGGGCAGGCCCAGGAGACAGAAGGGGAAAGAGACCCTGGGTGCTGGACCCTCTGCCTCTCGGAGCCCCTTCCGCGCCTCCCAGCTCCCTGGGACTCGGAGCCCAGCTCATGGGGCGAAGCTGAGGCGGAGGAAGGAGGAGGTGCAGCCGCCTCCCGGGCTGGCTGCTCCCTTCTCGCCCCCACTTTCTGGCGGTGCTGCTTATCGGGGTCCTGCATGGCCGTCTGGGTCCTGTCCAGGCGTCCTGCTCTGATCAAGGCAGGACAGCCCGGGGGGACCCGCTCCCTCTCAGCTGGCCCCAGAGGCGACTCGTCATCTTTGTTAAGAAGGAGAAAGGGAAGGAGTGAATCTGGGGGGTGGGTAGGCGCTCTTTAGAAATGAGTGGACCCTGCTTTCTTCTCTTGAAAAGCTGAAGTTCCATGTGGGTTGGCATGAGGTATTTTCATGTTTCCTCCTCTTCTGATGTGCTTCCTGAAGAAGGGGATGGGTCCAGAGGCGTGGGGGCGAGACGGCGGACGCGCCGCTCCGGGTTCAGAGGCTCACCTGCATCGTGGGGCCTTGCAACTGAGGCCCAGGCCCGTGGGGTGCCCAGTTCCACATCCCACAGGCCTCGTCCTTCCTGCTGCCGGGAGGTCCTCACTGCCGGCCAAACACGGAGAGTCAGCAAGGCCTCCGTGGCTGGTCTGGTCCAGCCACGCGTTGGAGGAACCCTGGGTCCCTGGGGCCTCGTCAGCCTGTGTTGTGAACGGCAGTGGGTGTGGCTCTCGGCTGAGACCTTCGGATGTCTGCTGTGCACCAGGATGTCTACCCTGACGGACCCTGCCTTACTGGGGACGGACCCTGCCTTACCCCTCCCTGCACTGACCCCTGGGGAAGACAGCAGACTTCCGAAGCACTGCTCTCCACCTCATCTCAGTGTAGCCCCAGCTGATCAGGCACCTGACTTTGACCCCTTAGTCTTGTGTTTTTTTTCTTGGCACAGCAGCATGGCAAGATAAGCTGCAGCAATCTCGAAGGTTTTGAACTCCTCGGAGCAAAGACTCCCTAAGACAAGGTCTTATTATTCTCATATTTTTGAGGCAAGTACCAATCTGCCAAGTACACAGAGAAAAATTATTCATCATCCCTTAACTTGGACAGAACGTAAGTACTGCCTTTGCCATTGGGATCTGTGGATCATTAAAAAGCATGGAGCTCTGCCTGCCAATCCCCACTCTCCCACCGTCACCGCTGCGCCCTTGAGTCCCACCCTTCATGGGCATCGAGCCCGCCACAGCCGTCGGGAGCCCAAGACGTGGATCTGCTTGGGGTGAGCCCAGCACGCAGGGGCTGTCCCTGCCGCTGGTGAGATGCAGGTTCATTAGGCCAGGCGGGCCTGGCAGGGAAGACTCTGCCACCCGCCATTTGATGAGTGAGGTGCTTACCGTGTCTGGAAGCTCCTTGAAGAAGCCAGGTGCTGAAGGCGGTCAGAGAGCCGCTCACTTGCCTGGTTACGTGAGATGCAGCCGCAGGCACTCGGCTCGGTGCCAGGCGTCCTGGGGCACGGCTGCCCTCACCTCCTGTGAGAGGGGGCCAGGCTGCAGGTGTCATTGCCCTGGGTTGGCCCTCAGTCCCGATGACCGCAGGTCCCTGGGTAGTTCATTCTGTGTCCCTCTTCAGACCCAGCCAGACCCACAGTGTCAGGACCTCGGGGGTAAGAGAAGAAATCCGGGCCCTCCTTTATTTTGAGTTAGTGTCTTAGTTCAGTGTAGCTATGGATGCACACCGATCGTAAGAAGTAACGCAGAGAGCTGCCCCCTCCGCCGTACTCTCTGCCCGGCTTCCCTCAGCAGCGCCTGGCAGGCCTGCAGTCAGGCTCACACCTGGATGTGGACCCGGATGCCGCCCCGCGGGCTCCTTCCCACGTCCCTGGTCTCCTCTGGGCTCGTCTGTAGCACCTCACACAGGTCAGAATGGCCGTCATGGAAAAACACCTACACACAGTAAGTGCTGGAGAGGGTGTGGAGAAGAGGGAGCCCCCCTGCACGGTGGGAGGGAATGTAAACTGATGGAGCCCCTGTGGAGACCCCAGGAATAAACCCACCCTGTGGCCCGCAGCCTAGATGTCCATCGCGTTCTCAGCAGTTTCACCCTGTGTATCTGCCCCCGCCCCCCGGCTTGGAGACGTCTCCACCTGTCTGCAGCACCCAAAGCACCCTGGGGACGGGGGACAGACCCCATGAGGCTTTGCTGAGCGAACCATCCGGCGCCCGTGGGTGAGGGCTGTGGGCCTCTCTGCTGAATCAGAGTAATCAGGACGCACTTGGCAAAATACGAGAGACCCTGCAGATATCTTATCCGGCCACATGGCATAAGACAGTGTGCGGTGAACCTCTTCTGATGGGAGGTGTGGGTCCGTCTGTGTGTGTGAGATGTGAGACAGACACAGGTGGGTCTGCGTGAAATCATGAAAACTTAAGGCCATTCAAAACGTCTCCAGGCACCCACTGCCGGGACTGACGCCGGGCTACTTTTGTTGAGTTGCGCTGAATCGGGGACTGTCGGCGGGCGTGTCCCCCTGGAGATGCTCTGGGCACCCTGGGATCTGGTTTCTGTTTGTGACTCCCCAGGGAAGGGAACCCCTGGGACCTGTGTGAGAGGCTTGTTCAGTCACCTGGCCTCATGAGGGTTTGGACCAAAATAGCTCGAACTCAGGTCCTGTAGGAACAGGGCGTGGAGCGCAGACCTGTGTCCTATCCACGTCCAGCAGCATTTTCCCAGTGAAGGGCTCCTTGCCTCCTGCTACTGATCGGGCAGCAGTTGTTGACAGTAGCTGGGTGGTCGCGTGGTGTCTGGAGACGGCTCAGATGTGCTTCCAGGAGCCCTGCCTTTGGAGCCGAGCAGACAGAGGTTCAGATCCTGGTTATTGTCCTCAAACCCCAAACTCTGTGCATCAGTTTCCTTTTTGTGCATTTTCAACAAGGATGCTCCTTCTTTCCTGAGGAGCATGAAATGAGAGTGCTTATGAAAAGGCCGGCACGGTGCTTGGTCTATAGGTGAAAGAGGTCTCCAGGTTTCCAACCCTCAACTGGTAGGAACCAGAAATCACGGCCCAATAATTTCTGGAGCGTCTGGTCGGAAGCAGAGCGGGAGGCAGCGTGGGTCAGCTCAGGGGCAGCCCGGCCCATGGCGTGGGTGCTGGCACTGCCCAGGACATGTGAGACCTTCCAGTGGTCGGAAGGATGGAGAAGCTGGGTCATCCTACGTGGTAAGGTAGAGGAGCTCACGGTTTCAGGGGAAAACCTCGGTAACAAGCGTGGGCCCCGCGTGGTCTGCGGAAACCAGGGCCAGTCTTGACCACTGGCCGTGTAAGGAGGGACCGCCACTGGAGTTGGCCCTGGGACCCTCTCTTCTGACGGAGGACGTCTGACCCGGAGGCCGCCCGGTGCACGGTGTCAGGACCCACACCCTAGATGCCAGTCTGTGGGCAGAGCAGGCGGGGTGGATGCGGGTCCCGAGGGCAGGCGCCGGCCGCGTGCGTGAAGCCATGCTGCACCCCCCGCCCGGCCGGGACTCCCGCTCTGCGGAGGCGGACCTGGTGCGCGGGGTGAGCCTCGTGGTGGGTGGATGCCCTTCTGGGGGACCCCGTGAGCGCCCTCCTCCTTGCCTGCGGTGAGGACACGGCGGGAGACGCCCTCTGTGAACCAGGGTGAGGGTCCTCACCAGACTCGCGTCTGCTGGCTCCGTCTTCAGGCCTCAGGCTTCCGCCCTGGCGAGGGGCGTCCCGTGCCCGCCGCCAAGCAGGAGAGGGTGGGGAGGCTTTTATAATATCGAGACGTGGATTCCTAGTTTATAAAAGCTCATATTATTTTTGGAATGAGGTTTGAAGCTCCTTTTGCAATTACTTTTTTGTTCAAGAGCCGTTGCTGTGTAGTTGACTGTATGCATCAAGGCAGGCGTTTTCTGGGGGAGGCAGCACGTACCCCCAGCCTGCTGCCGGGAGGGGCCCAGGCCCCGGGCGCAACCCCCCCGCCGCCCCCCGCCTCCAGAGACGGGCGTTTCTCCGCGCACATCCCAGGGCTGTGCGAGCAGGCGCGTCCCCCCTACCCCGTCCTGCCCCTCACCTCCTGGTGGTCCTCCCCTCCCGGTGATCCTCCCCTCCCGGTGCTCCCCGACCCCCACCCCATCCTGTTCCGTCTCCTCCCGGTGCTCCCCTACCCCCACCCCATCCTGTTCCGTCCCCTCTCGGTGCTCCCCCACCCCACCCCGTCCTGCTCCTCCCCTCCTGGTGCTCCCCCACCCCCACCCCCACCCCGTCCTGCTCCTCGCCTCCTGGTGGTCCTCACCTCCCCATGCCCCCCCCATCCCATCCTGCTCCTCCCCTCCCGGCTGTGGGGTCCTGTCCTGCTCCTCCCCTCTGGGTGCTCCCCCCAGTCCGTCCTGCTCCTCCCCTCTGGGTGCTCCCCCCAGCCCGTCCTGCTCCTCCCCTCCCGGTGCTCCCCCCAGCCCGTCCTGCTCCTCCCCTCCCGGCTGTGGGGTCCCCTCCTGCTGCCTGGGCTGGTCCTGTGCACCCTTTCCCACCAGCTGAAGCCAGCACCCCATGGGGTGACGTGGGTGAGGGGTGGTCCCTTCAGAGTCCTGTGGGTCTTTCACGAGGGCTGGAGGTGTGTGGCCGGCCTAGCAACCTGCCTGAGCCGGTGAACGTTGTGTCAGTGGACATGGGCCCTGACCCCTGGGGCCCGCGTGCCGGGGGTCACTGCCACCAGGACAGGAGGGGACTGGGAAGCGGTGGCCCTGCCGGGCCTCCAGGACTGAACACGGGGAAGTCTCTGGAGACAGAGTGGCACCGGGGATGTCACCTGAGGACAAGCTGGCATCCCCAGGGGAGCAGACCCTAGGCTGGAGGGTCAGGCAGGACCCCCCAGACGTGCTGCTCGCCTCTGTGGGCCGGGGAGGGGGTCCACACGTCAGGGAGCCGGGAGGGGCCCTGGGTGCTGAGGCAGATGAGGTCTGAGTAAGAAATGGAGTTTTCTAGAAAGCCTCTTCCTGTTGTCTGAGAAAAGTCACTGAACTCTGGTGCTTTCGGTGGAGGAAGCCTGGGCGTCTTCAGGGCGCCTGGCTGTGTCCCCGCGGTGGAGTGGAAAATCGCAGCTGGGTGTGGATGCATATTTAATAAAGCCTTTCTCTCCCCTCCAGCCATCAGCCTGTGGCCTCTGAGCTCAGAGAAGTGCATGGAGGGGGCATTTGAAGGTTACTTGGCTGCAGTTCTAATGGAACGGAAGAGCATGAATTCAGTCGTTAAAAATGTAAGAGGCAGAAAGGGGCTCCCCAGAGATCAGGGCATCGGAGGCCAGGCCGTTGGGCCAGCGTGGTGGGTGAGGCTCCTGCCAAAGCTCCCGTCTTGGCCTGGGGACCTGGCATGGTCTGCAGACTCTGACTGTCCCCGTGTCCCTGCGGTGGGGAAGAGACCCTCAGTCCCTCCAACAGAGGCCGCCTCCGGGCCCTTGCTTAACCTCCTTGTGAGCCCATGGCCCCAGCGGAAGCCCAGCATTCACGCTGGTTCCAAGCCCACCCTCTCCTCCTCCCTGGAGGACGTGCCCGCTCGGACAGAGACCTTGGTTGCTGCTACTCAAGTCGGGCCCCCCGCCGGTGGCACCGGTGCCTGCAGGGCTCAGGCCAGACCCCGAGGCAGGTGCTGGCAGACAGGGTGAGGCACCCAGAGCATCGCAGACACAGGGGAGCCCCGGCCTGTCAGTTCAGTTCAGTCGCTCAGTTGTGTCTGACTCTGCGACCCCGTGGACTGGTGGTCTATCGAGCAGCCTTGATGTTCAACGGTTCTCTTCTCTGCTCCTCACAGCAGCTGCGTGAGCTCCGGCCATCACGTCTGTATCACATACAGGGGTTGAGGCAGGATCTGGGCATCAGTGTCCCTGCTGCCCTGGTCCTGGCATGCGGTAGGTAGATCCCCGAAGTCCTGACTCCTCTCGGGACGAGGTTCTGCCTCGGTGCGACCTGCAGGGCCAGCGCCGGGGGAGGGACACGTGGAGGACTGGCCCATGGTGTGCGATGATGTCTCCAGGAAAACAGAAACTTGGTCCTGCTTCTCTAGCCACCTTAAAATGCCCACCAGCTACCTGTCCACCCATCTGTCCGCCTGAGGGCTGGGCCTCCCGCTGAGTGCCAGGGGTGCACAGACCTGCAGGCTCTCGGGGTCTGTGGGCAGGGAGACAGGGAGCCCTTCCCCTGCTCAAGGCCGGGCACTCCCCCCAGCCTGGTGACGGGCACTTCCAGGGCCCCAGGCTCTCGGGCTTACTGCAGTGCACCTGGCGGGGACGGGTGGCTGGGACGGCTCACCGGGACGGGGCGGCCCGCTTCCCAGAGCACCCCTCTCTGCTGGGAGGAAGAGGCACGTCCTTGCCCACCGTCTGCAGCCCCCACGCCGCCATGGGGAGAAAATCACTAGGGCCGCTGATGCTTCCCATCTGGAGCCGTGAGGCCGGGCAGCCGGTCCGTGAGCGGTGGGGACAGAGCTGACCGCGACTGTCTTCTCCGAGGGCGGGGGCTGGGGGCTGGGGGCTGGGGGGTGCGGGGCCACGATTGATGCGGGGTCCTGCACGTCGAGGTTTACCGAGTGTCTTCATTTATTTACGCTGGTTCATCTCACCGAGGGACCGCCCCGCTGATGGGCAACAGCGTCAAGCACCGTGCGGTCAGTGACTGATGAGACTCAAGTCTAGGGGGTGAGGAGGCGAGGTCGGAGCAGGAAGGCGGGAGAAGCTTTCACCCTTGCTGCCATCTGCGCTGGGGGCAGAGGCGTCCGTGTGTCCGTTGGGGGTCCCCCGAGCTCAAGCCCTGTGCACCTGTTCCGTCCGCAGGCCAGCCCTGAGGAGCCGATGCTCCTGCCCCCCGGATGTGCAGGGAGGTTGGACCCTCGCCTCGCCGGGTCACACGCGGGCCTGACTCGGTCCAGGCCGCTGTCCCGGGTGAGCTTCCGCCCCCACCCCAGTCCCGCCATGCGACTCGCCCAGGAGGAGCCCACACAGCTGGGAAAGGACGGCTGAGTCTCAGTCCCCTGGGGCCGGGCAGTGAAACCGGAGGGACGCTGTCACGTCTGTGCTGGGACAGCACAGCCATCACTGGCTCCCGCCTGGGGGGACCACTGTCCTTGGCTTTCCTGATGGGCCTGTGAGCCGTGTGCGGGCAGACCCTGTCTACTGCCAGGTCCCTGAGGGCGTGACTGACCTGCTCCAGGTCACGCGAGCGGTGCGTGCAGAGCTGGGAGTGCAGCGTGCCCCGCCCCAGATCCAGTCCCTGGGGTGCCCCCCTCCCAGGGCTCAGGGGTCAACAGGGGGCCTGTCCTGGCTCCAGGCGAGTGTCTAAGGAGGTGAGGACCATGGGGACACTCAAAGGCCACGCAGAGGCCTGCCGGCTTGTGTGACCTGGGGCCCTTTCCCAACCGCCGGGCCAGCCGCCTCTCCTGGGTGGGGCCACGTCTTTTGTCCGCGGCCCGCCTCGGGTGCTCGGAAGGCTGGGTGTGCTGGCTGGTGTGACCCCTTGCCGGCTTGGTCGTGGGTAGGGGGTTTGCCTAGCAGTCCTGCTTTTCCTCTGGGACCCTGGCTCCATGCTGTCCCCCTAGACACCGCCAGAGAACAGACGTGCTCCAGGGACAACCCTGGCAAGACCCCGCAGGTGGGAGGAAGCCGGGAGGAAGCCTCTGGCCCATTAAGCCGGCGGCAGACACCTGTCCAGGGAGCCCGGCTGAAATCGCCGACCCTCCGTGTTGCGAGTGATGATCAGGTACGTAGGGAAGCAGCGGGTTCTGCAGTGGTTTTTAAGAGATAAGTCACGTGCACTGTTAACTCATGAGGGTGGGGTGGGGGCTGAGGCTGTGGGTGCTCCCCGATCGAGCTGGACACCCACCCAGGGGCCGCGGGGCAGGAGGAGGGGTGGGCTTCCGACTGGTGACCATTCGTGGAGTAAAGAATCAGACTCAGCGAGGAGAGGCAAGCTTAGCATGTGGGCCCTGGAGGAGCGCTTGGAGGGTCTCCACCCGGCTGCCTCTGCCCCAGACTGGAAGGTAAGGGAGGGCGTCCAGGGGTCAGAGGGACAAGCTGTCACTGACCGAGCCAGGGGCCAGGTGTGGAGGGGGCAGTAAGCGCCCTGCCCAGCTGAGCATCGAGGAGGCCTTGCCCCCTGGGCGTTTTCTTGGCAGGAAGGCTGTGTCCCAGGGTAGAGACAGGACGCTGTCCGTGGGGTTTCACTCCCGCTGATACCCTGCGGAGCTTGAATAAGGAGGCCACGTCCGCGAGAGGCTGAGGGTGGGTCCGCCAGCGAGCGGGTCTGGAGACGGCTCAGCTGCTGCTGGAGGCTCTGAGAGGCTGCCGGAGGGCCTTGAGCACCTGGGATGCAGGCGGCTTTGCCCTCCCTGCAGATCCGGGGTGGGGGGTGGGGTTCGGGGGCTCGGGCGTTCTCAGTGCTCCCTATTGGGGAGGACAGTTCTGAAGGTCAGACTGAACACGAAGCTCGGAGTTCTTGCAACAGCAGCAAATGGGTGAAGAAACCCTAGCTCAGGGCTTCCTGCGGTCTCAGTCTCATTCCCACCTGAAGAGTGTCCTACCTCTGCCTGCCGGCACCCCAGGCTGTGTTTGGTGCTGGTCCCTGCGCCTTTCATGGCCTCCCTCCTAGGAATTCAGCGCTGCCCTCCCCCCTGTGAGGCTGGAATCCCTTGGCAGCCTCTCAGCAGCTCATCGTCTCCCAGGAAGCCAGGCTCCGAGCGCTGGATCTGAGCTTGGATGCAGCCTAATCAGGGCTTCCCAGGCGGCTCACTGGCGAAGAACCCGCCTGCCAATGCGAGGGACATAATGGACGTGGGTTCAGCTGTGGGTCGGGAAGATCCCCTGGAGGAGGGCATGGCAACCCGCTCCAGTGTTCTTGCCTGGAGAGTCCCATGGACAGAGGCGCCTGGTGGGCTGCAGTCCCCGGGGTCGCAGAGAGTCAGACGCGACTCAAACGACTGAGCACGTCCGCAGACTAACCACCTTGAGGACACAATTAATTACCTTGTTTCCTCGTCTGTAAAACGGGGTTACGATGACTACAACACAGGCTGTTCTGAGATTTAAATGAAATTAAGTCACCAGTAAGCCCTCAACACCATCCCTGACACGTGATAAATGCTCAGGAGGCTCCATCTTTCTCGCTGCTCTCGCTGTAACGATCAGCCTGCTTCTGCCGCCTGGTGCTGCTCATAGCATCTCAGATCCCAGAGGGGCTGTGCGTCTACACCCGCGGTGCCGACCTCGCCCGGGGAAGTCCCGTCTACACCCGCAGTGCCGACCTCGCCCGGGGTGGGGGGAGGTCACCTCTACACCTGCAGGGCCGACCTCGCCCGGGAAAGTCACATCTACACCCGCAGTGCCGACCTCGCCCGGGGAAGTCCCGTCTACACCCGCAGTGCCGACCTCGCCCGGGGAAGTCCCGTCTACACACACAGTGCTGACCTTGCCCGGGGTGGGGGGAGGTCACCTCTACACCTGCAGGGCCGACCTCGCCCGGGGAAGTCCCGTCTACACCCGCGGTGCCGACCTCGCCCGGGGAAGTCACCTCTACACCCGCGGTGCCGACCTCACCCAGGGAAGTCACCTCTACACCCGCAGGGCTGACCTTGCGGGGGAAAGTCCCGTCTACACCCGCGGTGCCGACCTCGCCCGGGGAAGTCACCTCTACACCCGCGGTGCCGACCTCACCCAGGGAAGTCACCTCTACACCCGCAGGGCTGACCTTGCGGGGGAAAGTCCCGTCTACACCCGTGGTGCCGACCTCGCCCGGGGAAGTCACCTCTACACCCGCAAGGCCGACCTCGCGGGGGGAAGTCATGTCTACACCCACGGTGCTGACCTCCTCTGGGAAAGTCACGTGTCTACCCCCGCAGTGCTGACCTTGCCTGGGGAAGTCATGTCTACACCCGCGATGCTGACCTTGCCCAGGGAAGTCACGTGGAGATGAAGAAGGCTGAAGCCATCTGCTGGTCCCACGTGCCCTGGAGTCTCCATGGATCCGCAACTGCCCTCCTTTCAACCAGTGCTGTGATTTTCGCTGTAACCTCTGTCTCTTCTCTCATAAAAGATGCATTTTGCGTGAGAGCCGGAAAGAAAGAAGGAAAATTAGCAGTGAGGAAGAGCCGTAGGAGCCTGAGGGTCCCCCTGGGCTCGGCACCCTCTGACGAGCCCCTAGCGCTCCTCTGAAGTGCACGTAGCGTGTGTCAGAATTTCCTTCCATTTTGAGTGTGAGCAGTATTCCACTGTGTGGATGGACCGCATTGTGTTCGTCCATTTATTTATCTGCAGACACGGGGCTGCGTCCACCTTGGGCTGTCGCAGTGATGCTGCCGTGGGCTCAGTGCACAGACGTGAGCCCTGTCCTTTCGCTCTTTGGGGAGCAGTCAGGAGCGGAGTGCTGGGCCACCTGGCAGTCCTGTTTTCGTGTTTTTGAAGAACAGCCACTGTTTTCCCCGGTGTTGCTTCCCCTTTGGCCATGCCCAAGGGGCCCAGACCTGGCTTTCTCTCCAGGGCTGGGAGCAAAGGCTGGACGCAGGTATCCTGGAACCTCCAGGCGTCCACGGCCTGAGCTCCCAGCTCCAGGGAAGATGGTGAATGCTCAGAGCCGGGGGGCCCGCCTCCTGCTCAGGGGGTCCTAGGTCTGGGGCGGCGGCGTGGAGGGAGCAGGCGGTGTCCTGCTTGTGGCGGATGTGCTGCGTGGAAGGTGGGTTGGCGGGGCTGAAGCTGGAATCACGGGTCTCCCTGATCCCGGAGCCCAGGCTGAGGGGCCAGCATCCCAGGGTGGGCAAGCAGATACTGCTGCTGGGGCAGGAAGGTGCTTCAAGGTGCCCACTGGGCCCCTGTTACAAGGTTTCTGAACTGTGGAGCCCCTGCGTGTGGAAGGAAAGGGGGTTAAAACCTCATGTCTGCTGAGAAGCGAGTCTGACTGTGATGGTCTCCCAGCCTCAGCTTAGTGAGAAAGACAGATGGCAGTCAGCGATGCTTAGGGAGGCAGCGCCAGCCTCCAACCCTGACGCCTCGCACAGACTGCTGGCCGAGTCCCGCCAGACACCTGCCACCTGCCGAAAGGCCTCGTGTCACAGCTGGGGGTCGTGGGTTTCTTTTTTTTTCTCCAAATGAAGTGGGTATTGTGGGGCCGGATGGCCGACACCTCTGTAGAGACTGGAGTCATTCCAGCCGTCAGCTAGGTGTTCACATGTGTCCATATGTATGTACATGTGTGAAATCATGTATGTGTGTACGTGCACATGTGCTTGCACACACATGCATTACAGATGACTGCACGTGCACACACGCATGCGTATGTGTATACATATGTGCACACACGTGTATACATGCACACGCGACCATGTGTACACAGCGTGTGCATGTGCGCGCACAAGCGTGTGCATTTGTACATGTGCACATAAAGAGGCAGGTCTGTGTTTTCTCCTGACTGTTTCCTCTCCATTTTTCATTTTATCATTTTAGCGAAGCCCAGGGCTCCTTGACTCCAGCCTGGCCCCCGTCTGGACCTTGCTGGCGGAGCGTCTGGTGACCCTGAAAGGCAGACGTGGCCTTGGGCACCCCTTCTCAGGGCCCAGGGCTGCAGCCCTGCTCCGTCCCCGGGGATGTGCTGATTTTCTGAGCTGGCATGTCCTACTTTGTGGAGAGCAGGAAAGTGTAAACGCAGGGCAGAGAGGCGAGGGGGGCTCAGCCTCACAGCTTCTGAGTTAATGAGTTTTTCACCACCTTCTTCAGTCGGGTGGCGTGTCTGTGAGGAGACCGGCCTGTGAGCATGTCCTCTGAGGCCACAGTCCCTGCAGCTTGAACTGACCTTGTGCAAAGCTTCTCCTCTCGTCCAGCTATTGATTCTTTAATGGTGTCTAATGATGTAAGGAAGCTGCTGGCTCGGAGTTTCACTGCCATTGATCGCGCCTTAAAGAGTCACGTGGGACCCACTAGCCCGCATCCTGGGGTCTGAACCCCCATGGGCCCAGCCTCACCCCAGGGCCCCCCATCCTCCCAGCCCTCCCAGCCCCCCCACCCCAGGGCCCCCATCCTCCCAGCTCCCCCCACCCCAGGGCCCCCATCCTCCCAGCTCCCCTGACCCCAGGGCCCCGTCCTCCCAGCTCCCCCCACCCCAGGGCCCCCCATCTTTGTCTGGTGTAGGGCTCCAGGCTCCCGGCCGTGTCCCTGCTCCCGATGTACCCAGGGCACATCCTTCTTCATCTGTCTTGGTCCTACCTGTACTCTCCAGACGCATCTCAAATATCATTTCAAATGTCAACTAACAGAGTGATCTTTAGAAAATATAAATCAGATCATGTCATTCTTGTGCTTAAAGCCTTTAATGTGCTGGTCGCTCTTTCTGCCTGGCCCAAGGTTGCCCTGCGTCCAGGCCCTGCCCTGGCTCCCACCCGCTGCACCCCCCTGGGTGTAGTCCAGCCCCCAGGTGTTGTCCAGGCTCCCTGACGCTCACCGCCCTGGGCCCTTGCTGCCTCTGCGTCCTCGGGGAGGGGGGGGGCTCCCCCAGTCCTCTGCATGGCCAGCTCTGTCTCCTACAGTCACGTCTGCATTTAAACCGCTGACCACCTGCTGGAGGGCAGCCCCTCAGAGCGGAGCCCCCATTTTTGGCTCAGCAATGCAGCCACCATGTCCAGGGGCTGCTGTGAACTCCCTTTCGGGGGGAGGGAGGAAGGTCCAGACCCCGTAAGACTCGATCAGCCTGTGGCCTGGGTGGACAGATGCCCACTGCGCTCCAACACCTCGTCTCGATCTCCTCTGCCTGGCACTGCCTCCGACCAGCCAGCCTCCTTGGGCACCGCTGGCCAGGCTGGTGAAGGTGACCGTCAGGGGTGGAGGGGCCTGGTGACCTCAGCTCGCCAGGCAGTGTGGAGCGCCCCCCGCAAGCGCCCCATGCATCCCCCCGACAGCAGCTCTGTCTGGGTTCCTCCGGCTCTGCGAGGCTGGTGGGGAGTAATCTCAGGGATGGGGCGCTGTGTGGTGGCAGGATGGTCTCCAGGGGTTTATTTATTTACAGGAGCAGATGGTCCGGACTTAGGAGAGAAGCCAGGCAGCCGCTCCTCCCGAGACCTGCTTCCTGTCTGGCCAGTGCCAGCAAACCAAAGACAAATCCTGCAGAGGAGGCCGTTAGCCTTCCTGAAGAGGAAATCGTGAAAGCGAGGACACAGCCCAAGACAGCTGTTCTGAGCGGTGTGTGCTCGCGTCTGTGCTCTGTCTCCCCAGGAGCCGCGGGAGAAGCGGGCGCCGTGCGCTCCCAGAGGACGCCGGGCCCAGGGTCCCTGTGGCCACGTCCGTCAGACGCTCCGTGAGGGCCTCCAGCGAGGACACCGGTTGCCACTGCGCCCTGGGCGGGCGTCTCCCTGATCCCGCGGGAAGGCGCCCGGACGCGGCATTCTGACTTCGACCTGAGGCTGTCGGCCCAGGTCAGGCGGGGATGGGTGCTCTGCCCACCCTGGTGTTCGGTTCCTGGGGTGGCTGACTGGCTGGGAGGAGGCCGTGTGTCCTCAGCTGTCCCCATGTCGCCGAGCGTCTCCGCTGACCGCCGCCCAGCCCAGCCCAGCCCAGCCCCAGGGCCACTGTCCGCACCTCTCATCAAGGAGTCAACCTCTGTTTCCAATCAATCACGTCCAGGACAGCGGCCTGTGGACGGGGCCTTATTTCCTTTCCTTGACTGATGACAATGGACAATTGATTTCCTGTCTAAAGCCGGGTACTTCAGCGAAATTAAAAGAGTCATATCTCTACGGAGAATAATATTCTAATCTTGCTCACCCCATCGCCAGCAGGAGGCCCGCATTTCATGCCTCTGGAAGCAGCCTTTCATTTCCTGTTGGCTCAAACCCCGCTGCTCCTGGGACTGAGGTTGTGATGCTCACCGCTGCTGTGTGTGACTCAAACGACCTCTTCCCTGACCCACTCAACCCCTCTTCGACCTCCCACAGCCACTGTCTGACCCGTGTGACCTCTGGCCCTGACCCCCCAGCCACTGTCTGACCTGCGCAACCTCCATCCCTGACCCCACACAACCTCTCAACCTGCACAACCTCCTTATTGAAAAGTCAGCCTAGCGACGAGGGTGGGCTCTGGCCCATTTTACAGATGACGGGTTTCAGTAAATTCACAGAATCTGCCCGGGGCCAGGATCTTCAGACAGTGGGCAGAAGGGGCAGGAGGGAACCTCGGTCCTTTTGTGCAAATCCTTTGACAGAGGGACCACACCTGTCCCCCTCCCTCCTTCCTGCATGCCCGCCCGGGGCCTCCTCCACCCTGGGGTCAGTCCTTGGCCTAGCCCAGCCGGGGCTGTGCGTGGTCCTGGTGGATGGTGTGGCATGGCAGACCAAAGCTACCGTCCATCCTCACAGCCTGACGGTCACTTAACTCCTGCCAGACGACAAGAGGGTCCTGACGAAGAGGGCGTGGATGGTGGGGCCGCCTGGTCAGAGCAGGGGCGTGTGTGGGGAGCAGACGGGAGAGGTGGCCTTTCCTGCCATCTCCCGGGACCCGGGCTCTGAGCACCTCCCTGGAGCCGCCCACCCCTGGGCCCTCAAGCGGGCAGACCTGGGCCCCTCCTGCGAGTCCACACTGGCAGAGCTTTGCTTCCTTATCTGAAAGGAGGGTGCGCGGCTCCTCTTGGGGGTGGTGTGATCTGCTAACGTGCATCTCCGGTCACGGAGCAGGTCGCTCTGGGGCCAGACAAGCTGCTGCCCGGGCTGGGGGTGGCTGGGGAGACACGCAGGAGGGAGGTGTTGGGGGGCTACACCTGAAGCAGATGCCCCCCCCCACCATGTCCACCTGGGGTGGCTGCCATGTCAGTTGCAGCCGTTTGGTGATTTTTAAAATCCCTCATGTCCTTGCCGAGGGCACGGCATCTCCAGGGGCCTGGAGTCGGCTTGACTTTGGGGTCAGCAGCCCCCGGGGATGAATCTGAGCACCTCCCGATCTGCCGTCAGGCCTGTCGGCTCCTCTGGAGGCTGGACTCATGCTGTGCCGTTTCCTCCTCTCATACCGCTCTTCCTGCTCTTCCTGAGGAACGCGGTGTCAGACCTCAGTGCCTCGTATTTCCTGCAAATGGGAGCCTGAGCTCGCAGTGCAGGGGCAGAGGCAGGGAGGCCTTGCCTGCGCGTCCATCACAGCCTGGGGCGGGGTGTGGGCTGGCGCTCCCCTGAGCACAGCACTCATGCTCTGGGATCCAGGTGGACTCTGGTGCTAAAGAGGAGATGTGCTTCCTTAAAGAATAAATTTTTTAGTGTGGAACAAGGATGATATTTATTGCATATAGTTAAGCTTTTCCATTATTGTTTTCTGAAGCTTCCCGCAGGCTAAAGGCTGGGGGCAGAGGAATTCCTAGCCTCAGGATGGAGATTATTTCTGCCCCGACAAGTTGATCTTCGCTTTGGGTTTGTGGAGGGTCTGGATCCGGTTGCATTGACCCCAGATGGAAACTGACTTGCTCTCAGCGTTTCGAGGCTGCTGATTCTGAAAGCTGCTGCCTCTCCCGGGTCTCCCGTCTTGCATCTCACCGCCTCCCTGCCTGTCTCCCTCCCTGGCCTGGGGGCGTCGCCCTGAGCCCCGTCTGTCCCTGCACTGGGGGTGCTTTGTGAGCATGGTGGGTCGTTCAGTGTCCCCCACTTAACGCACGTCCTCTCACCCCTCGTCTGTTTCACGTCACACGCGCTGCATAGACCCCTCTCTGCGCCAGGTGCCCTGTGGAGGCTTTCACTGTGGACGCTGCGCCCCTGGCTTCCGGGATGAGGGAAGCGGTCACACGGGTGGCTCAGGGCCCCCTCAGCAGACGTGGAGGCAGGTCCTGCCCAGCTGTCCAGGCGGCAGCCCGGCCTCCCGACTGACCACCGTGTGCCCGGGGCGTCACGCCTGATGCCGGCCCCCAGCATGCCGACTACTGACAGCCGCTCTGAGCCCTGGGGCCCCAAGGAGCGGGGTCCCGGACGGTGCCTCCACGTGATTGCCCTCGATTCCCTTGTTCTCCTCCCTTTCCTCACAGCCTTCACGGCCAACTCGATACGAACAGCTCCATTACGGTTCTCCTGGAGTTGCACCCAAGTCCCGAGTTAGTTTGGTAAGCGTGTACATTTTAACACCAGTCTTCTGATGTGGAAAGGGTGTAACAGTCGCTCAGTCGTGTCTGACTCTGCGACCCCATGGGCTATAGCCCACCAGGCTCCTCTGCCCATGGGATTCTGCAGGCACGAATACTGGAGTGGGTTGCCTTTCCTTCCCCAGGGGATCTTCCCGACCCAGGGATCGAACCCGGGTCTCCTCATGACGGGCAGACTCTCTGTCATCTGAGCCACAGGGCGTCCTCTGATGTGGAATACACTGTGTTTATCCTCTGGTCCAAACCTTTCCCTATGTTTCTCTGCTCTGCACGCATGTGGCTTTAATCCTCTGAGCCTGACGTACATTTTGTGAGGTTCGTTTCCAGATACTCAACCGTACTACCGCAGATAGGATTCTTTCACCATTTGCCCAAACTATTCGGGCTGGCTGGTAGGAAAACTATTGCTTTTTTATTTTTGTATTTGTGGGATTTAAAAAGTTAGTGCATCTTTGGATTTTTTTCGGCTAGACGATCACAGCATGTTTAAGAGATGACAGTTTTTCCTCTCGCTTACCAATTAAAAAAAGGCAAAATTATCTCTCTGTAGCTTTTCATTCTTTTCCAGTCTGTTTTCCCATTCCTCATTCTGTTGTGGGGCTGCAGGACGTTGGCCACAGTCGGCAGAAAGGTCTTCCTTGTGGGTTGATGTTGAGCGTTGGATGTCGGCTTTGCGGTTCGAGGATGTATTTTTAAGCTTGTCAGGATAGTGTTACTCTTCCTTAGCCTATTTAGACATTTTTTAAAAAGGTAGACTTGTCTGTCTTTGGCTGCGCTGGGTCTTGTGTGCCTCTCCAGGCTTCCTCTAGCTGCACAGAGTGGGGTTACTCTCTGGGTGTGGTGCACGGCTTCTCTCTGCGGCGGCTTCTCTTGCTGTGGGCCACGGGCCCGAGGCGTATGGGCTTCAGTCGCTGCTGCTCGTCGCTCAGTAAGGAGTGGTTTGCGGGCTCCAGAGGGCTTCCTCAGTATGTGACGCACCAGCTTAATTGCTCCAAAGCCTGTGAGATCTTCCTGGACCAAGGATTAAACCAGTGTTCCCTGCATCGCAAGGTAGATCTAACCACCGGACCACTGGGGAAAGAGAAAGTGTTAGTCGCTCAGTCGTGTCTGACTCTGTGACCCCACGGACTGCAGCCTGCCAGGTTCCTCTGTCCATGGTGATTCTCCAGGCAAGAACACTGGAGTGGGTAGCCATGCCCTCCTCCCGAGGAGCCCCTGTTGAAACGTTTTGACAGATAGACCCCCCCGCCTCCTGACGCAGTGGCGGCGCTGCTCTCCTTTCCTTTGTATTTGGGGTGAGTCATCAGCCGGTATGAAAGGACCCCGCTCCGGGTCCATCCTTACTGTTTCGCGTTCGTAGCAGATGCACTCTTGTTAATACACTGCTATCCTGTTTCCTGCGTAGTTTTTGCATCTGTCTTCGTGAAGGACACGTGCCTTCAGTCTCCTTTTCAGCCTGTCCTCGCTCGTGTCTCTAGGATATGCTGGCTTTGGGAAATGAACCACTGGGAAGCTCGCCATCTTTCCGTGTTCTCTGGAAGCGTTTATCTAGCATGAAGACGATCCGCTCCATAGCACTTGGAAAGCCTTGCCCGTGAAATGTCTGGGGCTGGTGCCTCGCGAGAGATAATTCTTGAACAACACTTTCAGTTTCACCCACAGTGTTTTGCTATTGCTTATTGATTCAATTATGGTGACTCATTATCTTGGAAAAGAGAAAAGCATATATTGTCTAAATATCAACATTAAGAATGAAACTTGTTTATCGATCTTGGCTGTCTAAGTTGGGCTCCTCTGGTGGCGCAGATGGTAGAGTCTACCTACCGTACAGGAGGCCTGGGTCATGAAGATCCCCTGGACAAGCAAATGGCAACCCCTCCGGTGTCACTGGCCTGTGCATGAACCGAGGGACCTGGTGCGTTTGTTTTCTGGCCTCTCCTTGCAGCTGCTGTGTCCCCACTGCATTGTCACCAGGCTGTCAGCGTTCACATCCAGCGTCTCCACTTTCAAGAAAAACACATGACAGGTGCGTCTAATTTGTAACAATGGTGCAGGGCTGTTTGATGACGTGGCTTCAATGCCCTTTGCCAATATTTGCTGGCCTGGGTGTTAATTCTGAAACCTTAGCTGGGTATAGAATTTCAGGGTCACCAACTTTCCTTTCACTGTTGGGTGAAGGTTTCACTTTTTTTCTAGAATTTACTGTCGTGGAAGGGAAATTGAGGCCAGGCTGATACTTTAAAGAAGAAACCTGTTTTTTTAAAAATTGGATTGTTGAAGGAAGCTTTATCCATGGAAGCCAAAATTTTCTCCAGGTTTTGATGTGGGTCTCAGACTCTATTGTAACTGGCAGGTGGAGTGTCTTTTAAGTGTCCAGATGTGTTTATTTGTTTCGAGGGCTTTTCCCCGCTCACACAGCTGCCTTGGTGAAGAGGGAGGGTCAAGTGAAAGGGGCCCCAGAGCCCAGGTGAATGTGGCGTCCTGGGGTGTGTGTGTGTGAGCGCCGCACTCCTGGACACTCCCTGCCCCGCTGGCCTCTCGCCTGTCTGACGCTGTGGAACAGCCTCTGCCCTGTTCCTCGCAGGTGCAGCACCCCCGGTAGGAGGCGATTTCTGTAGCCCCCACTCCAGCTTCTGTCCTGGGACTCAGTGCCTCTGCATAGACACGCCTCTGATCAACTGCCCGGATTAAAGCCCAGTCGCCCCTGTGTTGGCCATGCCAGCCGCCCCGCTGCCCTGATGGGAGGAAGGCTGATGGGAGGAAGGCTTCTGCCTCTGGTGTCCTTTCTCCCTGGGTGGGGGTGAAGCCATTGTGTCAGCTGCTCCAGCTCGTTCACCTCCGTGACCCCATCTCCCAGGTGTGGCTCTCCCTTCCCATGTTTTAGCTCTAGTGTGGATTCAGGGGCTTCAGTGAGTTCTTACTTTCATGCAAGTGAATTTTGGGAGTGGACAAGGAAAATGCACGTGCCAGCTGGACTGTTTTGAAAGAAGAATTCAATGGGACAAGCGTTATTGGGAAAGATGGAGAAAGAGGCATTTGGAGAGCAGGGAACGGCTTGGGCTGTGATGATGGCTGTCCCTGCGGGGAGGGAAGGGTCAGCTCCTGTCCTGGATCCAGCTGGGTTGGCCGGCTTCCTTATTTCTCTCATGCCCCTTCGCCCACTTCACATTTGGAAGATTTTTGTCGTCTGCTTAACTGGAAGCAAGTGGGTCCCAGCTCCCATGGGCCCTCACATCGTCCTTGGAAAATGTGGGGGGTAAATCAGTTAATTATTGTTTTCGAACTGATGAGCTAGTCAGGCTTCTGATTTATAATTCAATTGTGCTGCTGGAGGGAGCTTCCAGTTTCTCACTGGGTCCGTTCGAATACACTTTGTGTTGTATCTCAGTATCAGCCGAAGGAAGATTAAGAAGTAAGCCGGAGAGTTTCGTAGCTTTGTAACAATGGCATGAAATGTGGAGCAATGAACTGTACATGTGTCTAATCACATAAATAATGCATTTGTGCATTTGTCAAGTAAGGGGGTGTGCTAATGAATCAATTAGTTTAATTGTAGGATGCTTGATTGTTTCAGAAATATAATTGGTTGTAGTCAAGAATCAATTAGATGCTGATAGTGATCATGTTCATCAAGCTTGAATACGTGACATCATCACACTGTAACTGCTTCAGGAAGAAGAAGCGAGGATGAGGTTATTACAAGTGAAGGAGGAGTAGCTCATGTTTATGCCGGCAGCTCGGCAGCGGTGGATGCACCGTAGTGAGGTAGAAAGAGACGCTCCTCAAGGCTTATCAGTCAAGGCTGATGGAGGCGAACTGCTCCAGCTGTGAGCTCATCACTGCCCGGAGCCGAGCGAGCAGCTTTCTGCCTGGGGGCAGCCCTTGGAGGTGAGGACCACAGGTGCGCCGCGGGCACGGCCCTCACCCCGTGCAGTCCCTGGTGAACCCCTCGATCCCAGGAGGATCTGGGAAATGGGTGGCATCTGTCTCGGGCGCCTTGTTTGACTCACGACGCTCAGCGCTGGCGAGGTCACTGCCGGGGGATGAGGCAGCAGGGGACGCACGTAGCCGTGTGAGGGGTGTTGAAACACACGCGTGTGTGTGTCCCCAGTACCTGGGCACAGGAGGGAATTTACAGAACCGGTCATGAGTCATCGGGCCGTCAGGGTGTTGCTGGGGGCGGCTGCCCTTGTCCTCAGTCTGACGCTTGACTCCCCCACGCTCCTCCCCTCATTATCGTTATTTCCTGAGCACCTGCTCTGTGCCCGGAGCTGTGCCAGAGGTTCAGCATCCATTGTTTCACAGGCCAAGCTGGTCCTTTCCCTCGTGAGTTCACAGTACAGAGAGGGGAGCAGGCAACGAGCAAATGGTGGCAATGGCTCTCAGTGGCCTAGTCCACCAGGGGCTTGCAGGGGCCAGCTCATCCCGCTTGCACGGATGCGGAGCGCTGGAGCAGGCGGGTGGCACCTGAGCCAGTCTCCTCGCCACCGGGCCGCGTGGGGTCGTCTCTTTTGCCTGGTGTCGGAACCCTTCGTAGGGCTCTGCGTGCAGTTGGCACTTTGGCCTGCTGGGCTGGGCTGAATTAGTGCTGTCCCCCCTGGGAACACACATCCTTCAGTCTGGGAGACTTTCTTGCATTAATTCTTTGATGATTTCCTTCTCTGCTCTTCTCTCTTTCCTGGGCTGCTACATTTTTTTCTCCTGATCCTGAATCTCCTGAACCATCACTGTGCTTTTCTTGCATTTTGTATTTCTCATTTTCCACCTTTTCTGTTTCGTTCTACTTTGTACTCTAAACTTATTACTGTGTTTTCAATGCTTGCTATTCTGCTTTTTAATTCCTTCTCTCTGATTTTTTTTTGGGTAGCATTTGTTGTGGTTCAGTTGCTACATCATGTCTGACCCCCTTTGACCCCGTGGACTGAAGAATGCCAGGCCTCCCTGTCCCTCACCATCTCCTAGAGTTTGCCCAAGCTCAAGTCCATTGAAGTGGTGATGCTTTCCAACCATCCTTCCATATAGTGGTCTCATTTTGCAAATTCATTTTCTGTTCTTTTCTTTATGAGCAAAGTAATGATAATTTCTTTTAAAATTCTTCTTATATTCCTATCTCTGTTTGCCACTCCCCACTCCCATTTTATTGAGATATAGTTGACATACAGCACTGTATATATTTAGGTTGAACTATATGATTTGATTTAAATAATGTAATGATTATCACAAAGTTCCCTGGTGGCTTAGACGGTAAAGCATCTGCCTGCAATGCAGGAGACCTGGGTTCGATTCCTGGGTCAGGAAGATCCCCTGGAGAAGGAAATGGCATTCCACTCCAGCACTCTTGCCTGGAAAATCCCATGGATGGAGGAGCCTGATAGGCTACAGTCTGTGGGGTCGCGAAGGGTCAGACATGACTGAACAACTCCACTTTTTTTCACTTTTTCCACCATCTGTCTCATCACCTTACATAGATACCATCCCACATAGACACTACACATATGTATCATCTCACGTGGATTCTGCGTAATATCACATCATGTAGGTAATACATACTTTCATTATCTCACATAGATAATACATACATGTATCACCTTACACAGATCCTACACATATGTGTCATCTCACACAGATAACACACACATTATCTCACATAGATCATACATGTATCACCTTACACAGATCCTACACATATGTGTCATCTGACATGGATTCTGTCTGTGCATCATCTCACACAGATAACACACATTTTCTCACATAGATAATACATACATGTTTCACCTTACACAGATCCTACACATATGTGCCAGCTCACATGGATTCTGTGTATCATCTCTCACAGATGATAACGCACACACATTATCTCACACAGATAATACATGCGTGTATCACCTTACACATTGTCTCACACGTGTTCTAGGCACACGCGTCATCTCACCTGCATGCATCTGGCGCCTTACGTAATGGACTGCGCACATGTGCATGGTCTCACGTAGGCGCCGAGATCCTCGCGGTGATGCTTCAGGATGTCCGCTTTTTCTCGCGTGTTCAGGCTTCGCCTGCTTTCGGTTTGCAATCTTGTGTTAGGCGCCCCCTCCGATGCCGGTGGTCGCAGCGCTCCTCGTGGCTGCGAGAGGCTGGCTGAGGGCCGGGTGTGCCTGGCGGCTCCTGCGGGGCGCGGGGCTTCGCGCCAGGGGTCGGGTCTGGGGAGGCGGCGCGTTGGGTCGCGGAGCCCCAGCGGACAGACTCCGCCGGCCGTTTCCCTCAGGCTGGGCCTTCCTCAGCGGCGGTTCCAGGGCTTCTGCCGGCGGAGCCTTGCGGTTAGCCCCGGAGAGCCGCGCGGGCGGGCCGCGGTCCAGCGGGCCCGGGCCCTGCCGCCCCCTGCCTCCGCGCCCTTCTGGAGAAACACGCCCTGCAGGCTTCAGTGGGGCGTGCCCACCGGGCCCGGGCTCCCGACGGCTCTCCTGAAGACACTGACAGCTTTCATTCTCGGAGACTGTCGCCCCATACTGAAATGAGAAGAGCCCCTGATTTGACGTCAAGAAAGTGAGCTGGGAGCGAATCCCTGAAGCTCCCGCTGGAGTCTGGCAAAGCTCGCTTGTCATTCCCCTCCCCACCGAACGGGCTGCATGTTTCTGGGAATCTATAAATCATGAACAATGCATGAAAACCCGCTTTTACAGGAGTAGGGAAAAAAATAAAATGTACCCTGTGAGGCTCCCTGGAGAAGACAAACACGTGTAAATAAAATGTATGTGAGCAATAGGAGAGCGCTGCCCTGAGACCAGGGCCGCGGAGGTGGGTGCGGGGAGCAGGGGGCTGACCCCAGGGAGGATGCGGACCCCTGGAGCAGGGAGCAGCCCGGAGGAGGTGGGGTGTCCCCAGCACCACGGCGTCCGCCCTCAAGACGCCTGGCAGGCTGGCAGGGCATGGTGCTGTGTCCTGGGCAGAGGTGGGCATCGTCCGGGGCAGTGTCAGGCCCCCTCCGGGTGGACAGGCCAGGCCGCGCCGACCGGGACCTGCCCCACCCGCTCCTCCCTGCCCCTCCTTGCCTTCCCACCCTCTCTCCGTGGTCTGCTCTTTTGATTTCCCCTCTTTCTTGCCTTGAAACCAGGCTCCAGTTTAAGCCAGTGGAGGACTCGCTTCGAGGCTCTCTCCCCAGTTCCAGCATGCAGGCCCCAGTGCTGTTTCAGCATCTCCGCTGCTGAAACCTGGGGGTGGAGGTGGCTGAGGGTCTGGCCCTGGCCCCCGGTGGAGGTGGCTGAGGGTCTTGCCCTGTCCCCTGGGGGGGTGGTGGTGGCTGAGGGTGGGCCGCCCGGCCCCTGGTGGAGGTGGCTGAGGGTCTCGCCCTGTCCCCTGGGGCACACAGTGGGCACAGCCACGGCAAGGAGCTCAGGCCGCGTGGTTCACCAGAAGGGCTTCCTGTTCCCTTCTGCTCGCCCTGCGCGCATCTCCAGCCTCTGCAGACTGTGGGATGTGCCCATGTATGAGTGGGCAGGGGCTCCCACCAGCGTTGACAGCATGGGGCCCATCTCTCCTGGGGGCCGGCCTCTGAGCAGACCTGTGCTTCGTTGCTCCTTTGTGGCTGGATCTTCTGAATACGTTCTTTAACTTCCTCGGGGAGATGATGGCCCTCACCCGCAGTTTGCCTTAAATAAAGGCAGGGGGTTCCTGTTCTAGCCGGCAGCCCCGAGTCTGCGCTCTGGCTCTCTCAGGGAGTGTAGCCTTGGGTTCCATGTGCCCAGGGCCAGTGTGGACCGAAGGCTGGTGACACAGCCATGGGGTGGGGGCGGCCAGAGGTGTGGTCACCTGCTCCCGGACCAGCGCCTCCTGACGTTTGAGACGGTGAGGCCCTTTTTCTTCTCAAAAACTTCCAGTGCCCCTACCCAGCGCTTGTGTTGGTTATCTTTAAACATTCGCTGATGGAGAAAAAAAAAAAAAAGCTGTATAAAAACTATAAAAAAAACGCAAGTAAAGAAAACTACCATGCATTTTATTTATACTTTTTTTTAATTTTTATTTTTATTATTTATACTTTTAAAGCAGAACTGTATTTCATAAAATGTAGCAGCGTCCAAACTCATCTGAAAACAGTCAGCTATTTAGTTCGTGGCCATTTCCCGAGCTCCCACAGCTTAGTGGAGCCTCACGGGACTCTGAGGGGATGATATCTCTGGAATCTGCAGGTTGGAGTCTGTTGCTTTAGGTGCTTTGAATGCCCGACTTAGACAGAGCTGGGCCAGTGAGGCCTGCGTGCGGGCTGTGTTTTATCAGCCTCTGTTCCCTCCAGAAAGGTTTCTCTGCTGAACTGCACTCTGTGGAGATGCTGTTGGCCTGAGGACACCATGGGGGATGGTTCCACGGAACCCGTCTGCAGTGAGAAGATGTCAGACGCTGCTACGCGGCTTAGACAAGGTTCCCAGCCAGTGATCCCAGCTGAGCCCGGAGAAAAGTGCTGAGTAAAAGACACGGGGAGGACTTCGGCTTCTGGCTGCGGCAGGGAAACTGATCCTGGACTGACTCCACGCTCCCCAACAAGAAACAGCCAGGAATCTTCATGTATCCCAACAAGAAACAGGAATCTCCATGCACCCCAACAAGAAACAGCCAGGAATCACCACACACCCCAACAAGAAACAGTCAGGAATCTCCATGCACCCCAATAAGAAACAGCCAGGAAACTCCACGCACCCCAATAAGAAACAGGAATCTTCACGCACCCCAACAAGAAACAGCCAGGAATCTCCACGCACCCCAACAAGAAACAGCCAGGAATCTCCACATACCCAACAAGAAACAGCCGGGAACTAGGCAGCATTTATGGAACGTTGTGTTCAGCCATGGGCGACAGGCAGTGAGAGGCTCTGACCCCCCAGGTCAGGGGGCAAATGGCAAGGTGTGCCCTGTGGCTGCCCTGGATCTTGGCCTGGTTGAAGCTCCCCATCTGGCACTGAAAACTGGAGTCCAGCGGGGCAAGCTGGTCCCACTGGGCTGAGAAGGCAAAGGTTAGAAGTGGGGGAAGCCGAGCCCTTGGGATCAGCAGGGCAGGGGAGAGGAGGGGCCGTGCAGAGGGGCTTCGGGGTCCAGTGTGCACTCTGCCTGCGATCCTGGTCGGGGCCTGGCTGCGTGTGCCCACACAGGACACGCGGGGCCTGCCGGGGGGCCGCTCCCGTGGGCAGGGGATGGGACAAAGGTTTCAGAGGTCAGGAGTGCCAGGGGACATCTGGGCCCAGTGCAGACGGATGCCGTTAGTCTCACAAACGTGGTGAATATGTAATAACAGAGCCAGGCCGCACAGAAGGGTCTCTCCCCAGCAGAGAGAGATGCTTGTTTCATCTGCCCTTCCCTCCACCTGGGCCAGGCGGTCACGGAGGGTCAGCCTCCAGAGGGGCTGTGATGGGGCTCATCATGGGGAGGGGCAGGGAGACGGGTGGGGTTGGGGGGAGAACTCCTCGAGGGGGCTGAGGTGCAGAGCACCTCGCCCTCCACCCAGAGGCTGCGCAGTTATCTCCTCAGCTGCCCAGCAAGTTACCTCCTGGCAACGCTCTCAATTTGTATAGAACTTAGATTCCTTATGGTGAAAAATGATGTTTATTCACCATGAAGGTTAAGAAAAACAGCCCTTGAAAGGGAATGAGCTTTTTTCGGAGGGAATTTTTTTTTTAATGAGCAGGATTATGTTTCTACAATAGTGCCTTTTCCTAAAAGAATGAGGACTTTTCAGAGCAAAATGAAATCCTTTAATTAGCAGGCATTTGAAAACGCAGAACAGGAAATAATACCACGCTCCAGCCCTGCCTGTGTCTCCTTGGAGGCCTGACAACATGTGCCAGATTGTGGGGCTTTTCTGCAGAAAATAACCTTGTCGTCCGGGAGCTGCGGCTTGGAAAGAGCAAGGCCGTTGAGACGGTCTGGATGGCGTGGAGCCTCAGACGTGTGCACCCAGCTGTATGAGCGTGGTCCCCAGGCCGCACACGGAGGAGATGCCGGCTCGGCAGTCAGGAGGCTCCGACGGCTTGGAGAGAAGGGTGACTGTTGAGGGGCAATGGAGTCCTGACTGATGGAGGGGGTGGGTTTGGAGGCCTCTCTGGACTCCCTGGACCCGTGGGAAAGTGGAGACCCCACGGGGCCATCATTCACCAGATCAGCGGTTGTCAGCTGGAGGTGGTTTGCCGGTTGGTGACATCTACAGACATTTTGATCCTTGTGGCTGCAAAAGGCGTTACCAGCATCTGATGGGTGGAGGCCCAGGAAACTGCTAGGCATCCTCCAGGGTTGGAAAGACAGTGGAAAGTGTTAGTTGATCAGTCGTGTCCAATTCTTTGCGATCCCATAGACTGTAGCCCGCCAGGCTCCTCTGTCCATGGGATTTCCCAGGCAGGGATACTGGAGTGAATAGACGTTTCCTTTTCCAGGGGATCCTCCCGACCCAGGGATCAAACCTGGGGCTCCTGCATTACAGGCATATTCTTTATCTTCTGAGTCACTGAGGAAGCCACCAGGCCTGGGATGGCCCCACAGAGAATCACTGTGGCTAAACCGTGTCACCAAGGCCGCCGCTGAGAAAATCCAGTGTAAAGCCCCGCAATCCTGACTTGCAGGGCTGTGTCTTGGCTAGAAAGTTCTGGTTGACTGAGAAAGCAGGCGCACAGCTGCCTGGGCCTCACCTGGGAAAACCTGAGGGGTGAGTACTGTGCTCCCAGGAGCAGTGCTGGCCTTGCAGACCGCGTGAGAGCTGCGTGAACACAGAGAAGGGGGCTCGACTTCAGGGATCCCACCTTCTGGCCGCCGCACACGGCCCCTCTCAGGCTACCTGACGTTCAAAGCCCCAGCTCACAGCCAGCGCCGAGCTGATGGAGCAGCTGGATGCACAGGCGCCGGGGTCCCCACTCATGCCAGCCCCGAGGTGAATTGGGGTCACTGGGAAGGCAGCCTCACCTCCCTCACTGGTGAGCCAGCCCTTGGCACTTACTCACCTCCCAGACCTCGTTCTTGTTTTAAAGATGGTAAATATGAAAATACCCCAGGCAATGGTCAAGTGGAGACTCTTGTTACCCTCTTAGCCTCTCCCGTGAATGAGCCTGTTGGTCCCAGGCCGTACCGATCGTTGGCTTAAACCAAAGGATTTCTGTACTGATTGCTGGCCGAAGGCCCTGAAGATTGGACAGAAGGTTTCCGCTGAGTGAGGGGCAGGCTTGGCTGGCAGGGGAGTGTGGGGAGGGTCTTGCGGGTCCCAGGAGGTGTGGGACCCAAACTGGACTCCGGGGAGAGGCTGACCGTGGGCCGAGAGGCCCTCCTGCTCGGGCTTGTTCTGGGGGCCTGGGGGGAGCTGGGAGCGAAGCAGGAGCTTCCTGGAGGCTGGGCTGAGTGTCACTCACGGTCCCTGCTGGGGGCTGGGATGCCCCCTGCAGCGGGAGGTCTCCATCACAGTGAACCCTGGCCAGTGTGGGGGAGCCACCAGTGTGGCCCCGGGGCTGGACCAGAAACCCCCCTGGGATCCATTTTCTTCGGGAAGCCAGTCTTTCCAGAAAACTGAGGATTCCGGGGGATGCTGAAGATCGGTGACTCTGCAGAGCGGGCCGCACACCGGCCTTCAGCATGTTCTCCAAATCGAACCTCCACGCGGCTCCTCTCATCTGAGCTGCCACCGCCTCCTGCCTGGGCATGGCTGTGGCCCCAGGCGGCCCCGGGGGCCCCTCCCCTGGCCACTCTGTGGGGACTGCCTCGTGGACCACGCCTCTGACCCTGTGGCTCCATCACCAGGCCTTCCAGCAGCTCCGTCAGTCACCGCTGCTGTCTGTCTGCTCCCTCCTCTGCCCCTTTCTTGGCGATGCTGAGACGGTTGGTCCCAGATCTTTGCTCTCGCTGCGGCCTCTGTCAGAAGCTTCTCTCCCATCTGCGTGGCCCGTTCCTTCAGTTCACTTGAGCCTCCACTGGGTGTCATCCCTTTAGAGAGGTGTTCTTCTCACACCTCGGCGTTTCTCTTCTCTCTTACCCTTTCGTTTTATCAGCACTGGAAACCGCATTATCTGAGGGCCTTTTGTGATCTGGTTCCCCACTAAATCTTCCACCACATGTTGGCGAGAGCTTTGCCTTTTCCATCCATAGTCCTGGTCACTAGGGCAGTGATTGGCACCTGTTAAGATGAAGCCAACATCTGTTAAATCTATGGCTGAATCACCAGCAGGACATGGGATAGAGATACTTGAGTAAATTAACTTAAAAATAAAATTTAATTAATAAATGCAACGAAACAATAAAGCTTTGTCAGTAAGTGTAGGGTTGCACCCTCAGGGAGACTCTTACACATATGAGGAGACATGCATAAAATTGTGTATTGCAGAATTGCTTATAATCACACAAAATCAAAGCAATCTGAGTGACCATTGACAGATAAATGAGTAAGTTACGATATATTGAGAGGTCGGCTTTATGGTAATTAAAATAGATGAGCGTAAATTCTCTCTCCTTGCACATGTGTTTGTGTGTGTATAGTGTAGGTAAGCTTCAATAATCTAATGGTGAAGAAAGAAAGCTAATTATAGAGCAGTCCCTACGGCCTGGCCTATGCATGTGCAGGACTGGTTTCACAGCACGTTTGGAGGGATAAATGCCGAGTTCAGGAGAGTGGTTCATTCTGAGGAAATGAGGCTTACGGACACTTAGAGGGGGCAGTGAAGGTTCAGTTTTTGTCACTGATGTTTAAATATTTTTTTCTTTCAATATAAATCGTATAAGGCGAAATGTCACCATGATGGAGCTGAGCGGAGGACATTTGGGTGTTTTTTTATCTTCATCCTCTGTATGTTTGCATGTGTTTGATTTTTCATAACGTGACTGATTTCTAAATGGGCTGAAATAACCAGGTACACAGAGGAAATAGTATCATTTCTCTCCATAGATTATTTTTGAATGAGGGGCAGCCGCCCCTCCTGCGGGTGCCCCAGCTCCTCCAGGAGCCCTCCTTGCTCGCCTTGCAGGAAATGGGGGACCCGCCTCTTGGCAGAAAGAGGAGGGGAAAGCCTTGGAGGCCTTCCAGAGGACTCTCTGCCCGCCCGAGCTCTTCCTGGGGCTCCACCAGTCCTCCCGCTTCTCAGGGTTCCTTTCGAGTTTCTCTTTTCTCTCCGTGTGGTTTGGTTCAGATAATGGAGTGACGGCAGCTGGACCCGTTCTGCCTTTCAGTAAATCCAAAATTCAAGACACAAGCAATTTCTGTTCAACATCCTGTGACAAGGAGAAAAAATAGAGTTGATTAAAGCCTGACTATGTGAAACGGCGGAGAATGTTACGGCAGGAGCCGTGGCAATGAAAATAACCAGGAAAGCCCTGAGGTTTAAGAAAAGATTAATATGTGATCATACATGTTGTAATTAGTAATTAGAAGGCCCAATTAACCCTGAGGAAATAATTGTACTTCTAACCCTTGGACATAGGATATTTGATTATGTTCAATTTTTCTTTCTAATTATGTGAGGTTTTCAAAATAAAGAAACGTTTAGATTTTTGGAGTGTACAAGTAAAGAGACTATGTATTATAATTTTGTCATTTTAGGTAAATATGGTAGAAGTAGCTTGAAGATGCAGTATTAAAGATTCGCAGTGACCCATGTGATGGTATTTACTAGAGTATAAACATGACTTATTTGGACACATGCTTGCTTCTCTGCACAGAGAGACACCCAGTCCTTTGGCTCAAGCTGGAAACAGTGATTCCTTGAGATTTTCTCTATAGACAATCATGTCACTGGTATTAATTCTTCCTTTCCAGTCTGTATGCCTTTTATTTCTTTTTCTTGCCATAATCACTTGAAAACTGGCCACCTGATACATCATAGCGTGGCACCTGTGGGGTCACCCCTGTCCCCCACCAAGGCTTTCTTGTTGCTCTTGTTCGGATCGTTTAGTGCCTTTTCCTACATGTCTCTTGTGAAGGCGTTGTTCTTCGTCATGTGTGGCCGCTGCTGTCTCTGCTCCATGATGCTGCTGGTCTGAGAGATTTGGCAAAGATTTTCTTAAATGCCTGGGGCTGAAAACAAAGAAGCCAGCCAACCAGACCTCCTTCAGGCTTAGCAGGCTGTTCTCACCCTGCCACAGTCAGGTTTTCTTCTCAGGGAGCCTGAGCCTCAGGCAGAGGTGAAGCTGGCGGTCCCCGCAGGCAGAGGTGAAGCTGACGGTCCCTGCAGGCGTCCAGCCCTGCCTGTGTCTGTGGACTTCGAGGTTCCCTGGGGTGTGAAGGTGCTTTTCAAAGCCCTTATTCTCCCAAGCATCTCCTCCCTCCACCTCTTCCTTCCTGGCATTCCAGTATGTCTATTGCTCTCCAAGTCAGGCACACCTTGCTCCAGGTGGCTTCAGATACCACATGTGGCTTTAAATACTTTGGGCAAATGTCTCCTGGGTGCTGGGTCATCCCTGGGAGGGGTCCCAGGCGGTGGAACAAAGGCTGGCCCTGAGTCAGTCCTTCGGGGGCCACCAGGGAGGGAAACCCAGGCACTGCTTATTCAGCATGAGGGCCATGCTGCTCCCTGGGGGGCCTCTCTGAGCTGGGGGGTGGGAGATGGAAGAAGATCAGTTAAAATATCAAAACACTTCTCCTGAAATTCAGCAACTTCCTTCTCCATTAAGGAAGAAGCTTCCCCTGGGTGCTGTACATTTTTTTTATTAGATTCCCAGAGTTTCCAAAAGTCAATCATTGCTTTCGTGGAGAGAGAATGTTTGGTATTTCTCTCCTCTGCCATTTTTGGTGGCGACAGATTTTTGACGAAGGTACAGAAGCAGTTTAATGCAGAAAGCAATGCTATTTTAGCAAACAGTACTCGAGCAATTGAACATCTATATGTTTTAAAAAAGAAATCTGATCAAAACCTCATGCCTCAGAAAATTTAACTCCAAATGGATCACTGACTTAAATGTGAATGCACAGCCATCGAATTTTTAGACCAGAAAATTCAGGACCCAACTCTAGTCTTTAAACTTGACACTGAAAGCATGACCCATAAAGAAAAAAAACGGATAAATTGGACTTTATCAAAATTTAAAATTTTCCTGTTAGGAGAAGAAAGATGACAGACTGGGAGAAATATTTGCAAATCGCATGACTGAGAAGGACTTGCGTCTGGAGCGCATGAGCGTCAGTCTGAAGAACCACCATCTCCACCAACCCACCTAGAAAATGGGCAGAAGACAGGAGCAGTCATTTCACCAAAGAGGCTAATCAGATGGCAAATAAGGTTGTAAAGAATGTATAAGGTCGTTAGCCGTTGAGGAAAGCAGATCAGACCGCACTTGGTGAGATTTCATGGCACACCTATCACAGCGTGTGAGACAAAAGGCTGGCAACACCCACTGCTGGCAAGGAGGTGGAGAAGCTCAGCCCCCTATCCTAGTGGGCTGTGAATAGTTCAGAGTCTCTGGGAAACTGTCGTTATTAATAAAAAAACTAAACAGGCAGCTACCTGTCAATGCAGCAACTGCACTCCTGAGCATTTATCTCAGAGAAACAAAACCTGATATTCATGCACAAATCTGTACGTGAATGTTCATAGCAACCTCGTTTGTAGTAATGGGAGCATAGAGAAGCCTAGCTGTGGGTGAATGGCTATCCACATAGCACTCCATGCTGTGGACACTACTCAGCAGTGGAAGGGGACAGACAGCTTTCTTGCAACAACCTGGATGGATCTCAGGGGAACTGCGCCAAGTGAAAAAAGACACCACACTCCCCCAACTGGTGAAGCTGGAGAGCTCTGTGGAGCTCCTGGCGACGGCTCCCCGCTGGTGGCCCCGCACTGTCACGACACAGAAACCCACTGTTCCCTGAACCTGCCTCATGTCGCGCCTGCTCCCCGCCAGTGCCCCTCCTTCCGCCCGTCTTTCTACATCACTCTTGTTCCTCAACCTCGCTCAGCCCAGAGCCTCCTTTCCGTGAAGCCTTCACACCCAGCTGCTGGAACGTGTTTCATTTTGAAACTTCCTTTTTTTGGTTAAGTTGATAATTGTGGGGTTTTCTAAACATTTGTTCTTTTTATCTTTAAAAAAAGTATTTGTCTGTTTTTATTTTAAACATTGACGATGTGAAAGAGGAGAACAGAAGAAATCTGTGTCTCCACTGAGACATTCAAACATTAAAATATCTTCGTTTCCCAGCTGTCTCCAAGTGAGTGGGTTTCTCTCCTCCCGTTTCTGCTCTATTTCGAGAGCTTCCCTTGGGCCTTTGGGAGAAAAGCAGAGATTGTGTGACCCCAGGGTCCGCCCCTCCCCTCCAGGAACCACCCTCTGAGCCCACAGGAGGTCGGGGTGCAGAGCCTTCAGGGTTAGAGCTGGGGTCCTGAGAAGGGGGCTTTTGAACCCTTGGGGGGAACCTGACGTCTTGACCGGAAATCCCATGCTGACTCTGCACCACATCCAACCAGGGACATTGGTGGGTACGTCTGAGTTACAGAACGTGTCCATTTTCCTCCCACCACACAGGTACAAGGGGAGAAAATTCTCCTAGTTCAGGAGACACAGAATAAAAAACAAAATCCTTCCCCCATGCTCCATCTCACCAAAGGCACCTACTGAATTTCCACGATTCTTTCCCAGAGAGAACTGTTGCTGCTAAGTCACTTCAGTCATGTCTGACTCTGTGCAGCCCCATAGATGGCAGCCCACCAGGCTCCCCCGTCCCTGGGATTCTCCAGGCAAGAACACTGGAGTGGGTTGCCATTTCCTTCTCCAATGTGTGAAAGTGAAAAGTGAAAGTGAAGTCGCTCAGTCATATCCGACTCTTAACCCCATGGACTGCAGCCTACCAGGCTCCTCTGTCCATAGGATTTTCCAGGTAAGAGTACTGGAGTGGGGTGCCATTGCCTTCTCCGAGAGAACTGTTACTTATTGTAAAAATGTTTAAGTGAAAAAACATAAGGTACAGCAGTCAGCGCCTTACTTGCCTTTTTTCCTGCTTAAACCCTCCTGGGACCTTCCTGCACTGACCCCACCCCCCTTTGCTTCTCACAGCTGCAGGCGTCCGCCTCTGCCCGCCTCTGCCCACTTCTGCCCTCTGTTCATGGACACCTCAGTGGTTTTAGTGTTTTGCTATTTCAAAGAAAGTTGCAATGAATGTCTTTCTTTTTTCACATATATTTTGGTAAATATTTCGGAGCATGTGCAGTAACAACTAGCAATGGACAGCTAAATTACTTTAATTTTCCTTTTTTTTGCAAAGAAAAGGTAAGTCATGTTCAAAACTAAACCATCAATTGTATAGTCACAGAGTAAAAGATAAATCCTCTTCCTGTATACACTCTGGGCCCTTCTATCCCCTCAAAGGGAATAATCTATATTTCTTTAAAAATAAAAGAAATTCTTTATTTCTTAAAAAAAAAAAAACACATCTTTAAAATGTGCCTGCATACTTAACACATTGGACTTGATAAATCTCAGTTGTTCAGAGATGTAGATTTTATGACTGAGAAAAAAATGCAGAAGAAAAACACCCCCACGGAGGGTTTACATCTCCAAACCTGGGGAAACAGGGCTTCCCAGGGGCACATGCAGAAAGGGAGGAGAAATAACCACGCCTGCTTCTAGGCCCTGAACTGAGGCCTGAGATCCAAACAGTCAAGAGTTGAGTCCTCCTGTTCAGTTTCACGGGCCAGAGCTTCCGGGCCGGCCTGATCCCACGGGCGCTCGGGCCCCCTAGTGGCTGTCAGGAGCCCCGACGCACTGAGGGGTGTGAGTGTGATGCCAGAGGGTCCCTGCCCTCTGTCGAGGGAGGGCTTCTGACAGCCTGGCGGGGACGGAGTTGGGGCGCTGTCAAAGCACGTGGACTGGAGACCTCGTGGCGCGGGACAGAGCCGTGTGCTCAGCCCCCCGTCCTGAGTGTGTGCTGGGCGGTCTCTAATAGAAGCCCCAACGTGTGCTCAGCTCCCCCGTCCTGAGTGTGTGCTGGGGGGGTCTCTGATAGAAGCCCCACCGTGTTCTCAGCGCCCCCGTCCCCGGGCGTGTGCTGGGGGGGAGGTCTGTGATAGAAGCCCTGCTGTGTTCTCAGCATCCCCCGCCCCGGGGTGTGTGTTCAGGGGTCTCTGATAGAAGCCCCGCCATTTTCTCAGCCCCCTGTCCCGGGTGTATGTTGTGGGGGGTCTCTGGTAGAAGCCCCGCCGTGTGCTCAACTCCCCCATCCCCGGGTGTGTGCTGGGGGGGTCTCTGATAGATGCCCCGCCATTTTCTCAGTCCCCCGTCCTGGGTGTGTGTTGGGGGGTCTCTGGGGGGTCAGGGGCAGCAGGCGGGAGAAAGAGCGATGGGTCCTTGGGTGCCGGTGCCTCGCCTCCTCATCCCCTTTGGGCTCTGGCCGGAAGCACCTCGCTGCGGGCGGGCATGAGGAGGGAGGCCCCGGGGACAGAGAGGCAGGTCAGCCTGGGGCACAGAGCTCCCCTGAGCGCTGTGCTTCGGGGAGTCAGGGCGGGCCCCCAGAGGGAAGTGGTTCCAGAAAAGCCTCTTGACACAGGTTTGGGTCCATCAAGGGTGCATCTGCCGCACCCCAAGTGGTCACCATGGAGGTCACTCTCTCCTTGGCTCTGAGCCTCGCGCCGTCAGCTTCCCCTGGGGGCCAGGCATTCCCGGAACAAGCTTGGGACTACATCCTGCTGCCCTTGGAGGGCGGGGCTTCTTATTGTTTGGGGGGTCCTTTGGGGGAGGTCTGGGGGTGCTGAGAGCACACACAGGTCAGGCGGTTAACCCTGTGCGTGGGGGTCTCGGGATGAGTGGTCCTGGGAATCAGTCCTGCCTGGGGAGGGCCGCTTGTGCCCTGAGCTGAAACAGCTTCTTATTTAGAAATGGCACCTGGTGCTTTCAGGAAGGACTTCCCAGGTGGCTCTAGTGATAAAGAACATGCCTGCCAGTGCAGGAGACAAAGAGACGTGGGTTCAGTCCCTGGGTCGGGAAGGTCCCCTGGAGGAGGGTATGGCAGCCTACTCCAGTATTCTTGCCTGGAGAATCCCATGGACAGAGGAGCCTGGGGGGCTGCAGTCCACTGGGTCACACATAGTCGGCCACAACTGAGCAACCGAGCTTTTAGGAAAACGGAAAGAGGAAAGGCTCTGGGCTTGGGGTGGTGTGAGGTTGTTGGCCCCGGGGGCCATAAGTCCCCTTGGGGGTGGGTTCCACTGCTTTTGTTACCCTCCCCCACCCACATCTGGCTCTGGCTGGTGAGGGGCTCCAACTTGGGAGGCCCAGGCGTCTCCCCTGCCCTGTTTAAAGGGACTGGAGCAGGGGGCAGCGGGAGGGCGGTGGCAGATGGCAGCTGCTTCGGTCAGCAAGCTCACCGGCTCCCCACGAGCCCCGTCCTCTGAAGCACCCAGGCATCTCTTGTGCGGCTCCGGGAAACAGCCTTTTTTCCCCCCAGGCCTGGAGAAGTGGCCTCCGTCCAAAGCCGGACCTGCCGCTCGCCCAGGTTTATCCTTCGGTGCTTGTCCTCGCGGCCGGCATCCCGGGCTCGCGTTCTGGGCCTGTCACAGAGGCCATCTGGCTCCCCGTCCCCGGCGGACGGTGACATTGAGGCCCCGTGTCCTTGGCTGACCTGGTGCCACGTTCCCAGCGCAGTTAGGAGGACCTGTGAAGAGCTCAGGGTTTAGGAGCCACCGCCCAGAGGAAACAGTGCTCCCGGGGCGGGGGGTGGGGTGGGGGGGTGTCCACGGTCCCGCGACTCCTTCCCTTCTGGCCGTGAAGTGGCCCAGGCGTGCGGGCACACCTGTGCATTGTCTGGCCCAGGACACACCCGGCTGGCCTCCTACGCTCCAGAGTCATTGTCTTTGATGGCGGGTTTGCCAAGGTTGTGTGAGACCCGCCCTATGGCCAGGGCGCTGAAGTGGCTGGAGGAGGGTGGGGCGTGAGGCCGGACTTGGGGGGCTCGCCCTCCCCCCTCCAGCAGCTCCTTTGTCTGTGAGGATGGCGCAGCTGCTGCGAAGTGCGTCTGCTACGCTTCCCGGCTCGCTTCTCCACCCAGAGGTTCAGCCTCATCGCCTCCCCCTCACTTCCGATCCCCCCGCCCCAGTCTTCTCCCTGTATTGGCGTTTATTTCAGGCAGGAGACAGGAAAGGAAATGACTCCGTTTCACCGGGACGAGGCATTGCCTGGCAAGTGTGCTGCGCCGCCCTAATGGTCTGTCTGTCTGGAGCGTGAGGAGGTCCCGTCGGTCTTTGTGTCTCTGTTCCGCACGAGGCTCTTGCTGTTTTGCATGAAAAATAAAATGTCAGTGAACTGCAGTTTAGCTGCGACTCTGGCTTTAATTGCAGCTGATTTGCATAGTGCCTGATGTGCCAATTATCTGTGGCTTTGGGGTGATCTGTGCTAAAACAAGGGGCCGCGCCTGAAGTGTCGGGACCGCCAGCGGCCTCGGGATGGAAAGGCCCCCAGACAGTGAGCCTGCACCACGCAGTGTTCCCACCCTCCTGCTTGAGTGTGGACGTGCTGCTCGCGCTGGAAATTGGCTTCCCAGAGGGAGCCGGCGTTGTGGAGACTTGATCCAGGAGGTCCTGGAAGTGCCTGGGGCTCCTCCCAGCAGCCCCAGGTCAGCCGCAAGCGTGACCGGCCCTGCGCTGTGGTCGAGTTTGCACACAGGCCACGGTGTGGATGGTGTCCCCGCGTTGTTGGACCACACTGCACACACACCAAGGTGTGAATGGTTTCCCCAGGGCTGCTGGACCACTCTGGTGTGTGTACACAGACCATGGGGTGGACCACACTGGTGCATGCACACACAGCAAGGTGTGGACAGTGTCCCTGGGTTACTGGACACACTGGTGGCGGCAGCCCCAGGACTGTGAAGTCCACAGAGAAACCGCCGATGCTGGGCTGTCTCTGGGAGCTCCCAGGTATTTTCACGTGAGTGCGGTTTCTTCTCCTGCGTTGCTGGTTCCTCTGTGCTGCTGAGGAAGGTGGCCTTCCCCTCTGCGCCGTGGTGTGGGTTAACCCTGGGGTTAGCATGAAGAAACAAAAGGCACAGGGCCCCTGAGGGTCTGCCCTCAGCCGGGGCAGAGTCACTGCTGTCTGTGTGGTCTGGGCAGGAAGCGCTTCTCTGGTTTGCCTGTCATCCCGGCTGGAAGTGCCCGCCTGCTCTGACCCCTCTGAGGGGTCGCCCCCCGCAGGGTGAGGGCCTCGACCCTGTGCCAAGATGCTCAGGAGGCAGGTGAGGCCTCAGGCCTCTTTCCACATTGTCATCCGTTATTTGCATCGACTAGGCTTTGCTTTCTCCTAGTAATCTAGATGCCCCTCTGAGATAAGCAATAGTTAAAAACACAGACTAAAGCCTGCTCCCTGCGGCAGTGTTTCCTCGGCGCCCAGGTTTCGGATCGATTTTGCAGCGGCCTCGCTCTGCTGTGGATGCAGACTGTCTGGAGTTCATCAGAGGGTCCTCAGTCAATACCCGGCGTTCCGGCTCCGAGCCCTGCAGGGCAGTGCACACGGCAGCCCGGGAAGTGAGAGAGGCGTGTGGTTTCTGCCAGCCCCAAAGCCTCCCTCTAGGATTAAAATCCCATTACACTTGAGCTGTGCTTACCATCATCAAATAATAGTGCCTTCCACCACCTATTATGTGTTGCTGTTTCAAAACCTTCAGTTTGAAGAAGGTCATAGAATTCCTTGATAGAGAAAGACTCAAGGACCCATGTGAGTGGAGTCCTCAGTTTACCAGCGATATTTGAAAAGCTTTTAAGAATTAAAATCATGAGGCCTTCATATCACGACTTCCTCTCTCTTTCTAAATACTTTCAGGTGATGTCTTACATTCAATATGGATCCATTATTTCTTTATATTTGCCTAACTCCAAAAGGATTCAGGGTGGCTCACATTAGATCATATGTGAAATAACGACCAGATAATAATACATAAATTAATAATCACGAGAAGGGGGAATAAGAATATCTCAGGATTGGAGAAAGTTGCTAACACTGGATGTTCAGTTTTGCTCTCAGCTTCTCAGTAGCCACTTGAGAGGGAGGGAGGGGAGTGTGATGATGCACAGAAGGGAGGGGCGACGCGGAGGAGGGCCGTGCTGGGGACAGTGGGAGGGAGAAAGGGCTGTCCCTGAGGCGCAGAGTGCTCGCTCCCGACTCCCGATCTGTTGTTCAGTTGCTAAGTCATGTCTAACTCCACCACCCCGTGAACTGCAGCACGCCAGGCTTCCCTGTCCTTCACAGTCTCTTGGAGTTTGCTCAAGTTCATGTCCATTGAGTCAGTGATGCCATCCAACCGTCTCATCCTCTGCTTCTCTCTTCTCCACTTGCCTTCAATCTTTCCCAGAATCAAGGTGGATTTTTTTTTTTTTCCCAGTGAGTTGACTCTTCACATCAGGTGGCCAAAGTATTGGCGCTTCAGCTTCTACATCAATCCTTCCAATGAATGTTTACAACTGATTTCCTTTAGGCTGGACTAGCTGGATCTCCTTGCAGTCCAAGGGACTCTCAAGAGTCTTCTGTGACACCACATTTCAAAAGCATTAATTCTTTGGTGCTCAGCTTTCTTTACTGTCCAGCTCTCACATCTGTATGTGACTCCTGGGAAAACCATAGTTTGACTATATGGACTTATGTTGGCAAAGTGATGTGACTACTTTTTAACACGCTGTCTGGGTTGGTCATAGCTTTTCTTCCAAGGAGCAAGCATCTTTTCATTTCCTGGTTGCAGTCACCATCTGCAGTGATTTTGGAGCCCAAGAAAATAAAGTCTGCCCTCTCCCTTCCTTGAAACTAGAAAGCAAGTGGAATAGGATTAGCTTTTAGAAGATGTGTTGAGCCGCAGAAGCAGCGTCAGGTGAGTGAGCTGTCTGGTGTGGTGGTGGTGAGTGAAAGGGCCTGTCCAGATGGGCAAAGGCCGGGGCTGGGGCAGTGGAGTTTGGGGGTGGGGTCCTAGAGGGTAGGCCTGGCAGGGGTGATAGGTCCCAGTGGAGGTGTTACAGCGAGAGACCAGGGGGAGAGCGAGGTAGGCCTCATCCTAGAGACTTGGCGGCTGTAACAGAAACACCACAGACTGGGGGATTCCGCAGCAGACGGTGATTTCTTGCAGCTTTGAGGGGGGTGGTCAGGAAGAAGGTGCAGCTGTGGTGTCTGGGCAGGAGTTCCTGGCCCGTGGATGGAAGCCTCCTGACCATGTGCTCACGCAGGGTGCGAATGGAGCTCTAGGCTCTCTGTGTTCCATCCAGGGCACCAGCCCCATCACAGGGCGCTTCCCTCGTGACCCCATCTAACCCTGATCACCTCCCAGAGGGCCCCCAGTGCCACCACATCGGGGGCTGGGGCTGCAGCCTGTGCGTGAGGGCTGCAGACATACAGCCAGCGACAGGCCAGCCCAGAGGCCGCCTGGGGTGACTGACCCTTCGGACATTTCTGCTTCTAACACTAAGCAGCCCCATGGTCTTGAGCAGTTGGACCAGCTCTCTGCGTCCTGCCCCCAAGTCCATGAAACGGCGCAGTAATTTGGGTGGAACTACATATATTCATTAGGTTCCCTGGGGGCTCAGTGGTAAAGAATGCCTGTAAAGTGGGAGATGCAAGAGACACACGGGTTCGATCCTTGGGTGGGATCAAAAGATACCCTGGGGGAGGGCATGGCAACCCACTCCAGTATTCTTGCCTTGAGAATCCCACAGACAGAGGAACCTGGTGGGCTACAGTCCATGGGGTCGCAAAGAGTCGGACACAACTGAAGTGCTTGAGTGTGCAAATATATTCACTGGATGGAAAGATTAAATCTGTAATTGAATTTTATTGTGGAATAGACAACTGCCCCTACCCCAGCTCTCAGCCGCTTGCCTGCCACCCAACCAGGACAGATGCAGCCAGGCCTGCCCTAGTCCCTGAGATCCGAGGGGCCTCCTGGGCCCACGTGGGGCCTCTGGGGGATGCTGACCCCTGGGGATTCAGACTTGACGTCTGCACGTTTTGCCTGCTTGAGTTCCGGCGGATTCTGCAGGGGTTTGGCTGCCTGGAAGGGGCCGTGCAGGGGGTTTAGGGGTGGGGTCTGGTGAGCCGGGTGGTGGGCAACGAGTGGGATGTTTGCGAGGCTGAGCCCGGAGCTCCCCGCGGGCTGACACCGACTCCTGGGGCGTAGACTCTGTGCTGTGGGCCAAGCCTGCCTCTCTATTTGCCTGTTCTCCAGACGTGGGGCCACATGGGCCTAACAGTGGGGACGCCGCATCCTGAAGAGGGTCTGGGGGCACCCTCAAGCGAGCTGCAGAAGGTCTGGGTCTGGGCCAGCAGGCACCCTGTCAGCCCCGGAAGCACTGGACGTGCAGGGTGGGGTGTTGCCCCCAGTGATGGCGCTGTCTGAGCCGCGGGCATCGGAAGAGCCTGCGGGGATCAGGGCCTTCATCCCCAAGAGCAAAGCAGAAACGTCTACACGCGAGTGTTGGTGATGAGGATTCGCTTAGCCCTCTAAGGCATTAGAAAAACAGAGACATAAAACATTAAAAAAAAGTCTAATTTCTGACCTGACACACCCCCTTTAGTACTTTATTACTTTTTAAAATTGCTTTCTGTGTCCCGAAGAAAAAGTGTCCCCACAGTGACAAATGGCTTGCTTGTCTTGGGATCCAATTGTGGCCATATTAACTGGTAGAAGTGTTTGCGTTACTATCAGAAGGCCTTGGAACTGCGTGCTTTTCTCTGAACCTGCGTGGCGTCACCAGGCGTGCCCACTACGGGCGCCGCGGCCCCCTCTGTCCTGTCTTCATCCCCTTCCTGCTCTGGGGTGTGAATCTCGCTGGACCCTTTGCCCACGTGGAGAAGACACACACCCTGGAAGTTGGCGGAAGCAGGGCACAGGAACCTCACCGCCCGGAGGCTCTTTAGGGAAAGACGAAAGCCACCTGGGATGACTTCTGCCCTCTCTGAACCGCCTTGACCTCCACCGGTTTGTCCTCCCTGGGGGTGCCCACGTGGTCTCACAAACACGGGACCCCTGTCCCCTGCATCCCCTGCCTCCCACTGTCCTGGGCAGTGTTTATCCCTGACTTTCTTCCCTGAAAGGGAGAGGAAGAAGAATGTCCCCTGAGAGTGGTGATTGGAGAATGCGGGACATGGAAGCCCACGGTCCGACCAGGCCCTGTAACCGCTGGCTCTCCTTTCAACCCATTTACGTGTTTTAGCAAATAAGCGTCCAGCGCAGCTCCCTGGAGAGGGGCCTGTGGATGTTTGAGGAGAGTAATCAAATGACCTGATATTCGCGTTTCCCTCTGTGGCGCCTTCCCTACCCTGGAGAAAACCCCACTGTAAACAGACAGGGCTTCGGAGCCCCCAGCTCAGCGGGGACCTGGTCCTCAGCAGCTGCGGTCACCGGCAAGAGGAATTCGGGGTGAAACCTGGACGAGGCCCCCGCGCTCCATTCAGCAGGCCGCCTGGTCGTCAGGTGTCCGTCTCAAGGAGGACGTTAGCTCCTGGGCACCCCCCTCACAGGAAAGAACTAAAATCCCCGCCTGGGGGCTCTGCTCTGGGACCTGCCGGGCTCTATCACCGAGTCGCGTGCTTGCCCGCGCGTCCCCAGCCGCGGTCCGTGTGGACTGTGTTTATGCATGGGCACTCAGGTCACAGCTCAAGGGGAGTGCTTGCCTTTAACCTGGCGACACCCTCTCTGCACACTCGTACACGTGGGAGGAACGCCCTGACCACTCCCCTCCCAGAGGCGAGGAAGTTGCAGAGCCCCCGGGGTGGCCAGGCTGGTCTGGGGGCCGTGGACTGGGCCCCGTGGTCTGCACGCTCCGTCCAGGGGGGCAGAGACTGGACGGGGGGCCGGGCTGGCCTGACTGTCACAGGTGTCCCCTCCCCTCGGCCCCTCGAGGCTGAGACACCACCTCCATCACTGTGTGCCTCCACCGCTCAGCCTCGAGTGGGCCAGGAGCAGAGGCTCAAAAAGTCCTGAGAATCTGGAATTCATTCGGGGATAGAGGGTTCCTCTCCATGCTGCCCTACTGTGTGCCCCTCATGCTGCCCTGTGCGGGGGCGGACTGAGAGCTCTGCGCTCCTGGCCCCATCCTTGACTCCAGTGACGAGGCGCCCAGTCAGGGAGAGGCTGAGGGAGGGCACAGGGTCCGGCAGCGTCTCCCTGGCAACAGCCTTCCCCTCGTTCCCAGGGCCAGGGACCACTGTCAGCAGCCCGGACACTTCCTCATTCTGTCCTGTTCCCTTTAAATCTGCCCACACTGATACAGCGGTGCCTTTGATAATCTTAATTAGGCCCCTTTGGGCTGTGCTTGTCACCTCTTGCTGGAATCCCCCTGGACAAGGAACGGCTCTGGGTCTGGTTTGCTGTTTTCAGAAGATGCCTCTGTTTA